>NC_089494.1:251987339-252288589 GCF_036850765.1 Saccopteryx bilineata
AAAGGTGAAAACATCATGAAAAGATTTTCACCTTTTTCTGATAAACTCATAGTCCAAATCACAGATACACAATGTGTGTCTGTGGCACTGTAAAACAGCAATTACTGGAATAGAAGGGTGTCCAGTGTTAGTGAGGATCATTTGTCTGTCAGAGTGGTGGTCAGATCTATCAGCACATAGGAACAGTGGTCCCTCACACAGGGCTTTGTGTATCCAGGGTTTTTAACAAGTCCATATTGAATATACCTTTGTCAGTGTCGTCTAACTCTTCTCACGTGTTGCATAGTGTTGTTGCTTTAAAAGTCTTTCCTGGCCTGACCTGTGGTGGCGCAGTGGGATAAAGCGTCGACCTGGAACACTGAGGTCGCCGGTTCGAAACCTTGGGCTTGCCTGGTCAAGGCACATATGGGAGTTGATGCTTCCTGCTCCTCCCCCTTCTCTCTCTCTCTGTCTCTCTCTCACACTCCTCTCTCTCTAAAAAAAATCAATAAATAAAAAAAAAAAAGTCTTTCCTTTTATACATACAGCTTATTTGCGTGTCTTTGATGCCCCCTTAGTGACCTCACAATGTGTTCTTAGACCTGGACAGCATAGAAGACAAGGTCTACAATGACCTTGTCTGTTTTCACTGTATCTAGAGATTCTAAATAACTACACTGAATATAAATTTCAGGAATTAAAAATCAGTAGTAAGGCCCTGGCCGGTTGGCTCAGTGTACAGCGTCGGCCTGGCGTGCAGGAGTCCCGGGTTCTATTCCCAGCCAGGGCACACAGGAGAAGCGCCCATCTGCTTCTCCACCCCTTCCCCTCCCCTTCCTCTCTGTCTCTCTCTTTTCCTCCCGCAGCCAAGGCTATTTGGAACAAAGTTGGCCCGGGCACTGAGGATGGCTCTATGGCCTCTGCCTCAGGCGCTAGCTAGAATGGCTCTGGTTGCAACAGAGCGATGCCCCAGATGGGCAGAGCATCGCCCCCTGGTGGGC
Source organism: Saccopteryx bilineata (assembly GCF_036850765.1). Lineage (NCBI taxonomy): Eukaryota > Metazoa > Chordata > Mammalia > Chiroptera > Emballonuridae > Saccopteryx > Saccopteryx bilineata. The sequence continues at coordinate 251,988,320 of NC_089494.1, forward strand.
ATGCTGGGTGCATGCGGAAGTCTGTCTGACTGCCTCCCCATTTCTAACTTAAAAAAAATACACACACACACAAAAAATCAGTGGTAAGAAGTGTTAAGGCATTTACTATTTGTTTGTACTGCGCACGTTGAGTGTGCCCCTCGGACACTCACATGTGCAGCGTCCAGTGGTCCCCAGTGAGAAGTCCTTGGGACCCTCTTCAGGAACACCCATCACCTCTGCGGCTTCCCGGCCCATTTTTGCTCAGGAGTTCTCCACGCACTTCAACAAAAGTTACTGCTTCCCAGAGTCCGTGCTAGTTCAAACTGCCTTTGCTCTGTTTTCTATAGAAGGTAGCAGCTCAACTATTTGAAAGGGACTGCTCTAGGCTGTTTTTTGGGGCCATTTCTCAGTATCTATTTTAAACCTGCCTGGTTTCCTACGGGCTTCCCTTTCTTCCTTTTCAGGCTTGTCCTCTCCTGGTGTCCGCACATCCAGATTCCAAAAGCTCCTCTCCTCCTCCTCTTGAAAGGCACACATGCCTTAACTTCTAGGTCCACCTCTGAAAGGTTAAAACCAAATAAGTCTCAAAACATAAAATTTGCAAAACTGTTCATGTTTTTTTTTTTTTTTGTAAAACCCGTCTTTTCACGGTCTTCTGCTTCCTTGTATATTTTTCAGTGGCTGCTCAGGTCTGTGTTCAGGATCTCAGTGCTGCATGTATATGATATTGGGCACGTTAATGATTCTGTGAGCCTCAGCTTTTCTCGCTCAGAAAAGCCAGACACTATTGGCCACTTGATGGGGCAGGTGAGCATTACATAAGCCATTGTTGTCTGATGACTTAGCACAGCGCTTCTCTTATGCTTCTCAACTCTTGCTATCTATTAATTATAGAATAATTTTGGAAAGAGAACGTAACATGTCAGGTATGTGCTATACTTAGTAGCACTCATTATCCTATGAACAGGGACACGTAGCTATAAAAAGGAGCAGATACCATTTCTGCTTAATAAGAGATAGTGTAGTAGTAGATTCAACTTTATATCAGTGGGAATCAGCATAGCTTCTTTTCAGTTAACATATGCACCCTTGGAAAGGGCTTTTTTCATACTTTTCCTTTACCCCTGTGTGTCCAAGGGGTCTGTTCATGGGGTGTGTGTGGCAAAGGAAGCGGCAAGTCTGAGAGCTCTGTGAACACCTGCTATTGGTGACATTATGTGAAACAACAGAAAAATCTTGAGCCAAGACTGAACCAAGACAATGTAAGGGTTTAATGTAAAACCTACTCACAGGTTCTAAAGTTGAATAATGATGCTTTCTGGAAATAGTCATTTACAGTGGGCTACCTGAAACTCACCTAAAAATGTATTTACAAAATGATATATCTATCTATATTTATATGTGTTATATAATATATAATATTTATATATTATATATTTATATATTTATTTACATACATGATTTATATACATGATATATATACATGAATTACCTACATGATATATATATATATATATATATATATATATATATATATATGAGTTTAAAATTTTGTTCTGTTCAGGTAGCTTACCTAGACATAAAAACTCTGATAATTCTTAACTTCACATATTACATATTAATCTAATGATTTAATATTATTTCCAACACAAGTACCATTAGATTAGATCATTGCAAACCCAGTGGCAATGACCTAGTAATACTAGGATATTTTCTTAAAGTAATTTGAAATTTATGTCTTAAATTCTCCTTATTATTTTATTAATTGAAAAATATGTTTACTATTTTTTGCTAGAAATAACATTTCCTTTTCATTGCCTTAATATTCAGCTCCTGAACCTTACTAAAATTAAACATATTAATGCTATAAAAAATAGTTGGCTGCTCTACCTTGACCCAATTATGACATACTTTTATTCTTTTGCATAATTTTTGTGTTTTTTCTTCTTTTTTTAAATTTAGTGAGAGGAGGGGAAGCAGAGACAGACTCCTGCGTGCACCCCACCTGGAATCTACCCAGTAAGCCCAGTAGAGGGTGATACTCTGCCCAGCTTGTGCCCTTGCTCTGTTGCAACTAGAGCCATTATTTTTAGCTCCTGAAGTAAAGACCATGGAGCCATCCTCAGGGCTTGGGACCAACTCGTTCCAATTGAGTGATGGCTGCAGGTAGAGAGGAGAAGAGAGAGTTACAGAGAGAGGAGTGAGAGGGGGAGGGGTGGAGAGCAGATGGGTGCTTCTCCTGTGTGCCCTGGCCTGGAATCTAACCTGGAACATACACACACCAGACCGATGCTCTACCACCAAATGCATTATTTTGATATAGGTTAATGTCTCTTTGAATAATGTCTTTCATGACAAACAAACAGCTCGTATATCTTCCAGAAAAATATTTGTCAAAGAGGCCAGCAGGGTTTCTCTAAAGTGAAATTAATAAATTCCTTGTGGAAGGAAACTAAAAAATGAACAACTTTGTGATATTTGAAAATTCCGTAAGCCACGGTAATGATTACAAAATGAACCACATTCCTAAAAGAATATAATTTAAATATTTAATATCAGAAAATTTTTCACATAAAGATGCAGGTATTCAGTGATAAGGAAGAAATGGGACCGACCAATTAGGATAGTTTTATCCTTCTTTTTGCCACTTCTGGCTTACTTTGGTCTTTGGTAAATCCAGTAAAAAAGCAAGTGTTTAAAACTATAGAGTCATTGTAAGGCTGCCCACATAACAGGATCCCTAGAAGTGTGCAGCATTGAAAAGCTCAAGGTTCTGGAGATATGTATACCGGAGCGGGCTCTAGAATGTCTAGTCACTGGCTAACTGAGATGTTACCCAATAGGATAATTACAGGAGCTCCTAAAAGAATGGGCTAAACTTTTAAAGATGCCATATAGTAAGTTCATCAGTAATATTAGCTTGTTAATATTAATAGACCTTTTATCTTTATAAATGGGAAGAAAAATAACATTTTGTTGAGAAAACTTAAGTCAACTCTTGAACGAGGCCCATGGGCCAGGTGTGATTAACAAATGCCCAAAATGTTTAATCTCAATGGGTTTTTAAAATAAATAAAAATAATTTAATGCTAACTTTTCAATTTCCAGGTTAACTGTGGTTAAACATAGGTACCAATATTGGAGACACAGGTATTCTTACATCAATAATAAGAGTATAAATTTGAAAAACCAAAGTAATTTAGCTACATGGATTATCTTAACATTTTATATCCTTTTTTTCTTTTTTTTTTCTTTTTTTTTTAGTTCAGTGAGAGAAAGGGAGGCAGAGACAGATTTCTGCATATGCCCTGACTGGACTCTATCTGGCAAGCCCACTAGGGAGTGATGCTGTGCCCATTTGAGGTGTTGCTCCGTTGCTCAGCAACCGAGCTCTTCTTAGGGCCTGAGGTAGAAGCCGTGGAGCCATCCTCAGTCCCCGGGGCCAACTTTGCTTGAATCATTGTAGCCATGGTTGTGTAAGGGGAAGAGAGAGAGAGAGAAGTGAGAGGGGGAAGAGTGGAGAAGCAGATGGGTGCTTCTGTGTGCCCTGACCGGGAATTGACCTTGGGACATCTACACATCGGGCCAATGCTCTACTACTGAGCCAACTGTCCAGGGCTAAAATTTTCTATCTTTTGATTTAGTAATTCTTCTAATTTGTTTACAGAAATAATGATATTTTTCACAAAAATTTATAAACAAAGATTTCTGTTAGGATGTTAATGAACAGTAGAAAAATATTATATGGTAAAACATTTTATGGTCATAAAACAATCATTTAGGAGAGTATTTCATAGCATGAGAAAAGGATCGCAAGGCCATATGTCATAATAAAAGCAAGTCAGTGAGCTGTACATAGAATATGATCCAAATCATGCAAAAAAAATGAATATAGCCTGACCTGTGGTGGCGCAGTGGGTAAAGCGTCAACCTGGAAATGCTGAGGTTGCCGGTTCAAAACCCTGGGCTTGCCTGGTCAAGGCACATATGGGAGTTGATGCTTCTGCTCCTCCGCCCTTCTCTCTCTCTCTCTGTCTGTCTGTCTGTCTGTCTCTCTCTCTCTCTCCCCTCTCTATAGTGGATAAATAAAAAATGAATATATGAATTTTCAAAGTCAGGAAAAGAAGACTGCAAGGGCAACACTGTTTGTCTTTGAATGGTGGGATTGTGAGCTCTGTTTTCTTTATTTTTACCCTTTTGTTTTCTGAAAATTTTACACTGTGCATGGAGTAATTCTATGTTCAGAAAAAAGCGCGGGGACAAAGGAGTTCGATGCTTGGAGTTGAAGAAATGGAGAAAGCTGGTCCAGGAGCCATGGGACTCTTCTGTCCACAGCCAAGCTCCCCTGCAGGCAAAGGCCGTGCTGGTCAGACCAGCTCCTGATCATGGAGGACCAGGGCAGGTCGGAGACCTCCGCCAGGGAGATGCTGCTGAGGGGCCTGGAAGGGCAGATCTAACCAACTTCTCTAACATGTAGGGTTTGCTGGGCTTCGTGCTTCTTCTGGGATTCTAAACAAACTCGGAGTTCAGCCATGCTTAGAAACCACTGTGCCTCACGACTCAGGTCTGGGCCCTCAGACTCCTCTAATTCTTAGAGATGTGCCACTTTAGCAAGTGGGGAGCCGTAGTATGGCATAGGGTCTTATTTGCATTTTGCAATACAAGGTAGCTCGGGTGGGCAGGAAACTGCTGTCAGTAATCATAGTGAATCTGTGCTCACAAAAGTAGGCAGCATGTCATAATCTGAGAATAAAAGACAGAATTTTAATGGGATAAAATTTGCCTCTGGAAACTTCTTAATAGTTTTCTTTTAATTTTGTCACCAATATGTGAAAGCATCCCAGTGGATGAGCGTGGGTCCCACGTAAGGAACCATTCACTGTTAGTAAGCTAACTTCTTTCTAACCACTTCTCTTCATTCCGGCAGTAATGACTTTCCCTTCTGTTGGACTGAGGGCACCAAGGCCCAGGTGGGATAGGAGGGACTTTGAGCTTTTCGGACCAGATTATATTGAATTGCCTATGAGTCTTCATGTGTGCGTGCACATTATCCAGAATAAAAGGAAAACTAAATGATTGATTTAAGTATAGGAGTTGCCTTAGGAATGAGCTCGGCTTTAGTTAGTAACTTTGTGAAATAAATATTTTGTTTTGTTTTCTGTTTTTTTTCTTACAGAGACAGAGAGAGAGAGTCAGAGAGAGGGATAGACAGGGACAGACAGACAGGAATGGAGAGATGAGAAGCATCAATCATTAGTTTTTCGTTGCGCATTGCAACACCTTAATTGTTCATTGATTCTCATACGTGCCTTGACCCTGGGCCTTCAGCAGACCGAGTAACCCCTTGCTTGAGCCAGCAACCTTGGGCTCAAGCTGGTGAGCTTTTTGCTCAAACCAGATGAGCCCTCGCTCAAGCTGGTGACCTCGGGGTCTCGAACCTGGGTCTTCTGCATCCCAGTTCGACACTCTATCCACTGCGCCACTGCCCAGTCAGGCGTGAAATAAACATTTTGAAAGCGTTTCTCATTGTCATCTTCGCTATTGTGAGGGTTAGCGATGAAGGCCCAGGAGGCCGGATCTACATAAGAAGCTATGTGGTTCTTAGAAGTATAATGGTGGTAGATAAAAGAAGCTGCTACCCCATCAAGGGAAGTGATGCCAACTTAACTGATATAGGCAGAAGAGGCAGTAACTAGCCTGAATATACAGATCTTTGAGCAGAGAAGTTGGTGACCTGCCTGACACAAGCTTCCACGGACCTCATGTGCCTGTATCAGGACCTTCTGAGCGGCTCTTAGCCTCCCTCCCCCTCTCAGAAAGCATCTCTGCATTCTCCCAGCTTATTCTAATTGTTCTGAGGTCTGGCACTTTGCCTGCAACCCTGAAACGTTCGTCAGTGTCTACTCTCAGATCGAATGACTAGAAAGTCCATCTCTTTGCTGGGCCAACATTTACTGCCTGAGAGCTATTCCTGTAAAGGGAGAAGGGCCAGAAATAGAAGTGTGACAGGAGAACATCTGGCGACCCACAGAGAGCTGGCCATCTGCAGGAGGACTGGTGATTTGTATTGAAAAGGCACTGAGTACTTTCGGCCAGAATAAGCCCTGGCTAAGTATGAGTTAGGCAGGAGGACAGTTATGCCGGAGATCAAGGGAGAGGGGCAGGAAAATTCAAAAACCCTAAAAGTTGAACTTGAGTACAGTATGACAGTGAAAAGAGAAGTAACAGAACAAAATGTAGACACAAAGCACTACTGGGCTAAGGCAGAAACAGAAGCTCATCTGAAGCATTTTAAAACTTTTGAAAGTCTGAGCGAAAGTCTGTTATAATCAGTCACTATCTCATCTAGATAGAGAGGAACTCTAAGGAGCTGTACAAATATATTATTTTTATAGGCAAAGGGAGTGGGAGCAAGAAAATCACTGTATACTAGGCCAAAAAGTGGGTAGGTAAGGTAGCTTCCCTGTAGGGGGTGGCAAAGGTCGTCAGGCAGGCTACCTGACTAGTTTGATCAGGTGATCCTGATTGATTGGCTTGAGACTCCATTTCTTGAGGAGCTGAAACTGTAATTAAGTCTTGGTTTGGTGATGTGAGGTTTAGCCTTAAGTGACCCCATTTTGGGTCTGCTTTCTTTTCATTTCTTTTCTCTTCTTTCCTTCCTTCCTTCCTTCCTTCCTTCCTTCCTTCCTCCCTCTCTCCCTCCCTCCCTCCCTCCCTTCCTTCTTTCCTTCTTTCTTTTCTGTAATCATTTGTTCCTGTTAGGAAGTACCATTTGCATTGTATCTGTTATTAATGCCTCTGATCAATCAATCCTAGGGTGTTCCCATAGAATGGGTCTTGGGTTATACATGTAATGAGTACATTAACTCAGTATTTGATTTTAATGGAGCTTCTTTTTAATCTGCTGATTTTGATCTTAATCAATTTGTTTTTGCTGATCTTTAATCCTCTTTGGTTCAAATTCAAATACAGTTAAGTGGCATCTCTTTGAGACCAGCTGGTCTCAAACACACAGGCTGGTCTACGTATAGACTGTTAATATCACCAGAGAGGTGGAGTGTGTTCATGCTGATAATCGAGACTCAAACTCCCAGGAGACAGAACATATTTGGTTTTGTTGTATATGTTGAATAAATGAGTTCTCCTAGTATTTTTTTCCTGGGAATTTTCACTCACTTTTTATGATGATGTACCATATTTCCCCATGAATAAGACACACCCTTTTGGGAAAAATTTGGGGTCTAAAAACTGGGTGGGTTTTATTCAGTGATACAGCATTTCAAATACCATAGCTGGAACTGAGGATAAGGCAATTGTATGAAGACAGTGATTCGTCATCAGACACAGATGAGGACAAGCTAATGGGTGGGAGTTTTGGCAGTGATGAGGAATTGTATGAATTTTATAATATTGAATAAAACTTGAGTTCAATAACTTTATGTAATACATTTTTTTTTTCAAATTTTGGGCCCCCAAATTAAGGTGTGTCATATACATGGGAGAGTCTTATACAAGGGGAAATACAGGTATTATAGAAATTTTAAAAGAGTCTTCGTGCTGTCAATCGATTAAAACTCCCATGTATTCCTTTTTGAGACGCTTTCATAAAGCAGACTGCCTAAAATATATTTTAATTTTTTTAAAAAAAGCAATTTTTTTTTTTTTTTTTTGTATTTTTCCGTAGCTGGAAACGGGGAGAGACAGTCAGACAGATTCCTGCATGCGCCCGACCGGGATCCACCCGGCACGCCCACCAGGGGGCGACGCTCTGCCCACCAAGGGGCGATGCTCTACCCCTCCGGGGTGTCGCTCTGCCGTGACCAGAGCCACTCTAGCGCCTGGGGCAGAGGCCAAGGAGCCATCCCCAGCGCCTGAGCCATCCTTGTTCCAATGGAGCCTTGCTGTGGGAGGGGAAGAGATAGAGAGGAAGGAGAGGGGGAGGGGTGGAGAAGCAGATGGGCACTTCTCCTGTGTGCCCTGGCTGGGAATCGAACCCAGGACCCCTTGCACGCCAGGCCGACGCTCTACCACTGAGCCAACCGGCCAGGGCCAAATTAGCAATTTATTTTGTTCTATGGAACAAGTGTGTATTTGGCCCTAAAACTAATTCCACTTGAAGAGCTCTCATGTTCCCTCGATTCAGACTGGGGGAAAGCAAGGTTTTTCCTTCTTTCTTTCTGGGTACTGTCTTTCCTCTAATATTCTACCGGCAAGGCATCATCTCTGTCCAGGGTTCTTCTCCTGGGATCCAGCCACAGAATGCAGGGATCCATTCAACGTATAGGAATAAAAATCATACCTTTATTTACTCACTTCTGGCTAACTGAAATTCAACAAATCCTTCAACAAACCACAGAAATGTGCAAATCCATTGCCCATGTAATCATGGATATAATCCTAATCATAATCTCACGTTTCGGTTGTCACAAATATGGTTAAAAATTACAGTATTTATCAGACCCTGTCGCATATTCATGGTTAATATTTTTACAGTGAAGTAAGTATATTGCTATGTCACAAAATTATTCTTGTAATATTCTGATAGCTTTTCCCAGTGTAATTAATTCCTTGTATAATTTTCTGTATTTTCTCTTATTCTTTTAAAAGCACTGATCTGATCTAACAGGCAAAGTAGAGACAACGTCATACAGAGAGAGCAGGCTGCCAGCTGTCGGGGTGTTTGGGTGACAGGGGTGAAGGCGTTCAGCAAAAAAAGGACAAAAACATGGAAGGAAAAACTCACAGACGTGGAGAACAGTGTGGTGATGGCCGGGGGTGTGGTAGAGGAGGGGGTGGGGAGATAGACGGTTATGGATGAAGACTTAACTTGCAACGGTAAACACACAACACGGTGTCGAGTTAGGTTGCAGAATTGGGCATCTGAAACCCTTATAATTATGTTAACTAGTGTCATCCCAAAAAAATCAATTAAAAATAAATAAAATCATTGTTCTGTGATGGGGGTCCATAGTCTTCATAAAACTTCAAAAGAGGTCCATGTTCCAAAAACTGTTAAGAACTTAAATTGGCTTTTCTAAAGTCTCCTTTTTTTTTTCTATATAAACCATAATTTGAATGTCCTTTACTTATCCTGAAATGCCCCTAATCAACAAACTTATATTTTCTTACAAAATCCTATGATCTAATCTGTTTTCATATTGCATGTGAAGTGAAAGCATTTATAGTGCCAGTTAGAAAAGCGACTCAGACATAAAATTAGCATTTACTATAATGAAATCAGACCTGTGTAATTGCCACAGCGCAATCACATTCATCTGAGAATTTGCTGTGTTTCCCTTTTCAGCATCAAATAATTAAAACTCTTTTTTGGCCATGAATGATGAGTAGTTCTTTCTCCAAATGCTGAATACAGCCATTGATTTTCCGTAATAAAAATGCTTCTCTAACAACTTAATTCATAAAATATTTATTAAGTGCTTCCAATCTACTAGGCACTGTACAGAGAGTATGTACTTATATTGGTAAACAAATGTTTAATACAACACATAGAAAAGGGGTACTGAATGCCACATTCCCTAATCACCACAGACTATTTTAAAGGTGAAAAACACTATGAGAATAACAAATGAAGAAAAATAAAGCACTGAAATACTTAGTTTTTTATATTTATTCCTCTGAACTGAATTGTAGAATTGATCAAATCCTGGGGTTATTTTGCTCTTGGTGACTTTGTTGCTAACAAAGTGGCAGACAGGAATTTGTGAATTTGAACAGGGCTCGTCTACTTCCAAGGTTACAGTTGATGTCAAATCGTGATAAAGGGCCCAAACTCCGGTAGCAGGGGGACCCCAGTCTGAATCTTGGCTTTACCACTTTCTAGTTGTACAACCTTGTTGAAATGACATCTGAGCCTCAAATTACTTGTCATGAAAACGAGAATAATAAAATATAACTCCCCAGGTAGTTATGGGAGCTTGAAGGGTTATATGAAAAACGCTTGCCACAGTACTCTGGCACATTTAGAGCACTGAACAAACTTTAATTGTTGTCAAAACTCTGCTCATATCTGCCTCCCTTCCGTCCTGGCCAGATAGCTCGGTTGGTTGAAGCATTGTCCTGAAGCACAGAGGTTGCCAGTTCGACCCCCAGTCAGGGCACATACCTGACCACTTACGGGCAGGGAGTAGCAAGTTCTGAGACCTGGATCGACATGCCTGTCTCTCTTTTTCTCCCTTGCTTCCTCTCCCTCTACAAATTAATAAAATAAACATTAAACATATGCCCCCTTCTTAGCAATAAGAGTTCAAGAATTAGGCCCTGGCAAGTTGGCTCAGTGGTAGAGCATCGGCCTGGTGTGCAGGAGTCCCGGGTTCAATTCCCAGCCAGGGCACACAGGAGAAGCACCCATCTGCTTCTCCACCCCTCCCCCTCTCCTTCCTCTCTGTCTCTCCCCCTCTTGCAGCCAAGGCTCCATTGGAGCAAAGTTGGCCCAAATGCTGAAGATGGCTCTATAGCCTCTGCCTCAGGCGCTAGAATGGCTCTGGTTGCAACAGAGTGATGCCCCAGATGGGCAGAGCATTGCCCTCTGGTGGGCATGCGGGGTAGATCCCGGTCGGGTGCATGCAGGAGTCTGTCTGACTGCCTCCCCGTTTCCAGCTTCAGAAAAATACACACACAAAAAAAAGAGTTCAAGAATTATGTCAAATTCCAAACTCAGTTTACAGTTTAATTCTTACCATAACCCAGAGGATATGACACACTCCTGCCCCTTGTCTCAGAGAAATGCAAATAAGTACAAATTATGTGTAAAACAATTGCTAAATGTTGTGCTATATAATTATATTAATTAGAATCCTGGTACAAACAGAAGAGGGTTTATTGAAGTGGCTACTTATAAATGCGTGGGGAAGACTAAGAGAAGCAACACAGAATAGTGTGGCACCCAAGGAGTAGCAAGCCTGGGGGACATTACTGGCCCCGGAACCAGGGCGGCGACAGGAAGCCGTTAGCCAGCCTGGGGAGAGCCAGGACTACGGCTACAGGAGAGTGGAGTTGTCCTGAGTGGCAGCCCTACGAAGAGGAGCGCATTCACTCCCCGTGGCTCTGTGGGAGCTCTGTGGGAGGGAGCCCAGGGAACACATACTGCACCCACCGTCTTCACCACACCTGAGGACCGATCAGCAGCAGCAGAGCGCAGGAACCAGGTAAAGCCGTCTGTTCAGACCACCTCTCAGAGCATGATGAGAACAGAGGGTGGGTCTGAGGGGCCAACAGAGATGAGTCAGCAAAGCACTATTAGAAGCATCTGGGAACTCAGAGGATGAGAGTAGTAACAGGGTGCTGTTTTCATAATGGAAGTCCGGTGCTAGAAATGATTCTTGCTTAGACGCCGGTGTGTGTGTTCAAAATTAAATGTGCCGTAACCTTCAGCTGTAATGATTCTACCAAATGATATGGTCAAGGGACCCCCCCTTAAATAATGGTGCTGCTCCTTCTTGTGGCTCCTCAGTCACGGTGAATGTGGTAGAGCGCCATCAAGCCCAGAGTTTTTGCCCTGTAAGTCTTTGAGAAAAGTAGAGAGAATCCAACAAGCAATTTACCTTGTGTTCAGAGAGAGCACTAATGCCTGGGGAGGTAGACATTGCAACTAACTGACGCCAGGTCTCGGCCCTGTTACTCCCTGTCCGTAAGTGGCCGGGTGATCTGTTGAAGAACAATGTCCGCTGTTGTCCTGGCGCCTGCTGGAGCTTTTACCCATGGCCATTGATCATTCCTGAGAGACCTATTCACTGGACACTTTCTATTGACCTGTTTACCGAATGGACTTCAGGACTTATTTCTGTGACAGGAATACTTTCAACGGGGGATTACTTCAGGTCTTATTTATAATTTTGTTGTGGTTGGTAAGGCTGTTTGTATGTTCAAAGAAATTGTCCCAGATGCTTGGTCTTACCATCTCGTGCAATAGAAGAATTCAGACACGCAGCATCCCTTTGGGGAATCATTCATTCTGAACACTGGACATTTTCTCAGTGGCTGTTGTGCGCCAGGAACTGTGGTAGGTTTTAGGGATGCATCAGCTAGCTCTCAGAGGGCAAGTCGTTTTTATTTCTTTGAATCCTAGTGGCCGGATAATATGGTCTTTGTGTTGTTCTCTAAGTTCCATTCTCAGGCCTGGTTGGGCTCAGCAGAAAAGAGTTCTGTCCTTGATGAGCAGTGTCTCAGACATGGATATGAGGTGGGGTGTAGGAAGCAAGGGAGCACCCCAAAAGGAGTCATGCATACATGTTTGTGTCTTTCCACAATGCCAGGTTTTTTAAGGGAGACCTCCCCAATAAGCTGGTAGAGTCACATGCAGGTGACACATAGAATTAGAACGAGCAATTAAAGCAACTAAAATGAGCAAAGTGAGCACCTACCAGGAAGTTCCAGCCACTAGCATGTCTGCAGGTGGAGAAGGGATCATGGGTCTCCAGCCAGGCTGCTGCAGTGGCAGCACGTGACCCGTGGGGTGCTCTGGCAGGGTCCAAGTGAGACCCGTGGTACAGCCAAGCTCCAGTATTGGTTGGTCGGAGGTCTGAGTTCTTATAGCCCACCAGGCGTGGAGGTCCCCCTCAGATCAGTGTCCAGATGGAGTCCTTATCCAAGTGTCCGGACTTTGGTTTTCAACGTTCCCGGCTTCTCCAAAGGTGGTTCCCATGGTCGCTGTTACCTCATTCTTAACATAGCACTTGACAGACTGTCATGACTGACAGTGACTCTACATTGGATTACCAAGGTGTCTTGAAAGGTCCACTCTGCTCTGGCTGGACCCACAGGGCACAGGAGCGCCTTCAGTTCTGGGTCTGCTCTCCCCTGGCTGACCCTTTGCCACTTTCCAGTGTGGTGCCATGTCTTTCCCGAGAGAGAAGAACTTTGTAGTAAGAGACAAGGTCACCTCATGTGCCAATGACTTCACACCAGAGGGCTTTTGAAATCTTCGTTGGGTTAATTAGTTTAAGGGTTTAAACACTCAAAGAAATTCGCCTTTTTTGGGACAACGTATAGTTCTTTTTTCTCCTTTCAGTTTCTGTCGTATTTTGAAAAGTGACATTGAAGATTCACATCTAAAATGGATACCTTTCTGTGGTTCATCGTCTAAAGATTTTCACTAATATCTGTGCATCCGTATATGAGTGTTGAAGCTAATGGAGTATATTTGAAATTATAAATGATTGAGTTTTAAGCTCCAGATCATTTTCAAGTTGAATCTGAAACATAACTGTAAAGTGAAAAAGGTTTCATTTTTCTGTCTGTGACAGTCACATGCATGTGTTCTATACTGGCTTTGCAGAAAAAGTTGATGGTCCATTGACCCTTCGTTAGAAATAATGAGACTTTACAACTTCAGGACAATTTTAACAATTCTTGAAATATGTTTCTTAACCTCTCCTCATGAATGCTCATCATGGTGAAATAAATTAAAACATTAGGTGTCATTGTTATATGTGTGTCCAGTGAAAAAAAGGTAGAAACAGTGGGCGAATCACAGTAATTGAATCCATTATTTGTTCCTTCTTAAGGTAATTTCTATCAAATGGTTTCTGAATTTTTCACTCTCGCTTCCTCCTTTTCTTCTTCCCTTCTTTAAGTCTTCTAAAGAATAAAAGCATCTCATTTCTGGACCTCTAGCCTTTGCTTTGCTATTCTATACCTTAACCTGGATAAAGCAACAGTATATTTATACCTTTAATGGTAGAGACACCTGCTGATTCTAACCTGTGGGTCACTCCTGCCTTTAGTGAGAATATCAAAATATTCCACAAATTTCAGGGCAAAGGCAGCAGCAACTTGATAAAATAGATTCAGCTCATAATGCTAGTCAGGGTCTAGAAGCCCCGAGCGTGAATGCCAGGCATTCACCTTGAGTTACAGAACTATGGGCAGGTCCCAGGGTCCCAGGGGAAGAACCAAGTTGGTGGGCTAATGGGCATTTTACCTCTGGTGTCTAGAACAGTGGTTGTGAAACAGTTTAGAAATAGTTTAACCTCTGATATGAGCTTGTGGATACGAACTGAGTGTCAACCTTTCTTAGTCAGTGTCTGTGGGGCTCTGCTGGCTCTTCCCTCCTCTGAGGGCCACAGAGATTCCCAGGGGAGGGGGTTAGAGCTAAGGGATTTGGCATCCCCATTTCTCACTGCCTTTTCTGCTTTCCATACATTTTGTTGTCTGTTCACTTTCCTCTTTTATTTTTTTATTTGGTTAGCTATTATTTCTTTACTCTGATCCATGCAGTGTTATTAATGACTTTGCCTACCTCATCTCATTCACTCCTGCCAACAATTTTCAAACGTGGCTGCCTCTCTTACAGACGAGGACATAAGTGGCAGAACGGTTCCTAGGATCTTGACTTGTCTGAGGACACCCAGCTGGTGGTACATGGTAGGTGGGAGATGCGAACCCAGGTCTGGCTAACTAAAAAGTCTACGTATTTGTGATGACATCATATCTAGTCATTTTATCTTTTTTAAAATTAAAACTCCTTTAGACTCGCTTGTTCTCTCTCAAAAAGTCCTTGAGACTGCTTTAAACCAGGTGTCATGCTTGTGTGTGTGTGTGTGTGTGTGACCTGTGTTTAATGTTGATGTCTATATCTATGTCTATATTCATATCTAGAGAGAGAGAGAAATATCCACATAGGATTCATATTCATTTGAGTTTGAGGTTCCTGCCTTAAAAGATAAACAGAATTTGTTCCTGGAGAGAACTGTTCTTTTATTTGTCAACTATCTTAAAGGGTCCTCAGATTACACAAAGGTGAACCCCAAGGTCCAGTCTAAGGGCCTAAGGTTGTTAAGAGGGAAGGAGATTAGTTATTTTGCATCATGAAGTCATGGTTAATTTAGACTGATCTCTAGCCATTCAAGAAAAGTTTAGGGCCCTGGAATCCAGGAGGAAACAGAGGGACCAGAAGGGTCATTAGCAGGAAAATGGCCCAGGGCAGCAGACTGAGATTTATGGAAGAAAATAAGCCATGAGAAAAAATACTTCAGAGGAGGGACAGTCTAAAAACTTGAATGTGCCAAAGAATACAATTTAAATTGTATTTTGTTCCAGATTCTACCTTCACCCAGGGTTGCTTCCAGCTTTCCAGGGACTGCTGGGTGTCCTACGTGCTGTGGGCGATGAAGAAGGATCCTCCATGCCGGACTCAACTGAGTGGCCACAGGACAGGAGGAGGGTGTACAGGGTCAGTGAGGGTCTAGCTGGGAGAAGAACTTTGGGGTTCGCAGTGATAAGCCATTGTAAGCTAGCTCCCTTCGGGGTTACTCAGAAATAACAGCAGCAGAATAGACCTCCCCAAGTAAACAGGATAGAGACTAAGTCATATTGTTTGGATATTAAAGGAAACCATGACCCTAGGTGATGGGAATACATGGGGACTCTTATTTCACAAGGTTTCAGTGCTTTGAAAAAATGCACGGCTGCTCCTCCTCAGATGTCTTTTGGAACCCCTACTTGTTCTCCCAGCAAGAACATTTTTAACTAACATTCCTTTGGCTGTCAACCTATTATATAAATTTCTGGGCAAAGAATGATCAATTCGAATAGGCTTTGATCATTTTTCTTTACAGCACTGTGTGCTCAGGGCAAGATATGGGATCACCTTGTGCTCCATACCACTCTGCTTTTGTAGATAGTTTCTAAACTAGGCTCCCTCATTATCTTCCAATCAACTGTCAATGGACCAGTTTTTTAAAGGATTTCAGCACACTCGTGTTTCTTTGAGGAACTAGAACTAAATTTTGTAATAACGGTTAACACTTACTGGGTGCCTGTGAGCCAGATAGTGTTCCAAGTACCTTAGTCTTAAAACACATAAAATCACTAGAATCCTGAGAGGGTTCTAATGTCACTGAAAAAAGACTGGGCCTAGAGTGAGTCTGCCTTGGGCTGGAGTGTGTGGATTCTTCATTTCATGTAGGAAAGATTTCATAACATGAGTTCAGGTGATTTTGAAAGTACATTTATTAAAGCTAAGGACAGTAAAACAAAGGAAGGACTTAGGATAGAAGAAGCAACAGGAGAGAGCCTAGGCAGGACTGCTTTGGTTCTCTATAAATGTTATAGGAAAGAAGTGAGCCACACAGGCCTGCATGGACTCAGTGAGAAGTAAGTCACAGTGACACAGGTGAGCCTAGGTATGGCTGCTTTTAGCTCACTGAACAGTCAGAGAAAAGTGGGCCTTGGAGAACAAGTTCAGGGGGTTAACTCCGGGATGAACTGCTCCCCTGGTTACAAATCTCATCAGGACTCTCAGAGCTCAGGAGACAGAGAACAAAAGTATACACCTGAGAAAAGGAGGGATGTGGGTGTGCTCCAAGGACATCATGCACCAGCTTCTTTGTTTTGAGGAGTTTTATCTGTTTTCTAAAAGTGGGAATTTTAGGGGAAGTCTCAATGGAGGATCTCAATAGAATATTCATCAGCTTTCCAGGTGTATTCTTCAGTATGCTGACATCAAAATGAATGTATACAAGGGTCAGGGTCATTCTCTGGTTCATTTCCCCTTCAAAGAATGTCACCAAAGAGGGACCGGAAATGAGGTACATCTGTCCTGGCAAGACTTGGAATGTGTAAACCATTTGCTCCTAAGTGGGAAGCTTGGTTAGGGAAGATAAGACCTTGTGATTTATTATCTGGCTGTAAATGGCTCAACTGGTTTGTTCAGGTCTCTGTCTCAGTTTCTCCATTTGACTTGCCAAGAGGTTTTCCTGGTTTCTTAGTCTCCTGCCTTACCCTGGGGTGGCCAGTCCTGACCTAGTCAGTGCCATGGTTTTTGCGTGAACAATTGGAAGAACCGTACTGGTCTGCTACAGACACCATATGACATTAATGTGTACATGTACGATTCTAAAGAAAAAGAACATAGTGGTAGAAAATTTGCAAATTTACTCTGATTTTAGTGATTTATATCAAGAATTTATGAGATCAAAGATGGTATGCCTGCTCTCTACAATCCCACTCCTGGTAAAAATTTATTTTAGAAAAAATGAGACCAGCCTGAGCAGGCACTGGTGCAGTGGATAGAACATCAGCCTGGGACACAGAAGACCCAGGTTTGAAACTCCAATGTCACTGGTTTGAGCACGAGCTTACCTTCTTGAGCATGAAGTCTCTGGTTTGAGTGTAGAATTATAGATATGACCCTATGGTTGCTGGCTTAAGCCCAAAGGTCACTGGCTTGAAGCCCAAGGTCACTGGCTTGAGCAAGGGGTCAAGGCACATATGAGAAAGCAATCAATGAACTGTTAAGGAGCCACAATGAAGAATTGATGCTTCTTATCTCTCTCTCTTTCTGTCTGTCCCCATCTATCTCTCTTTCTAAAAAAAAAAAAGAAAAGGAAGAAAGAAAAGAAAGACCCATTTCTACTTCCATGTTGGTTGGGTTAATGACCAATTTGTGGCACTAACTTCACTTGATTCAATAATTTATTATATCTTTATTGTTTGCACTCTATCATGGCACACTGTGCTTTAGTTTTTAATATAATCTAATAAGGAAGAGAGAAACATACTTAAATAATTCTGATACAGGTCAGGACTATAATAAAGAATTCAGGCTGAGCTATAAGGGGGTTGCAGTTAGTTTTACTCATTATCTAAAACAGAAATACTGTTTGACCTGAATTTTTAGACAGTGTAATTTTTTATAAATTTTTATTAATTTTAATGGGGTGACATCAATAAATCAGGGTACATATGTTCAAAGAAAACATGTCCAGGTTATCTCGTCATTCAATTATGTTGCATATCATCACCCAAAGTCAGATTGCCCTCCGTCACCTTCTATCTAGTTTTCTTTGTGCCCCTCCCCCTCCCCCTTCCCCTCTCACTCTCTCTCCGTCCTCCCCCCTCCCCACCCCCTTAACCAACACATTCTTGTCCATGTCTCTTAGTCTCGTTTTTATGTCCCACTTATGTATGGAATCATGCATTTCTTGTTTTTTTCTGATTTACTTATTTCACTCCGTATAATGTTATCAAGATCCAACCATTTTGTTGTAAATGATCCGATGTCATAATTTCTTATGGCTGAATAGTATTCCATAGTTTATATGTGCCACATCTTCTTTATCCAGTCATCTATTGAAGGGCTTTTTGGTTGTTTCCATGTCTTGACCACTGTGAACAATGCTGCAATGAACATGAGGCTGCATGTGCCTTTACGTATCAATGTTTCTGAGTTTTGGGAGTATATACCCAGTAGAGGGATTGCTGGGTCATAAGGTAGTTCTATTTGCAGTTTTTTGAGGAACCACCATACTTTCTTCCATAATGGTTGTACTACTTTACATTCCCACCAACAGTGAATGAGGGTTCCTTTTTCTCCACAGCCTCTCCAGCATTTGCTATTACCTGTCTTGTTAATAACAGCTAATCTAACAGGTGTGAGGTGGTATATCGCATTGTAGTTTTGATTTGCATTTCTCTAATAACTAATGAAGATGAGCATCTCTTCATATATCTGTTGGCCATTTGTATTTCTTCCTGGGAGAAGTGTCTGTTCATGTCCTCTTCCCATTTTTTTATTGGGTTGTTTGTTTGTTTGTCATTGAGTTTTATGAGTTCTTTGTAAATTTTGAATATTAGGCCCGTATCTGAGCTGTTGTTTGAAAATATCATTTCCCATTTACTTGGCTGTCTGTTTATTTTGTATTCAGTTTCTCTTGCTGAGCAAAAACTTCTTAGTCTGATGTGGTCCCATTCATTGATCTTTGCCTTCACTTCTCTTGCCTATGGAGTCAAATTCATAAAATGCTCTTTAAAATAAGGTCCATGAGTTTAGTACCTATGTCTTCTTCTATGTACTTTATTGTTTCAGGTCTTATATTTAGGTCTTTGATCCATTTTGAATTAATTTTAGTACAGGGGACAAACTGTACTCGAGTTTCATTTTTTTGCATGTGGCTTTCCAGTTTTCCCAGCACCATTTGTTGAAGAGGCTTTCTTTTCTCCATTGTGTGTTGTTGGCCCCTTTATCGAAAATTATTTGACCATATATATGTGGTTTTATTTCTGGACTTTCTATTCTGTTCCATTCGTCTGAGTGTCTATTTTTCTGCCAATACCATGCTGTTTTGATTGTCGTGGATCTATAATATAGTTTGAAGTCAGGTATTGTAATGACCCCAGCTTCATTCTTTTTCCTTAGGATTGCTTTGGCTATTCAGGGTTTTTTATAGTTCCATATAAATCTGATAATTTTTTGTTCCATTTCTTTAAAAAATATCATTGGGATTTTGATGGGAATTGCATTAAATTTGTATATTGCTTTGGGTAATATGGCCATTTGATTATATTTATTCTTCCTATCCAAGAACAAGAAATATTTTTCCATCTCATTGTATCTTTTTTGATTTCCTTAAAAATGTTTTGTAGTTTTTGTTATATAGGTCCTTACATTATTTGTTATGTTTATTCCTAGGTTTTTTTTGGGGGGGGTTTGCAATCGTGAAGGGGATTATTATTTTTTTAGTTCGGTTTCTAATGTTTCATTGTTTGCATATAGAAAGGCTATGGAATTTTTTATATTAATTTTGTATCCTGCCACCTTAGTGTATTAGTTTATTGTTTCTAGTAATCTTTTTGTGGAGTCTTTGGGGTTTTCGATATATAGGATCATATCATCTGCAAAAAGTGATAGCTTTACTTCTTCTTTTCTGATATGGATGCCTTTTATTTCTTTATCTTGTCTGATTGCTCTGGCTAGAACTTCTAGCACCATGTTAAATAAGAATGGAGAGAGTGGACAACCCTGTCTTTTTCCTGATTTAAGGGGGAAAGTCCTCAGTTTTATGCCATTTAATATGATGTTAGCTGATGTTTTATCATATATTGCCTTTATCATGTTGAGATATTTTTCTTCTATACCCATTTTGTTGAGTGTCTTAAACATAAATTGTGTTGTATTTTATCAAATGCCTTTTCTGCATCTATTGATAAGATCATGTGGTTTTTGTTCTTTGTTTTGTTGATATGGTGTATTACGTTAACTGTTTTACATATGTTGAATCATCCTCGAGATTCTGGGATGAATCCACTTGATCTTGATGTATTATTTTTTTAATATGTTGTTGTATTCGATTTGCTAGTATTTTGTTTGGTATTTTAGCATCTGTATTCATTAAAGATACTGGTATGTAGTTTTCTTGTTTTGTGCCATCCTTGCCAGGTTTTGGTATGAGGGTTATGTTGGCCTCATAAAATGTGTTTGAAAGTATTGCTTCTTCTTCAATTTTTTGGAAGACTTTGAGTAGAATAGGAACCAAGTCTTCTTTGAATGTTTGATAGAATTCACTAGTATAACTGTCTGGGCCTGGACTTTTATTTTGGGGGATGTTATTAATAGTTTTTTTATTTCCTCCCTGCTAATTGGTTTCTTTAGGCTATCTGCTTCTTCATTACTCAGTCTAGGAAGGTTGTATTGTTCTAGGAATTTATACATTTCTTCTAGATTGTTGAATTTGGTGGCATATAGTTTTTCGTAGTATTCTACAATAATTCTTTGTATATCTATGATGTCTGTGGTGATTTCTCCTCTTTCATTTTGGATTTTGTTTATATGAGTCCTGTCTCTTTTTTTCTTGCTCAGTTTTGCCAAGGGTTTGTCAATTCTGTTTATCTTTTCAAGGAACCAGCTCCTTGTTTTATTAATTTTTTCTATAGTTTTTCTGTTCTCTATTTCATTTATTTCTGCTCTGATTTTTATTATTTCTTTTCTTCTGCTGGTTTTGGGTTGTCTTTGTTCTTCTTTTTCTAGTTCCTTAAGGTGTGAAGTTAAGTGGTTTACTTGGCCTCTCTCTTGTTTGTTCATAGAGGCCTGAAGTGATATAAACTTTCCTCTTATTACTGCTTTTGCTGCATCCCAGAGATTCTGATATGCTGTATTGTCATTTTCATTTGTCTGTATATATCTTTTGATCTCTGCGCTTATTTCTTCTTTGACTCATTCATTTTTTAAAAGTATGTTGTTTAGTTTCCATATTTTTGTGGGGTTTTTCCCCTCTATTTTGAAGTTGAATTCTAGTTTTAAGGCTTTATGATCAGAAAATATGCTTGGTACAACTTTGATTTTTCTGAATTTGCTGATGTTATTTTTGTGGCCCAACATATGATCAATTCTTGAGAATGTTCCATGTACACTAGAGAAAAATGTATACTCTGGCACTTTGGGATGAAATGTCCTGTAGATGTCTAGCATATCCAGGTGCTCTAGTGTTTCGTTTAATGCCAATATATCTTTATTGATTTTCTGTTTGGATGAATAATCTAGAGTTGTCAGCGGTGTATTGAGGTCTCCAAGTATGATTGTATTTTTGTCAGTTTTTGTTTATAGTTCAATAAGTAGCTGTCTTATATATTTTGGTGCTCCTTGATTTGGTGCATATATATTAAGAATTGTTATGTCTTCTTGATTCAGTGTCCCCTTAATCATTATGAAATGACCATTTTTGTCTCTGAGTATTTTTGCTGTCTTGTAGTCAGCATTATTAGATAGGAGTATTGCTACACCTGCTTTTTTTTGGATGTTATTTGATTGGAGTATTGTTTTCCAGATTTTCACTTTGAATTTATTTTTATCCTTGTTGCTTAGATGTGTTTCTTGTAGGGAGCATACAGTTGGATTTTCTTTTTTAATCCATTCTGCTACTCTGTGTCTTTTTATTGGTGAGTTTAATCCATTTACATTTAGTGTAATTATTGACACTTGTGGGTTCGTATTGCCATTTTACAAATTGCTTTCTGTTAGTTTTGTATCTTGTTTGATTCTTCTCTTTTGTTTTTCTATCATTTGTTTTTGTTTGTTTGTATTCCATACTTCTTTCCTCTGTTGCTACCTTTTTTAAGTCATGTACTTCTGTGGTGGTTTTTTCAAGGGTGGTTACCATTAAGTAATGAAAAGGGTATCTACCATGTTCATTGTAGTACACTATCTTATGAGTGCTTCTGCACTCCATCATCCTTTGCTACTATTAATCTCTGTCCTCTCCCCCCACCTTTTTTGTTGTTGTTGTCACAGTTTAAATTTGGTTTTATTGTGTTCTTGGTGGAGCTTTTACTTGTGGTTTTGTTTTGTTCTTTGTATCTGGTTGGAAAACCCCCTTTAGTATTTCCTGGAGTGGGGGTTTTATGATGATAAATTCCCTCATCTTTTCTGTATCTGTGAATGTCTTTATTTCTCCTTTGTATTTGAAGGATATCTTTTATGGGTATAGTATTCTTGGCTGAAAGTTCCTCTCTTTCAGGACTTTAAATATTGGGATCCACTCTCTTCTAGCTTGTAGTGTTTCTGCTAAGAAATCTGATGATAATCTAATAGGCCTTCCTTTATATGTTATATTCTTCTTTTCCCAGGCTGCCTTGAGAATTTTTTCTTTGTTGTTGGTTTGAGCCAATTTTAATATGATGTGTCTTGGAGTAGGTTTGTTGGGGTTAAGAAAACTCAGTGTTCTGTTTGCTTCTTGAATTTGAGGCTTTAGTTCTTTCCACAGTCTTGGGAAGTTCTCATCTATTATTTGTTTGAATATGTTCTCCATTCCATTTTCTCTCTCTTCTCCCTCTGATATACCTATTATTCTTATGTTAGTCTTTTTTATGGAGTCAGACAGTTCTGGTGGGGCTTTCTCATTTTTTTTTTTAATTTTTGAGTCTCTCTCTTCTTCTCTCTGTTATGCCTCAAGTTGCTTGTCTTCTATGTCACTAATCCTACCTTCTATCTGGCCTGTTCTATTAGCTAAGCTTGTTACCTCATTTTTCAGTTCATGAATTGAGTTTTCATCTCTGTTTGATTTGTTTTTATACTTTCAATTCCCTTGGTAATATATTCTTTGTGTTCATTGAGTTGTTTTCTGAGCTCCCTAAATTGCCTTTCTTGTATATCTCTGAGTATTTTTTAGGATTTCTATTTTAAATTCTCTGTCATTTAGCTCCAAGTTTTCCAATATATTAAATTTTTTCTCCATAAATTTTTCGTCATCTATCTATTCTACATCTCTGACTTTTTTATCCATGATATTGAATTTCTTTTCTGTAATGGCATCTGAGGGTGGTTTTGTTGATAGCACTAATGAGAATTAATAAAGAATAAAAATAAAAAAAATGGAAAGAAAAAAAAGAAAATTTATTATTTCTCTCTTTTTTCTTCTCCTCTCTCCTCCTCCTTGAGAAAAATATTGTGATGAACTGTGAATTATATTGTGCTAAATGGAACAAAAACTACATATAATGGATGGCCTGAGTTGGGGAGTAGTGATAAAGGGGCAAAAAAGGAGGTAGGGACCCACAAAATGCAAAAAAGGAAAATATTTGGGTCAAGAATAAAATTATTTGCTTGTAAGTGTTGATTGACTAAGAGATATAATGAGAGGGATAAAAGGGAAACAGGAAAAAGGAAAAAAAATAATTACTATTTTATTAAGTGGAGCAAAAACTAGGTCAAATGGAGAGCTGGGGTTGGGGGGAATGCTAATGAGTTAAAAAGTGAAGTCAAAAGCACCCAAAATGGCACAAAGAAAAAAAAATTTGAGTCCCAAATAAAATAATTTGTTCGTGATTGAGGATTGAATGAGAGGAAATGTAAAGGAGAAAAAAAGAAACTAATAGAAAGGGAGAAAAAAGAAAAATGGAAAAAGGAAAAGAAGAAAAAAAAACAAAAAGAGAGAGAGAGAGAGATAAGGGTTTTGGAGTGTAACCCTTATAGAAAGAAAGAAAGAAAGAAAGAAAGAAAGAAAGAAAGAAAGAAAGAAAGAAAGAAAGAAAGAAAGAAAATGGGAGATGTGACACCTATGGGTAGCGTAGTTCAAGATGGGCTGAGAACAAACGGACCAAGGTGGAAGAGAAAAAAATAATAATAAAGACAAGAAGATGGAAGAAACACACACAAAAAATGCAAAAAGTTATTAAGTCTGTGGATTTTTCTTGATTTTGAGAGGTTATCTTCTTGCTTTTTCTTTCCTCTCCCTCTTTCTGGTCAGTTACTCTGTACCCCAGGCTCTGCCCCTGTGGCACGCTTTGGTATAGATTTGCAGTTGATAAGTCTCTATGGCGATGTCATATATTAGGCTTCATTCTCATTGGTAGTCGAGGCTTGTTAGCATCTGCAGGCTCTGACAATGAGAGAGTTCGTTTACCCGGAGCCTCTCTCCTAGTCTCTCCTTCCTCAGTTAGCAGCCTGATGATCCAGCTATGAGGTTGCTGCTGCCTCTGCCTGGAGAGTAAGAGGCTCAAAGAGCTGGCAAAGCTCCACTCTATCCCCTCTCTGAGCAGGGCTCTGGGTAAGGCTCTGTCAATCAGAGCTGCCAGAGTAATCAGGCAGGTCTGGGAGCCAATTACTCTCAAGGTATCTTTCTATGAGCCTCCAGGCATGTCCAGTATGCCTCAGCACTCTGTGGGGCCACTCTCCCCAGGTTTTTTGCACTTTGTAACCTGTTTTGGCTTCGTTTTCAGTGTATGGGACTTCCAGACGCTCCAAGGATAGATTTTTCTGTCTCTGGTTGAAGAACTTGTTGAAATTTTGGGGAGATTTATTGGTAGCACTCCTCATGGCACCACTTCTCTCTAGACAGTGTTGTGGTTATTGTTATATGTGGATAAAGGCAGTGTATTTTTTAAATTGAACTTATTGAGGTGAAACTAGTTAACAAAATTATACAAGTTTTAGGTGCCCAATTCTACAGCACAGCTCCATACACTGTATTGTGCGTTCCCCCCACTCCCAATGACACCTGTGTCCACCACCATTTATCTCTCCTCTACCCCCCCCACACACACTGGCAATCAACACACTGTTGTCCATTTCCACGAGTCTCTTTTTTTCTCTCTCTCCTTTGTTTTTGTCTTTTTTTTGCTCACCTTTTTCTTTTCCATTTCTCTGATCATTCCTTTAAGGTATCCTGTGTGTATTATGTGCGTAGTCTTTCTTACTCTTTAGTGCTGGACCTCCAAAACAGGAAATTAATTAATTAAATTAATTTCTTAGCACTTTTGGTCTCCCGTGGCCAGACATGCCTCCAGTTGGGGATGTCTGTGATTAGATGAAAGCAGCAGCTCCCCACAGATATGATGACAGAGGACAAAAGGCTTGTTTATGGTAGTGGACTGGCTTCCTGCTTCTTCCCCTGAATAAACATACAGCATATGTTTTGACCGTGGTCCTTCAGAGAGGGTTGGGGAGGAGACAGATTTAAATAACACGTTTCAGTTAGTGGTGCTAGTGGGGAAGACTTGCTGTGCATTGCCTGAGTCCAGAGATGATTTGCAAACAAAGTGTCAGTTCCTGGTATTTGTACCAATTTCCATGGAAGCTGCTGATTAACAGTATGTATTTATACACATAGGAAAGCAAATTATTTCAATTACCAAGCCTCCACAATGCAATTCCGCATGCTTTATTTAAAACCACAACACAGCTGTAGTAATCATTTCTGAAACAATTCTTCTGGTCTCTTGGAAATTCTTTTTATGTTGAGATTTATTTTATATTGCCCTGGCCGGTTGGCTCAGCGGTAGAGCGTTGGCCTAGCGTGTGGAGGACCCGGGTTCGATTCCTGGCCAGGGCACACAGGAGAAGCACCCATTTGCTTCTCCACCCCTCCGCCGCGCTTTCCTCTCTGTCTCTCTCTCCCCCCCGCCTGCAGCCAAGGCTCCATTGGAGCAAAGATGGCCCGGGCACTGGGGATGGCTCTGTGGCCTCTGCCTCAGGCGCTAGAGTGGCTTTGGTTGCAACATGGCGATGCCCAGGATGGGCAGAGCATCGCCCCCTGGTGGGCAGAGCGTCGCCCCATGGTGGGTGTGCCGGGTGGATCCCGGTCGGGCGCATGCGGGAGTCTGTCTGACTGTCTCTCCCTGTTTCCAGCTTCAGAAAAATGAAAAAAAAAAAAAAAAAGATTTATTTTATATTAAGTTTGGCCAAGTTGCTGCATAGATAGATAGTTAGTAACAGTTTTTTGAGTGAGTGTGTGACTGAAACCTTTCTAGTAGTCTTAATAGTGTCCTTTGTCATATTTTGATTTGAAATTCAGAAATCTGTGCATCAACTTACAAGTATGAGATTCATCTCTTTTATCTTGGGGCTTTTCTTCTACCCTGTACTCTCCTTAAACTCCTTTGCTCCCACCCCTGTCCTCCCCTCCCTTCCCCTTCCCACCCCTCTTCTCCCCTCTCCTCTTTTCTCCCCTCCCCAACCCTCTCTTCCCCTCTCCTCCCCTCTCCTCCCCTGTCCTCCTCTCTCCTCCCCACCCCTCTTCTCCCCTCTGCTCCCCTTTCCTCCCCTCCCCAGCCTTCTCCTCCCCTTCCCACCCCTCTCTTTCCCTTCCCACCCTTCCCCTCCCCTCCCACCCTTCTCTTTCCCTCTCCTCCCCTATCCTCCCCTTCCTATCCTTCTTCTCCTCTTCCCATCACTCCCTTTCCATTCCCACCCCTCCCCTCCCCTCCCCTTCACACTCCTCTCCTCTTCTCCCTTCCCCTTCCCATCCCCCTCCTCCCCTTTCTACCCCTTCCATCCCCTTCCCTCCCTTTCTCTCACCTTCCTCCTTTATTTTTTTGGCAATGAGAGCCATCAAGTATAGTGAGTGATTGTATCTCAATAGGTTAATAAATGATTGGATCATCCATTGTTTCCTATGAGGATCCACCTTTCAGACCAACAGATGACCCATCATCCTGAAAGAGACTTACTAATTATCTAAGATTGTTTTCCCTCCTTATCTAAGATTGTTTTCCCTCCTTATCTAAGATTGTTTTCCCTCTTCTCATGAATGATTGTTCTTCTTTTATATATGACTTAAATTGTTGAAACATGAGACTACAGGGGAATAAAGAGAGGTGATTTCCATTTATAGCTCCTTGTATAACACATATGGTTCCATCACTTGGTGCTGATTGTGTGTGTGTGTGTGACAGAGACAGAGAGGGACAGATAGGGACAGACAGAGAGGAAGGGAGAGAGATGAGAACCATCAGTTCTTCACTGTGGCACCTTAGTTGTTCATTGATTGCTTTCTCATATGTGTCTTGACCGGGGGAGCTACAGCAGAATGAGTGACCCCTTACTTGAGCCAGCGACCTTGGGCTCAAGCTGGTGATCCCTGCTCAAACCAGATGAGCTCGTGCTCAAGCTGGCGACGTCAGGGTTTTGAACCTGCCTCCTCTGCATCCCAGTGTGCCGCTCTATCCACTGTGCCACCGCCTGGTCAGGCAGTGCTAATTTTTGAAAAAACAAAACTTTATTTCAGCCATCCCCAGTTTCTGTCAGCATCACCTTGTCCAAGTGCAGATGGTCCGCAGGTGGGATGTGCTGGGTGGAGCTGCTCATTGCCCCCACGGGCATCGGGAGGGGACATGGGCTTGCTGAACTTACGTCTGATAGCCAGCCTCTTCCTCAGGTCACTCTTACCGGAAGGTAGTTTAGTTTGCTTTGTGACCTTATCTTCTTAGGGCTTTGGATCTGTGCTGGAAGGACTTGGTGCTCAGTCCGAGTGATTCTAGCTGCTCCTTCTTGTTGATGAATCTGAAGTTGAAGCATGGCATCCATTTCCCAGTACCAGATACAGTATGTGGATGAAGTCGATGTCCAGGAGTGGGAGGGAAACTTCCTAGTCCCTCTTCTCCTGAAACACGTCTATCTGTTTCTAGTACTTCTGTTTTCAGCCATGATCACGTGGGGCAGATGCCAGTGACTGAAGGAATCCTGGGATTTCCCATCTGCCAGTGTGCATACAAGACACATACATGAGTGTTTCCTCACTGTTGTTCATATGGGGAATTTATCACATCCAAGGTCATCTTTTTTAAAGCAATTCAAATACAAGATTGCTCTAGATGATACGGTTATTATGGAAGATCATGTTTGCATCCCTGAGTGTCAGAACCAGAATGGAATCATTGTGTTGAAGACTCATGATAATAAATCAAATAATTTTTGTTACAGTTATTTGTGTGCCTTGATTACAAATAGGTGAGAGCCTTTGAGTTTTGTGTGGAATAGACTTCAGTGTTATGTGTGGAGGAGAAGTCAGAAGCAGCATGAGTGGAGTCCAGACAGCACAGCCACAGCTCCATGAGGAAGGATGCCGATGACCACAGCCCAGCAGTGGATTCCTGCACGGCGGCAGCGTGAGTCCATGGAGTGTGTAACTATCCCTCTGCTATGAATCATGTAATGAAGTCACTATTCATCAAAGATCAGTAGAATGATCACATTTCTAACTGTGGAAATAATCATATGCCACTTGAAGTATATCAGAGCAAAATCAAAGATTCATTGCTTTTGTATTAAAAGCAAAATAGGATTCTAGTTTGTTTAATATTGGCATTTGCCAAGCAAAACTGAGACATGTAATAAATAAGTCCTTTGTTTTGTAGATGTCTTCAAAGGCCTGCTCTAGTCACAGACCTCAGAGACCAATTTCACCTTCAGCAAGTGGAAATGTGGGGATAGTTTCAGGCATGGTTGGATCTAGGAGCTCAAACAGAATTGTGAATGAGGGTTCCTTCTCTCCGTTCCCCCTTGTGCCACCCTTCTCTTCCTTCCTTTTTCCTTCCTCTCATCCCTGTGGGTTGTTGCTTTGCTTTGGGAATGGCCTTGTCCCGCCTACATGCTGAGTAAGATGGATTTAAGCCCTTTTATGTTATCTTATTCTTTCCTTGTTCAGAAAGGTCAAGTGACATTCTCCCTCCCCGTCTACATATCAGAAATTATGGCAGGACATTGATTATTCTTCCTTGAGACCAACTGGCCTACTTGCTCACAAATTGTGAAAATCTCCTCTTTTGCCAAATATTCCTGGAGAGGATATTTCAAAAGCAATTTGTTTGAAGGTTATTTATGTTTGTGTAGAGCTTGTTTTATACACACACACACACACACACACACACGCACGCATGCACACGCACACGCACACACACACACAGTCTTATAGGACTTTGATAAGCTATCCTTTTCTAAGAGCAATAATTTCCAGACTCTTCCTTCTATATGATGCTACTTTGAGGACTGTTTATAGGAAACTGTATAATCCTGTGTTGTATTCCTGTCTCATCTCCATGTTTATTTTTCTAAATTTCCAGTATTTTCTAACTACAGTCCTAATAACTACAAACGCCTAACACCTTATAAGAGTTTGGCTTAGGATACTCTGGATTCAATTATCAACTAAATAAATTTAGGCAAATATGTTGTCTTGAAACCACCATTCATAGGATATTCCAAAAACTATTACAGGAAGAAAAATTATTTGATGCAGATTTATGAGGAAAAATTTGAGATTGTATTAAAATTTTGCTTAAAAAGACCACTAATAGCAAAAGCACACATACTGTATTAGGTAGATGCAGTTAGTTAACTTGCTTTTAACTTTATTTTAATATGTCACACTATTATAAACAAGAATACATATTAAAAGTGCCAGTCTGCTTCTATAATTAATTTTCTTTTTCTTTTCTTTTTTTTTGACAGAGACAGACAGAGGGACAGATAGGGACAGACAGGAGTGGAAAGAGATGAGGGGCATCAATTCTTCATTGCAGCTCCTTTGTTGTTCATTGATTGCTTTCTCATATACGCCTTGACTGGGGGGCTACAGCAGACAGAGTGACTGCTTGCTCATACCTGCAACCTTTGTGCTCAAGCCAGCAACCTTGGGCTTCAAGCCAGTGACCTTTGGGTTCAAGCTGATGTCCATGGGGTCATGTCTATGATCCCACACTCAAGCCGGTGACCTCGGGGTTTCAAACCTGGGTCCTCTGCATCCCAGTATGATGCTCTATCCACTACGCCACTGTCTGGTCAGGTATTTTTTTTTCTTTATTGTTATTTTTATTTTAGATTTTATTTACTCATTTATAGAAAGAGAGGAGAGAGAGAGAGAGTGAGAGAGAGAGAAAAAGAGAGAGAAAGAGAGAGAGAGAAGGGGGAGGAGCAGGAAGCATCAATTCCCATATGTGCCTTGACTGAACAAGCCCATATAATTAATTTTCTTTGTTCTGTTACTGCTAGCCTTTTCAGTTGAGTTCTTCCCTGTATGACCACAAGTTCTACTAAAACCTACAGAGCGTTAGAGAATGCAGTGAGCCAGGGATTGAGCCACTGGAGTTTATGTTAAATTTCATTTCACAGAAATATGAGACACTTTCACTGTTCCCTTGTGCTAGTAATCGGCACAGAAAATGACAAGATAAGGGTTTCTCCAGGTTATTGAGAAATCTTACTTTCTTTCCAGCTATTTTTCTTCTTTGTTTTCCCTTTCCACTCCAAATAACCAAGTAGAGATGTCACTCCATGATGATAAAACTTGACACAATTTAACTAAAATGTTTGTAAAGATGGCCGCTCATAACTTTATATCCTCTACAAGAATCCCCACAGGAATGTAAGTCTTTGTTAGGATTACCCCTCAAATGTCACGCCAAGTATTTACCAATTATTTTTCTGACATCCCTACACATCTGGTCAGAGTCATAGTATGGAAGTCACAAATGACCACTGTCCCCGACTAGCGGCCAGGCTGTGTAAATGAGCGTAGTGTCTCTTAGCCCAACCTCAGGTGTTGTCAAAACACTAATGAGGGAGGAGACGATGGCAGATGAGACAGAGCCTGTCCCTTCCTAGTGGGCAGCCACTGCTCCTATCTAGCGGATTGGGAGCATGGGGGAATGGCAGCCTAGTATTGCGGGTCCGTTAAGACAGAAATGTCATTTCTCCAGAAGTGAGATTTTTCAATGTTGGTACCTCCTTTATTTGGACAAGGGAAGCCCAACGGGAAGGGAAAATCCAACTAAAGTTTTGTGGGAACTCGCTGCTACGTGAGAGATGGAGGGAAGATGGAGGCAGGGAAGTCATTAGGAGCCAGTGGTCAGATGAATGAGTGTGGTAATGGGGGCCAGTATTGGAGCAGTGCCGAGAGTTCTGGAGCCAGAAGAGAGAGGTGAGTAGAGAACATCAGGAGACAGACAGAAGAGGCAGGGTCTAGAAGCCAGCTCTGTAGGCTTAAGAGCCTCAGAAGAATTGAAGTTTTAAGTTTCTCAGGGGTTCAAGGGAAACACACACACACACACACACACACACACACACACAAACTGCTGGGGCTCAGGCGGCATGTGCATATTTTTATCAGTCATCTGCAATCCAATTATCCAGCTTCTTCAAGTGCGGCCTCCACTCCGGCACACACAGTAATGACGCCGTGTATGGGCTCAGCTTTGGTTTTTCAATCAGAGGATGCACTGATACTGTGGCTGCGTTTGCTTGAGAGGTCGCAGCTTCAGTGTTTTAGATGCGAGGTGGCAAAGATAAAAATAGAAACAGAGTGATTGCATAAACCAGATGCATGAAAAGCAGACGGAGGTCAGTCTACAGTCACTGGCGGGAGTGAAGCACGAGAGGCCAAGCCAGGAGTAAAAATCTCTCATGCAGACCATGATGCTAATAAAACAGGAGAAGGGGCTACAGCTGTGACTCCCCACTCTGAGTTAGCCTCATACTGAAAGCTGAACCGACTGCTGATCCCCTGTGGAATTCCCTGTAGAGTGAGTGTTCTGCCCACAGCATGAAGACAAGTTTAAATTATCTTTGAAATCCTGGAGGTGTCTATCATCTCCGTTCAGAGACAGAACTAAGAAGAGTTGGCAGGGTCACATGCTAGAAGTGGGAACAAAAAGGCATAGTAGTCATGTCAGTTCAACCGTATTTACTGGGTACTCTCAGATAGAAGACAAGGACCTGACGATCCAGTATTGATTAAGAGGTAGGCTAAGCTCTCAAGGGAGATGAACATTTAAATAACAGTAATACCAACACACTAGAACAAATATTGTATTAGCTATGGGAGAGAGATTGAGCTTCAGTGCCCAAGGGATAGATATCAACGTGGCAATGTGCAGTCTCTGGAAAGAAGGGTTTGATTTTCAGAAGAGATGTCATGGTTCAATACAGTTGCTCCAAATATAGCTTGGGAGTCCATTCTGGCAAAGGTTAGAGAGGACTGACATTTCCCAAAGAGAAATGTAGAGCAAAAGGAATGGTGTGTGAAGGGTAGAGCCCAGATGAAGATTCCAGAGGGACTTACTAGATCCACACAAGGTAGGCAGTGCCTTTGTCATTCTTGACCTGTACATTGAAGGCAGTTAGGCAATTGGATTCACAGACATTTGAAAAGAGGAGAAGGTCAATAAAGATTTGGGGATGATTAAAAGTGAAATATGACATTGAGGTCAAAAGAGGTCCAAATGTTGCTCTGTAATTAAAAGGAGGTGACCTGGGAAGGGAAGCAGTTTGAAGTTTAATGTAGGTATATAGAGCGCATTGAATCTCATCCCCTCTGCCATCTCTTTCCAAGTTAAAATCCTGTCCCAACTCCTCAGTGGAGCCTTAGCTCATCAGGCGAACTAGTTGTGAATTGCTTCAGGTCTGAGGTCTGGGAACACTCACGTCTGTTCCTTCCTTGGCACTTACCACTTTGTTGTCTTGCCCTGTTGGTTTATGTGTGTGTGCCTGATTGCTCTGTGATGGTGCACACCTGTGTCACTCAGGGATTTGAACTGGCAGAGGGCTATTGGTGCTATGCGTAACCACTAAGACACCACAGGCACAAAAAGGAACTGTCCCAAGCAACTAGGCTGTGCGGTCATTGGACTTACTTCCCCAACTGGGCCACCTGGTTCTTTCATCTCCTTCAGGCCTTGCACAGAGTAGCGCTCAACGACTACACAGGATGCCATAGAAGGGAATAAGGAGATTATTACATGACCCCAAACTCATTATAGATGAGGCAGCTGAGGTCCAGAGAGGTCATATGACCTGCCTGTGGCCACACAGCTAGTTCTGTCCTAAAGGTCTGTTCTTTTTATGACTAATTTTGTTTCCGTGCTGATACCCAAGCCTGGTACCTTTTCTCAGGTATTGAAATGCGCTCATTGCCTGGTTGGTTAATAATGTTGTCTTGTCTCATTGATTAGATCATGTCATCTTTTTCTACCTTTTCTTAAACCCTGATCTATAACGAGTAATACTATGTTGAGCAGGTTAAATGCTCAGCAGATACAAATGGAATTAACCCTTTGAGTAGTATGAAAGTTCATGTATGTCCTCATGCCTCCTGACCATCCAGAGTACGATCAATTTATTTTAAAAATGTGTAAGGCAACATTAAAAAAAGGCAAATGTGTGTTCTTCCTGGTTCCATAAATTGGTTATCAAACAAACATGATTTTAAGTTAATAAAACTATAACTGGAACTAATTTCATGTTTTGAAAAACAAACTCACTCCCAGGGGTAAAGCATGAAATAAACTCACTACTCAAAGGGTTAAAAGATGGTTATCAAGAAACTAATTTGTATCCATGAAAAGGTACTTGGAAATAATAAAGTCAAGTTCTCTTAATAAAGAGGGAGGATAAAACTCAAAAAGCATCACAGAGCCCTGGCCGGTTGGCTCAATGGTAGAGTGTCGGCCTGGCGTGCAGGAGTCCTGGGTTTGATTCCCGGCCAGGGCACACAGGAGAGGCGCCCAAGTGCTTCTCCACCCCTCCGCCTCTCCTTCCTCTCTGTCTCTCTCTTCCCCTCCCACAGCCGAGGCTCCATTGGAGCAAAGATGGCCTGGGCGCTGAGGATGGCTCTGTGGCCTCTGCCTCAGATGCTAGAATGGCTCTGGTTGCAACAGAGCAATGCCCCAGATGGGCAGAGCATCGCCCCCTGGTGGACATGCTGGGTGGATCCTGGTCGGGCACATGCTCTGTCTGACTGCCTCCTCGTTTCCAACTTCAGAAAAATACAAAAAATAAAATAAAGCATCACAGGACTTGTTCTAAGGTCATCAGCTAGTTAGTGATAAACCCAAACTAAAACACAATTTTCTGTTTTTTAATTCCGGACCAGTATTTTCTCTCCTGTGTCCCATTGCTTCAAAAGTGACAGCAGGCCTGGCCGATTGGCTCAGCGGTAGAGCGTCGGCCTGGCGTGCAGAAGTCCCGGGTTCGATTCCCGGCCAGGGCACACAGGAGAAGCACCCATCTGCTTCTCCACCCCTCCCCCTCTCCTTCCTCTCTCTCTCTCTCTCTTCCCCTCCCGCAGCCGAGGCTCCATTGGAGCAAAGATGGCCTGGGCGCTGGGGATGGCTCTGTGGCCTCTGTCTCAGGCGCTAGAATGGCTGTGGATGCAACAGAACGATGCCCCAGATGGGCAGAACATCGCCCCCTGGTGGGCATGCTGGGTGGATCCCGGTCGGGCGCATGCGGGAGTCTGTCTGACTGCTTCCCCGTTTCCAGCTTCGGAAAAATGAAAAAAAAAAAAAAAAAAAAAAAAGTGACAGCAAACTAATTGTCCACCTAAAATGAAAAGTGACATTGTAAAGATTTCTTTTTTTTTTCCTTGTAGTTTTCCAACTGTTCTTTTGTATTATAGGACCCTCCACTAACAGCCAATGAAACTGGCTCAGCTGCTGAACTCTTGTACAAATCAGGCGCTCAAAACTCAGAATCTAATGCCTCCCATACAGAGGACACACAAGGAAACCTGTTCATTGAGCAAGGCAAAGCCCTGTGAGCAAAGATGTTCTGTAAGGAAGGACTTGGGATGTCGGGTTAAACAGCTTTCTCCAAGTGACTTTTTACCCAAGTAACACTATCCTGATTCACGTATGCTGCTGTGGGGGGACTCTTAGAGCAAGGAATTTGTGGCTCCTCTTTATTTTAGCTAGAAAGGTGAAGAATTTTGGAATTTTGTATTAAGTGGGCTAAGGCAATGGTACATGAGAAAGCTTTCAGAATTCTAATCAAAGATATAAATAGAAAGATGCGGAAAAAGAAAATCCACAAATGGGCTGCATACAGACAGGGCTTTGCATGCTTCCAGGTGTGAGGCTGAATTACGAATGTGATTTGCTCCAAGCAGCCTGCAGAATGGAATGAAGTCCCCACAGGACTTCAAGGGGAACTTGGTATTTCCTGCCAGCTTTATACTCAGTCTAATTAGGGAGCATTTAGGCTTCTGTTTACTGTGCTAGAAAGCACTGACCTAAATCAACAAAATTAACAAATACACTTTCCTGGGTTGTTTTGTTGCTTTGCTCTGCTGACGTCCAATCGAGATGATTTCTGATTAAATGCGACTGTGTGAACAGGTAAAGATCTTTCAGTTCCTCCGGAATCTTCACTGAATCGCGGCGGAAGGGCTCTGTTGTTGGTGTTCGCTGGGACGGTGGGTTGCCTAGTCAAAGACAGAGAATATGCTTCGTAATCGGGGCGACGCTCACGAGAGGAACCCAGCAATCCCAGGCTGGCTAAAGCAGGGGTCGGAGTTTGGCATCTTTCCGACACTGACTCTGGAATTTCTTAGCCAGCTGGAGGGCTTCCATGCAGGACTTGAGGACAGACAGGATTACTCCCAGGCTTGGCCTCTTAATCAGTATTCTATACTTCCTTTCCTCTATGATATTTAGGAAAATAATGCATGTAAAACACTTAAGACAGCCCTGGCTGGTTGGCTCAGCGGTAGAGCTTCGGCCTAGCGTGCGGAGGACCCGGGTTCGATTCCCGGCCAGGGCACACAGGAGAAGCGCCCATTTGCTTCTCCACCCCTCCGCCGTGCTTTCCTCTCTGTCTCTCTCTTCCCCTCCCGCAGCCGAGGCTCCATTGGAGCAAAGATGGCCCGGGCACTGGGGATGGCTCTGTGGCCTCTGCCTCAGGCTAGAGTGGCTCTGGTCGCAACATGGCGATGTCCAGGATGGGCAGAGCATCACCCCCTGGTGGGCAGAGTGTCGCCCCCTGGTGGGCGTGCTGGGTGGATCCCGGTCGGGCGCATGCGGGAGTCTGTCTGACTGTCTCTCCCTGTTTCCAGCTTCAGAAAAAAACAACAACAACAACAACAAAAAAAAAAAAACACTTAAGACAGTGTTTAGCCCTTAGCAAGTGCAGAACAGCAGTTAGCTGGAATTAATCTCGCCATGATCAGCATCGCCCTGGTGTTGAAGGAAGCATTTCTAGCACCATGGGGAGGCGCCCCCTTGTGTTTCAGAGTATCTTGACCGTCACACTTACACAGCTGAATTGGTGGTTAACTTCTTTCTTGCCTCTACCAACCTTTAAGAACTTTAAGAGCAAAGATTATGCCCAGCACATTAGAGGTGCTGAGTACATGTTTGTTAATGAAAGATAATATATTTATTAGATCTATTCACTTATTTTTCTAGCGGTACTTTTTAAACTGACCATGAAAAAGGCACTAGTTGAATATATAAAGATTTCTTTTGCATCTTTGGAACAAAAGATTTCTTATAGTAGGACTCTCATTTTAAAGCAAACTGAGCCCATCTCAGGCTATAATCATATGTGATGTCAGCATGGCAGATAAAAGAATCCCAATGCATACCTGGGTCTGTTGGCTGCAATACAAGAGAAACTCAAGAGGGCCATGTTCTCACTGAATGTTCCTCAGGATTTTTATGCGGAAGTCTATTTAAAACATGCACACACACACACACACACATACACACACACACACACACACCAATTGTGTATATTCATTGAAGTGTAGAGTTTGTTTTGTATGTATAGCCTCTTTATATTAAGAGTGCCGTACATGACATATAGACATTGCACGGTTGACTCCGAATCAGAAAGGTTATTTATTAAGGCAGAACTGAGGTGAGGATGCTGGCACCTCATATCCTTGTCAGTGTTTCCCTCCCCCTTCACTCCGGGTCATCTGTCAATTAAAATAAATAAAGTTTTGGAGGTTTAAATTGACCGGTTTTTAAGCCATGATCTAGTTGGTATAGCCCTTTTACCCGGTGGTTGAAGATATTCTATTGTGTGGCTAGTTTCCCAGAAGTTAGCTCCCTTCAGCTGAGGGGCTGTTAGAAGGTGTCCTCTCACTGAAGGGTAAGGGGATGCACTCTGGAATCTCGGGGACCCTGGGGTTGAGTTCTGCGTGTGACTTACGAAGTCTTTCTGAGCTTCCCATCTGTGGAATTGTAACTTGCATGCCTTCCTGTAATTCTCTCAACCTTGGCTTCGATTCACCTGTCCTCTCCTCCCTCCCTGCACCCACTGCTGTGGCTCCCTCCTTCCTCTTCTGGAAGGATCAGAAGTTAAAAAGGTCAGCGTATTTCACACTTCTTTCTACCTTCTTCCTTTTTATTCTCTAAACTTAGCTATCATTGATCCTCCCTTCACCGAAGGCTAGATTATCCTGTTCTTTACTTTTGAAGCACTCTCTCAGTGTGTGAGTGTGTGTGTATGTGTGTGTGTAATTGTTATATGTTTGTCCATCCTACAAGGCACTAAGCTTCACACAACTCTAAGTTTCATGATGACGGGATTTTATTTGCTTGGTTCTTGAATTTGTCACAACCAGTTTTGAATCTTGCACAAATGTTGAGTGCCCAATTAATGAAGGAATAGGTAATGTTTGGGCTAAAGGTTATGAGAGCCAGAGAATGCCTGACTTCGGAAACTATGAGCTGAGATGAATGGGACCATCCCCTGTTACAAAGTTGTCTTATATAGATCAGACTTAAATGGAACAATGCTATTTAAAAAAAATTCAAATGGAAAAACCATAGAATTGAAATTAAACCCTACACAAGGCCACTATATCACCCAGATTAGTAGCCAATTAAATACCTTTTCAGTAGAATTCCCTGAGTTGCTAGGGTAAGAGGACCCTGCCTGAGACTTTGGAGTTGTTTTTTATTGGTTGGGGAGATGTTATTTTGTAATCCTTAAAGAGCTGTGTTGGCCAGTGGCCAAATACAAGGATATCTAAACATACCTTTA
The DNA here is from genome assembly GCF_036850765.1 of Saccopteryx bilineata. NCBI lineage: Eukaryota > Metazoa > Chordata > Mammalia > Chiroptera > Emballonuridae > Saccopteryx > Saccopteryx bilineata. The sequence goes on from NC_089494.1 coordinate 252,026,076, forward strand.
CAATAAATTTTTAAATTTGGGTTTTAAAGATATATGAGGTTTATAGGTTTTGCTATTTATTTCACAAAATTGACTCTATTTTGGCAACTCTGTCTTGAATTTTATATGTATTGCCCTTTTAAATGTGGGATAGCTATTCTGAAGTAGGATTCAGAGCACATGGGTTCTAAACACACTTCTGCCACCAGAGTTTTGTTGTAGGTGAGACACTTATCCTCTCTGAACCTGAGTTTAATTTATACAGTGAGCACAGACCCTTGTCTCATTGTAACCTTCTCTCTTTCTCCCAAAACACAGATGCACAAACACACTCATTATTATAAGTGTGATAATATATGACTGATTCAGTACTTTGGGAATATTGCATTTGCTTGTTGTGCAGAAAGATTATAAAGATTACCATCTACCTTCTCGGCATTTTTCACATCTAATATTCTTTTAGTGTACTGTTAAAATAATTTATTAATGATCTAAATTGAATATAAATTTAGGATGTAAGCATTGTTGTCACTTTAGATAATTCCTGTTATATGTGATACTGATTAAGTTGTCTCTGACAGCAAAGTAAAACATGGTGATCAATGTTTCTGATTGATTTTTTTTTCTGCTGGAATGATGTGATTGTACACTGAGCAAGCTGTTTTTTTATTGTTGATTGGAGAGTAGGCAGTACAATTGCAATAATCGTTCTGTTTTTATGTGAGTTTCTTCTCTTTCATCTACATTGATTTGCAAGGAGAATTTGAATATGCACTTTTCAAAACAACAGAAAGAGAAATAGTTAGATTACAGGGGTAAAAACAACAACCATTTATAGCAAAAAGTATGTGCTAACAATGTGGTCCACCTTAATGGTCTCTCTTAACCACGTCCTTTCTCCAGATGTGCATAACTGATATTGCCAGAAGCACTCTCCCATTCTTTTTGCACAGCTAAGAGAATAGGGCAGATGAGAAGGAAGAATAATCACCCACGCTTGTATGACAGAATCAGTCCTGTTCTATTTCATAAAATATTTCATTCATTGAGACAGGCAGGTAGGCTGGGCTAGATCTTAGTTTCTCCTAGTAGGGATGAGTCCAACAGATGGTTAAAAACTCAACAGAGGTTTGGCATGTGCCGATCAATTATTTCGATGACCATATTTTTTAAAAGGAAGATAGATTTGCTACACAAAGTAACCCTTTGTCTCTTGTGGCATCATCTTCTTAGGTACCTCTCATCTGTAGAACACGTATATGTTCTTATCACTGAAATATTAACTGCCAGAGTGAAAATGTTTCCCAGCCACTACTGATCCTGTGTCTCGGATGACACTAACATTAGTGAGAAAGATTCTCAGAACCGAGTCCAGTGAGAGTGCTCTTGTGGAGGGTACTTTCTGAGACTCCAAAACCAAACACCTACCTTCAACACTTCTCTGGAACCTCAGTTGAAGAACTCAAGTCCTGTTGAATACTTTAGAGCAATTTTAAGAGTTTTTGAAATAATAATGAATGATAATGAGGACTATGATAGACTCTGCTTGTGGAGTACCTTGGGTCCTCCCTAATTTCAGTGAAAAGGGAGTTAATATATTCGTTTTATGAAAGAGTAAGGTGCCCGAAGAAACACTAGCCGGAGGTCTCAGAACCGGTGCACAGGGAAGCCGGAAGGCAAACTCCGCACTGTCCGATTACTGATGTGTTTTCAGGGCCGTGTGCTGTTTCTGGTTCCCATGGCAATCCATCAAGTCTACTCAACACCCACACCTGTGACTCCTTGTTCTGGAGACAGGGAGCACCATAGCTTTCATGGACGGCATGCTTCATTTTTCAAAACCCCAGAGAATCAATCCAGTTAAGTGGAATTTGAGAGTCTACACAAATACCTGGCTACTGGGACAGTTTGTTTGTTTCTTTGTTCATTCATTCACTCATTCATTCATTTAAATTACCTGGAGTGAGACTTTCGACAATGTTAAACCTTCAGGGTGAGGCCAGCCTCAGAAGTGACACACGAAGGGAAAGTTCTCGAGCGGTGGTTGTGATTAGACAGAATCCACTAAAATGACCAAGAGGAAGACTGGGTCTGAGCATGGCGACTGGCAGGCTGCATGGTCCTGAGGCAGACAGAACAGGGTAGGGGCTTCTGTCTCCAGGGAGCCGTGGTCCTGAGGCAGACAGAACAGGGTAGGGGCTTCTGTCTCCAGGGAGCCGTGGTCCTGAGGCAGACAGAACAGGGTAGGGGCTTCTGTCTCCAGGGAGCCGTGGTCCTGAGGCAGACAGAACAGGGTAGGGGCTTCTGTCTCCAGGGAGCCGTGGTCCTGAGGCAGACAGCACAGGGTAGGGGGCTTCTGTCTCCAGGGAGCCGTGGTCCTGAGGCAGACAGAACGGGGTAGGGGGCTTCTGTCTCCAGGGAGCCATGGTCCTGAGGCAGACAGAATGGGGTAGGGGGCTTCTGTCTCCAGAAAGCCACGGTCCTGAGGCAGACAGAATGGGGAAGGGGGCTTCTGTCTCCAGGGAGCCGTGGTCCTGAGGCAGACAGCATGGGGTAGGGGGCTTCTGTCTCCAGGGAGCCACGGTCCTGAGGCAGACAGAACGGGATAGGGGGCTTCTGTCTCCAGGGAGCCATGGTCCTGAGGCAGACAGAACGGGGTAGGGGGCTTCTATCTCCAGGGAGCCGTGGTCCTGAGGCAGACAGAACGGGGTAGGGGGCTTCTGTCTCCAGGGAGCCGTGGTCCTGGGGCAGACAGAACGGGGTAGGGGGCTTCTGTCTCCAGGGAGCCGTGGTCCTGAGGCAGACAGAATGGGGTAGGGGGCTTCTGTCTCCAGGGAGCCGTGGTCCTGAGGCAGACAGAACGGGGTAGGGGGCTTCTGTCCCCAGGGAACCATGGTCCTGAGGCAGACAGAACGGGGTAGGGGGCTTCTGTCTCCAGGGAGCCACGGTCCTGAGGCAGACAGAACGGGGTAGGGGGCTTCTGTCTCCAGGGAGTCATGGTCCTGAGGCAGACAGAACGGGGTAGGGGACTTCTGTCTCCAGGGAGCCATGGTCCTGAGGCAGACAGAATGGGGTAGGGGGCTTCTGTCTCCAGAAAGCCACGGTCCTGAGGCAGACAGAATGGGGAAGGGGGCTTCTGTCTCCAGGGAGCCGTGGTCCTGAGGCAGACAGCATGGGGTAGGGGGCTTCTGTCTCCAGGGAGCCACGGTCCTGAGGCAGACAGAACGGGATAGGGGGCTTCTGTCTCCAGGGAGCCATGGTCCTGAGGCAGACAGAACGGGGTAGGGGGCTTCTATCTCCAGGGAGCCATGGTCCTGAGGCAGACAGAATGGGGTAGGGGGCTTCTGTCTCCAGGGAGCCGTGGTCCTGGGGCAGACAGAACGGGGTAGGGGGCTTCTGTCTCCAGGGAGCCGTGGTCCTGAGGCAGACAGAATGGGGTAGGGGGCTTCTGTCTCCAGGGAGCCGTGGTCCTGAGGCAGACAGAACGGGGTAGGGGGCTTCTGTCCCCAGGGAACCATGGTCCTGAGGCAGACAGAACGGGGTAGGGGGCTTCTGTCTCCAGGGAGCCACGGTCCTGAGGCAGACAGAACGGGGTAGGGGGCTTCTGTCTCCAGGGAGTCATGGTCCTGAGGCAGACAGAACGGGGTAGGGGACTTCTGTCTCCAGGGAGCCATGGTCCTGAGGCAGACAGAATGGGGAAGGGGGCTTCAGTCTCCAGGGAGGGGATAATGACCAATTCAAGAAAAACCACAAAGAAAGTCACAGGAAAGAAAAAACATTGAAGAGAGGAAAGAAACTGAGAGGAGCATGAGAAATTGCAGAGAAAGTTAGTGGATGGCTGTGTCAGAAAAGATAAGAGAAGGGGAGGTCCTCTGTGTCAGGAGTGACACCTGGGTGGCAAGTGACTGCTATTCTCAGAGCGGAAAAGAAATCTCAGACTAAGGGGGAAAGTTATTTTTGTGTTAAGAGAAGGATTAAGGTGCAAAGAACAATTTGATTTTTAGAGATGGTATTTAAAATTTTTCTTATATTTACTAATCAACTCCCCAGGGGGTGTTTCCTTTAATCCTCATGGCATTTTGTATAGTAGAGTAAGTGGGTGCTTCAGAGGCAGCTCTAGGAACGTGGGCACCTGGCGGTCTGAGGCTGAAGGATTTGTCTGCTTTCATGACTAGGTGCTGGAGCCAAAACGAGGCAGCGTGCGGACTGGCCCCGTCCAGGTCACTTCCGTGAGGACCTGCTGGGCATCACTGTGTCGTGGTAAAAGTACATGAATGCTAGCATGGCTTTGCCAGGTGTGGTTGGGGGCATTTAGTTACAAGGCTAGTCTGGTCTTCTCAATTTAAAATAGCCATAAGGTAGAAAGGTATACAAAGATTACAGCACTGACTTTATTTCATCCGTTGCATGTCACTAACCCAACCTAGTCAGTGCATTTATTACAGAATAGAGGTCAACGATGTCACTGGTAATGCTCCTGTTCATAGAACTTGGGAGGGCATCGAGGGTGGCGGCTTTTGCAGTAAAAGCAGAAGCCAAACCAACCCCACCCACAGCATTTACAGAAGGAGTATGGACTGCAGTGGCCATCTCTTGTTCCTGTTGGCCCAGGGTCTCTCCTCCATCTTTTTGGCCAGGATACATAAAGTGGAATAGACCCATTACCCCTCCACTTACCTCGAGCAAAAGCAATTGATATGTTCCCATCACTGGACCACTTATTGCTTTCCTTAGTCACTTTCTGCCAGAGTAGGTATAAGATTGCTTTTCACAGATGTTGATCGGGGGGTGTGGGTATGGGCTGGCTGCTGTCTTATCTGTCCCATAGAAGGACCCTACCAGAAAACTCGGACCAGTCAGAGCTCCTTGCCCCACTCACTGAGCCTCCATCAGATAGAGTCAGCGGCATTCTTGAACTTCCCCTTGAGATAACAAATAAATGCTCAGCTTCAACTGAGTTGAGATTGGCTCACTTTGCAAATAAGAGTTATGTACAAATACAGGTAGGTGATGCATAATGACCATAGCCAACACTCACTGATGCGTTCTATTCCATGAGGCATTCTTCTAAGAACTTTCATGCAGTAATTGTTTAATCCTTACCACATCCTATGCTGTATATGTTGTTATTTCCATGTTACAGATGAAGAAACTAAGGCAGAGAGAGGCTAGATGATGTGCCGTTAGAGCACAGAGGTACGAAGAGAAAGAGCTGGGGTCTGAACCCAGGCAGTCTAACTGTATTCCGTGAACTCTATACATCCATGGGTATCTTTTTATCTATGTGTGTGTGTTTATACATATATGTACTTTATCTTTATACATATACTTTACCTCTCTGCAATGTGAAAATTCTCAGTAAGAATGGAGCTAATTTTATGAACGAGGAGATTAATGTTGGTTATGCACACAGAACTGAGTATCTTAAATTTATGCCCAAGTGCCATGGGTAAGAATAGAAATGACTACTAGAACTTAAAAAGAAACTGTAGATCTATGGCTGTTTTTAAAAGGTTATAAATAGGAACATAGAAGCATTAAAACAAATGGGTGTAAGAGTCAAGCATCCGCATTATATAACATAAAGTCTCTGAAACAGCAGCTAGTTACCTGTCAAATGTTTTTCAGAAATAAAAACACAAGACCATAGAACAGGGGTCAGAAACCTATGGCTCACGAGCCAGATGTGGCTCTTTTGATGGCTGCAGCTGGCTCACAGACAAATCTTTAATAAAAAAAATAATAACATTAAAAATATAAAACTTTCTCATGCGTTACAATCCATTCATTTCCTACCGCTCATGTTCATGGTTGCAGGTGGCTGGAGCCAATCACAGCTGTCCTCCGGGACAACACTAAATTTTTATTGGATAATGCGTAATGTACATGGGTCGTTGTATGGCTCTCACGGAATTACATTTTAAAACATGTGGCGTTCATGGCTCTCTCAGCCAAAAAGTTTCACGACCCCTGCTCTAGAAGCAGCTAGGATAGGCCCTGGAGCAAATTTTATGTGATTGTCATTGAGGGAACATCACAGCGGGAGATTTCTCTGAATAGATCCTTACTTAAAACTGAAATGTTTTGTGAGCTAAAACATTTAACCAAGCCAAGTACCAGAACATTGCAGAATTAGAGGTGTTGTCATGAAAGGAGGGGGGGAAATGCTTGTATTGAAGAAGCTGTAGCAGAATTTATCTAGACATTTCACAAAAATAATCTTGAAACACCACCAGTTCCACGGCTTAAGTCAGTGAGCCTGAGTGTGTTTTATAGGGATTCCCGACTCTAAGTTACAGTCGGGGAATCCCGTGCCAAGATGTATGAGGGTTGAAAGGGTTAACTCTCTCACCATGCAGCACTGCTACCGGCTGCCACAAAATAATAACAAAATAACTTGTTATTATAAAATGTGTCAAGGTCCTGTTACTTCCTATTTGTATCATGCAAACAGATGCAACAGTTTTCAAAAATCTGTTCTTATGCTTTTGGAAAATATTTGTCTTTGAATCATGATTGTGCCTTATTGCAGGGGCAGGCAATTGGGCCAAAGTCCTGCCCTCCACCTGTTCCTGTGCAGCTGGTACACAAAGAATGTTTTGTAATATTCTTAAATGATTGACAAAAAACCAGGAGGAGAACAACATTCAGCAACTCGCACAAATCCCCATTTTGGTGTCCGTAAATCACATTTAGTGGAATACGGCTACCGTAGTTACTTTACATATAGTCTGCCCCCCCCCCTTTTTTTGTGCCATGTCCACAGAGTTGAGTCATCGTTACAGAGACCATATGACCTGCAAAACCTAGAATACTGACTGTCTGGCCTTCTACAGAACTGGCTTGCCAAACCGGTCTTAGGATAAGAAAGCTATGGTACTGGGAAGCACTTGAATTGCTCATCTAAGAAAGCAGAGTTAGTGCCTAGATATGAACAAATAGACAAATAAATACATGTGTGTGTCTGTGTGACTTAACTATCCTGCTTGTCATTTTATTGCTTCCTGGATTAAAATAATAAATTGTGGTTGAATCAGGATATGCAGTGTCATTTCAGAATTTTTTTTTATTGTTGTTACAAGTTTATACAATTCTCCGATAAGCCATACAGTGAACTTTCAATTTTGTTATGGCATAAACACCCATATTTTATTTAAAAATAGAACGGCTTTATAAAAACTGCTGAAATATGTAGCCTTGTGAAGATAAAGAAAGAACACGTAAGTCTTGGAATGCAGTTTTCTTCAGATGCCTAAGTTAACTCGTGCAATGAACAAGCCTTGGATTCCTATCACCTTATGAATGGACTTGACAAGGGAAGGGGGATTGGGATACGCATGTCAGCCATCAGAAGGGTCACGGTTCCTGTTTTCCGTTGTATTGCAATACAGAAATCACGGTTAGAACAGTGTAGACCTGTGATAAGCAAGGGAAAGAAGGTCCAGTAACCCCACACTGGGATTTTACTGCCAGGAATCGTTATGCTTTGCTATCTGTCTGTAATTAACTAACCATCTCATTGTTCTTATCTCTACATTCCTAACTTCTACCCATGTATTTTATGTCTTTAAAATATTTTATTTCTTTGAAAAATGTTTGAAGCATACAATATATATAAAATGTACCTCTACCTCTGCAGGTTGAAGAATGATAAGGAAATTGTGTAAGGACCCACCTCTTGATTCTGTCACTTTTTCCTCTGTGTTGTTCTTAGAAAGTACTTTTCGTATCTTCTGTTATAATATGGCTTGTGTATACGCACCCTGTATTTCTCTAAAACATTGAGTTTCTTCAAGATGGCATTCTTGTCTCAGTCTTCTTTGCTTCCCGTAGGACAAAGGGCATTATCTTCAACAAGGTATGCAATTAAAAAATGCACGTGCAATGAATGTACTACAAGCTCTCTGTGGAAAGAAATGCTTTATTTCTGTTTCTTGTAGTTACTAGAGTAGGCAATTTGCAAATGATGGAATTGGATAGAATGAAAAGTCCCATTGACCCTTTCAGGTACAGGTTCTGGGCTGTGTTAGGAGTTGTTCGAATGTTTCCACCAAAGATGAAGGACCCTGTGAGCTCATTCAGATGTTCAAGTCTACCTAGGTCATTTATTGAAGACCTCAGGTTACATGTGCGTTCATTGTTGTCTTCTGTCTCTTTGCAGCTCGTTCTGTTAGTCGTGACAGGTTGGTCTGCATCTTGCTATTCTGCGTACACGTTTGAAAGTATCCCTGCAGCTCATGTCCTTGGGTGCTCTAGCTTTAGGCTGTGGGCTTGTCTATCTTCACTACCATTGTCCCCCCCCCCCTTCTAAAAACATTTTTTCTATCCTTCTTATGACACTTCTGCACTTACTGATTTGGCTTTACAACCACTGAGAATATTTTTCTTCCAACAGTGGCAGGTATCTTCAAACAAACCACAAATGCTCAACCTGCTCACCTCCACCGATCTCAACTGCTTTGGCAGGTGCTTACTTTAAGATGCTAGTTTTTATTTTCCTTAATTTTATTTAATTAATTTATTTGTTAAGTGAGAGGAGGGGAGACAGTGAGACAGACTCCTGCATGCATCCCAACTGGGATCCACCCGGCAACCCCTGTCTGGGGCTGATGCTCTAATTGGTTGAGCTATTTTTAGCACCTGAGGCTGATGTGCTTAGAGCAACCTCAGCACCCAGGGCCAACACTCTAACCAGTTGAACCACTGGTTGTAGAAGGGGAAAGAGGGAGAGGGTGGGGAGGAGAAGCAGATGGTTGTTTTTCTTGTGTGCCTTGAGTAGGAATCAAACCTGCCACGCCCATATGCCAGGCTGACACTCTACCACTGAACAAACCTGCCAGGGCCAAGAGGCAATCTTTTAAGTTCTAATTTCTAGTTGTTCCAAATAAGAAATGGGGCCTGACCTGTGGTGGCGCAGTGGATAAAGCGTCGACCTGGAACGCTGAGGTCGCCGATTCGAAACCCTGCACTTGCCTCGTCAAGGCACATATGGGAGTTGATGCTTCCTGCTCCTCCCCCGCTTCTCTCTCTCTCTTTCTCTCCTCTCTAAAATAAATAAATAAATAAAAAATTTAAAAAAGATAAAAAAAAGCCACTCCCACATTTTAAAAAAATAAAAAAATAAAATGGGGCTGGAATCTAAATATTACTGTTATGCTATCTTTACTGTAAGACTGGTACTCAAGAGCATGTTACTTTTTTAAGACCAGATAAATTAGGAAGTAAAGAGCACCTGAAGATTGATTCAATTTTAAGTGACCTTGTCCTGGTGCAAAAACATTTCTATTAAATGCTTTCATTGTAAACCACTTTTACCTACTATGTGAAGCAGATTCTGGAAATTCTCGCTTGAACATAAATAATTTTGAATTCAGAAATAGCCAGAAATTACATTTTATGAAAAAATCTAGAGAAAGTGATACTAGGGATCTGAGTGTTAGGATATTAGTTATCCTCAGACATATCTGTAACAAGTAACAAGACTCACTGGGAAACCAATCAACTTAACTGCAGGTAATATGTAAATAGTTAAGTTAAACTTACAATGTGCATTCCCATGTTGTAAACATAATTGCTTTTATGATATGAAGAGTATTATTTGAAAGATAATCTCAAAGATAGTTTATTGGTAGATTAATATCATCAAAACAGATCGATATCTGTGTAATGAAGTTCAGGTTATTGTATAGTTTGGGTTTATACCTTTGAGTTATATAACATAAACTTTGTTATCAGATAAGGTTTGAGTCCTGGATATGTTGCTTCTTATCTGTATTTTCTAACCTTTGGCTCCCTCATCTGTAAAACAAATAGAAAAAGCAGTCTCAAAACATGTGGCAAGAATAAATGAACTAAAATATTAGGCCCTCAATGAGGTATCTAGAATATAGAAAGTGTTCAAGAAATAGTAGTTAATATTTACTAGCTGGGTTTTATTTTTCCTATTTGCACTGTAAATATTGTGTTAATTTTTAAAAGATGCTACTTGACAAGGTGAATAAATTTTATAAAGTTATTTGGTCTGATTGTGTGAATTGAGACAATATATAAGAAAGAGCATATTTTATATAATTTGGGGGATTTAGCTTCCTTTTATGAGGATTTAAATTAACATTCACTTTGGAATAATATAAAAACAAAAATTTGGTTTTTTTAGATAAAAACATTTTTACTTTTGACACATGGGTATGAATCACTAATTTTTGTTGAGCACTAATTATGTTCTAAGTGCCTTATAGTCAGTTTACTCTAAACTACCACAACTCAACAAAGTTGTTACAATGACTGTCTTCACTTAAAGATGAGAAAATAGAGGTGCAGAAAGGACTAGAAATAGCAGAGCTTGGGTAGAAGCCGAAGCCTTTTTTACCCTTACTCCTGAACTTGTAATTATCCTTTACTGCTACTTAGATATTAAGGAGAGTTATATTTGGAGAATGAGTGCTATTTAGGGGCAAATATTACTTGTAGGGAATTTGTGTTAGGTAAAAAATATATGCAGATGAAAATGACAACACAGAATATTTAGAAAATGTAAAAGCATTTGCATGAAACTCCAAAAATCTAATATAAATATATGTGTACTTTTAAAATATAGGTCAAATTTATACGGAGATAATGCACAAGAAACCTTCTGTCAGCACGCATACCTGATAGACATTTTAGAAACTCTTAGTTAACTCTGAATTAGATTTCTACATATTATTGTTATTTTTTAAAAGTTCCCAAGACGTGAAAAATTATTTGGGGTCTGAATGATCAGATAAGTGATTTTATTGATGAATAATTTATTCCGCGAGTTTTTGAAGCTTTCAACTTTTTCAGTATAGACAGATTCTGCCAACATGTGTGATTTATCATGATGGCTTCAACTCCTGAGAGAGGGATTTTTAAAAAGAAGAATGTTCCAGCAGTCTCCAACTACACAAATTTTGCTGCTCGAAGGAGCCATCCTTAACCTGCTATTGGATAAAATAAATACCTTTTTTAGCAGCCAGAAATTATAAAAATACTTTGTATCAGATTATATTTTTTAATGTTTTTTTTATTGATTTTAGAGAGAGGAAAGGAGAGAGAGAGAGACAGGAACATTAATCTGTTCCTGTATGTGCCCTGACTGGGGATCGAACTAGTAAACTCTGCATTTTGGGACGATGCTCTAACCAATCAAGCTATCCGACCAGAGCGTTTTCAGATTATTTCAAGCACAGCAGAAATAGATCCATTTTAAATAAGAACCACTGTAATTTTCCATACAATCTTCTTTACCTCAAAGCTTAGTTTTAAAAATCTCAATCCTGGACTTTTGACTATGAGGAAATCCATTTAATTTAAGGACTTTTCAGAAATTTTCAAGACAACGGTTTTACTTACAGATTTCCAATGGTTCAATCATGTGCATGGAATGCTTTTAGGAACCCAGGGATATGTTCCATAGAATTGTATAGCCATCTTGAAATCTTTGAAGAATGGCCAGATGGAAGTCATCATTTCTGCAGAAATAGAATCTATATGCAGAAATTTCTTGATGCGTGTGAAGGGGAGAAGCCATGTGTGTGTGTGGGGGGATAAGAAGGTTAATCAAATTCTATCCCATTATAAGAAAAAATATTCTTATGATAAGGTCCCATAAAAATGAAATGGGTCGATTGTAAAGTTATGAGTGTATTAAAAGAGACCTGTTGACCATCTGTTAGGGATGACATGAAAGTAATTTCTTTTGGTTTTCTGAGTTTATTTTGTATGGACCTTTTAAATGTAATGATCTGTATGGACCTTTTAAATGTAATGATCTAAGAAAGTCAAGTGACGATTGTCCCAACTTTAAAAATATTGAATATCCCCGCCCTAGATCATGCACAGGATAAGAATTAAAGAAAGAACATAATTCAGGGCTCTTTATGAATGTCTTCAGGGATAGCTTAAGCAGATATTTATAGTTATTTAAAAATAAATTTTATGAAACAAGTATTTGTAAGGCTAATAAAGGATTATTTATGATGATTTTTTTTACATATTAGGGAGAAATGATAAGTTTAAGAGCAGATGGGTCTCTATTAGGAAAATATTTCAGTGATTTCAACGTGATTTGGTTATATGTGATAGAAACTGGTGGTGAATGCCTTAAGCAATAGAGGGAAAGGGAAGTTCACAGAATTGAAGGAAATTCTGAGACATGAGCTATGAGCTTTGGGAAGGATATGAACCAGAGCTTCTTTGAAGATCTGAGCACCAGAGACTGAGTGCCATCAGGATAATGAATGTACTGGCCATTTTTGGTCTTTGTGTCCCTCTGCTTGATATGCCATTGCTGGTGAAAAGGCGTTAAAAGAATATAATTTTAAAGCCTAGGTTGGGTTGTATGCTCGCTGGAAAAGCGAAGTTCCTTGATTAGCAAGCCTAAACCTATCCTATTCAGTAGCAAGGGACAGGGGGATAGCTTCCCAAAGGACAATTGTGGTGCCATCATGAGAAGAAGGAGAAATACAATCTGGACAAGGGGAAACTTGGGTGGGCACCGGAACGAGCTTCTTTGGTTTCAGACATGAATTCTCAAACTTCTTCAGCCTTTTCAACAGCTGCTTCCCTCTTTGCAATGCGTGTTCTGGAAGAACAAGGTGCAAAATGGAGGTCATGAGTCGTTTTGCATATGAGAGGAAAGGCATTTGGAAATTCAGAGAGTCACTTGTGGTAAATAAAATAACTTAGTTTGTAGAATGTTGGGGCATTTAGCTTTCTTTTATGAGAATTTTAGTAACATCCACTTAGAAATAATATAAAAACAAAAATTTACCTTTTGGGGTAAGAAAGTGTTTCTTCCTCTTGAGGCATGGCTGTGAAACACTAATTTTTGTTGAGCACTAATTATGTGCCAGGGGTCTGTTCTAAGTACTTTATAGTCAACAACCCAACAGAGTTGGTACAATGACAGTCTTCACTTGCAGATGAGAAACTTGAGGTGCAGCAGGGCTAGAAAGGGCAGTAAAGGGAAGAAACAGAGGAGCCTCAGTAAAGTGGAATGTCTGGGTTTTATAGAGGGCTATAACCAACACAGACTCCCTCATGGAGGCCGGGGGTGGCTAGTGGAATTTTAGCACAGTCATGTCTAGTATTCATTAGTCTAAGTTGTTGCTGTTTTTACCATGCCCTCATCCTGCTTTATTATCTACACCTCCCCTACACATCTGCCGCTCATAATGACCAGTCATAGATGGTTTTTTAGAATGGTGAAGCGTCAGTGTGGTCAGAACAGAAGATTTGCCTCATCAAAGGCACACCATATTGTGGGAAAGCAAGCTCTTGACCAGGAAGCTAAGCGGTACTGAAGTTCATGGCAGTGTTGAGATGTATAGTGGGGAGAGAGCGTTTCCTCATGATTTGGGATAATATTTATGGCCTCTGACTTGCATATAACCCATATGACAGCTCTTTATTCTCCAGCCATTCTTATACCATGGAAACTTGATTTGGTGTTCGGCGTCGGACCACATTTTTCAACAAAGAATATAGTGACCCAGAAGTATTGAGTTTTCTCTCTTTTGTAGGGAAGATGGAGGAAGTGAATCACCTCTCATATATGACTCTATATATAGTCTTCAAATAGTATCTGCTTGGCATTAAAAAATAAAAAAACTGGAAGATTTAGAGATACGAACTTCAGATTTTCATAACAGTCTGGTTGTATCACATGAACTTTAATACTATACATTATTGTCTAACTTAAATAATAGTTTACCAGTTCTAACAGAACATACAGAATATATTACCAAGACCTGCATTTTGATTTATTACTCATTTAGTTACAGGCATAACTCATTTTATTGTGCTTTGCTTTATTGTGCTTTACAGATGCTACTCTTTTTTTTTTGTCTCTAATTGAAAGCAAGACCATCCACCAGCAAAAAGATTAAGACCAGCCTTACCAGATGGTAGTGCAGTGGCTAGAGCGTTGGACTGGGACACGGAGGACCCAGGTTCGAAACCCCGAGGTCGCCAACTTGAGTGTGTGCTCATCTGGTTTGAGCAAGGCTCACCAGCTTGAGCCCAAGGTTGCTAGCTTGAGCAAGGGGTCATTCAGTCTGCTATAGCTCCCAGGTCAAGGCACATATGAGAAAGCGACTGATGAACAACTAAGGTGCCGCAATGAAGAACTGATGTTTCTCATCTCTCCCTTCTTGTCTGTCTGTCCCTATTTATCACTTTTTCTGACTCTCTCTCTGTCTCTGTTAAAAAAAAAAAAAAAGAAAGAAAGAAAAAGATTAAGACCTGCTTTATTATAATACTCACTATATTGCATTGGCCTGGAACCAAATTAGCAATATCTCTGAGATATGCCAGTACATTTCCCATGAGAATGTAGATGCTGTGATATCTACCCATTTATATGTACTAAATAACTTTTAAATTTAATAAAACTCACTGATGACAGAATATAAATTTCAAAGGAAGAGAACATCTATCCTAAGAACTGTTAGAAGCATATTGTCTTCTACGGGATAATTGTAACACAATTTTGCATTCTTAAAAATGACTTTTTCTCTTGTTAACTGTATTGTAAGTAAGTGAACCATTTGAGGGGACTTCACAGAAAATAATATACAACAGTACAAGTCATGGAGCTATCATGAATAATGGAATATGTATATTCAAGAGTAATTTTGTTTGTCATTTGGATTGATTGAGTATAACATGGGCAGATAATGTTGCAGTCCATTGGGAAAGTACAGGTGTGTTTTTGCTTTGTTGTGTGGTTTCACCTGAGGGCCTGGACCCCAAAGCGGTATTTACCTCCTCGTAGATATAAATGTATACTTAGTTACACTGGCCGATGGAAGACGGTGTGAGGTTCAGCACAGTTCATACTGAGGGCTGAACTCTCATCATGGGATGAATATTTGAAACTCAGTCCAATGTGAGTTCATAAAAGGGTTGTAGAGAGAACACAGTGACCGGCCAGCAGGTAACTAGAATACATAGACAGCATTCATTAAGGAAGGAATTTCACTCTGCCTTGGCGGAGGTGAGAGAGTCTGCAGGAAACTGAACCCTGTCATCACTCTCCCAGGGCAGATCCCACGTAGTCTCATTAACTTCTAGTTCAAAAGGATCCCTGAAAGATCATGCATTGCAATCACCTACTTTTATAGGATGGGAGTCTGAGTGATTTTCCAAGACCACAGAAATAATTAGGTGAGCAGAAGAAGACCTAGCACCCTGGTCTCCTGGCTTTGCTTCATGTCCCTTCCATGGGTCCTCTTAATTGCTGCTGGCCCAGGGGAGTTGAGGATAAGAAGGATTTTCCCTCCTCCTTCCGCCCTTTGGAGGTGATCAGGTAGACTAGTTCCTGTCCAGCAGGACATCGGAAGATGCAGGCCTTATTATCTGGGTAAAGCCTGTGAATTAGAAATAGCTTCTTCACCCTTAAATTTTGTATTTAATATTTTATGGCACTTAAGTGGATAATAAATTATTTTTGTACTAATTCATTATTTATGGAGTGCTTTCAACAAAAATTTAATGTAATTCCATGAAATAGGGAGAAAAAAATGTAATTGGAGATAATTGGGCCAGGGCTGCCCAAAAGAATTTAAGACATTCTTTTGGTAGAAATAATGACAGAATTGCTAGCTAGTGGAAGATCATCAACTCTGGGTTCTTCCGGGTCCAGAAATCCAATTTATAAAATTTTCTTTCTGTCTTTGTGTCATTTGAAATGTAAAGATTTGGAGCAAACTAATTTTGAACACCTTCTACAGACTCATTATCATTTAATTATTTAATAATTTCTGTGAGCTGTGGGGGGGAGAGGGAAAACCTATGGAAACCCTCAAAGTGAATGGTCGTTAATTTAAAAATATATATATATATATTTGGTATCTTTGCTTCTTCCTCTTGGCATTTTTCCCAGTTTCTGTTTGAGGTTCCAAATCTTCCCCTCCAAACCTGTGCGCTTTAGGAAGAGGTCAGTCCATTTGGCTCTGGGTTGAAGTAATCAGTACACCCCAGGCACTGACCGCATTGCTGTTTGCTGGCTCTGGAACTAACTGAACTCAGAGAATGTGTTTCAGAGTCCTCTTGGAAGAAGCTTTTTGCTAACCTGAGGAAGTGGCCAGGAACTTTCCCATCTTCCTTGTCATAACAGCATGTCCCTTTCCTTTAGGGGACATCAATTATTTCAGTGCGAACTAAGGAGTCATGGTAAGATGCTGCGATGTTGTTAGTGATCAAGTTAGTTGACTGCAACTTTCCTGACAACCCTGTTTTAAGTATCATCTAACTTCCTCAATGAGTTCTTTGACCAGTGAGTGATTTGGTAGTGTTTTAAAACTTCCAAAGTTATGTAATACACAAATCCATGTTTTGTGTTTTAATAAATATGTTCATTTTTTATTTTTCCTGGAAATGTACACTGAAGTAGAACAAAATGAGTAAACTGTAAGAACCATTCTTTTGTGTTAGAAGTTGGAAAAATAGAACATCTCTTGGCATCACTGAACACCTGGGTTTTCCCAGCGGGCCATAGCCTCCCAACCACAGATCAAGGTGAGGCAATTATCTCCTTTCTCCTCTTTCTAGTTGCAGACAAAAGCTGTTGTTGAGGTACAATAATGGGGTTTTCCCAGGGTGTCTATGAAAGAACGGGCATGTCAATCAAGAAGTATAGCTGAATTCTTTGTACTTATTTCTCTATGAAATGTATAATATTTTTGTTATGAACTAGGTAATAAATAAAGTATATGTAATTTAATGATTACCAAAATGAAAATCCAGGTACCCACTTTCCAGCCCCAAAGTAAAACATAGCAGGTGATGCAGAAACACTCTTCCCTCACTGACTTCACAACCCACTACCCGCAACGGGAACACCTCCCTGAATTTTGGCTTAATCATTGTCTTGCTTTTCATTATAAGTTTGCCACCTATGCTTATACCCATAAGCAGCATATTTTTAGTTTTCCTCATAGTGGAACTCTATAAAGTTGGGTTACCTTATATGCATTCCTCCGTGACTGTTTTATTTGCTAAATACTATGTTTTAGTCGTCAGTTCATGCTAACACGATTACCTGTGAGTCATTCATTTTTCAGTATTGGACGAAATAAATACACCTCATTCCATTAATTGATTCTATTTTTGGTTGAACCTTGGTTTGCCTCTGGTCTTTTTAAAAGTTATTATTATTACAAAGAGCAAAGGTCATTCTCATGTATGTTCCCTGATGCATATGTGCAAATGTTTCTTTAGAGAACAGTTACTGGGTTATAGGGCATGAAAATGTTAAACTTCATCTGTTATGCTATATATATCAACTTATCGTGTTGGGTAGTTTAAATACATACAATTTTATTTGTCACTTATTTCTCAATAAAGCTGGGGGAAAATGACATCTAAGAAAAGAAGTCCCTTCTATTTTTGTTTGGCTAAGATGCTTTTGTTGCTTCTTTAATCTTCTCAGTCATGTTTGTTTTCCAATTTTGTTCATTTCTACACTGCATTCTTTCCTTCTCTTTCCTACCTTCTGCTCTCTTTGTGCTTATTCTGTTGTTCTTGTCCTAACTTCTTATAAATTTAAGCTGACCTCCTTAAATTTGAACTTTTTCCAGCCTTTTTCCATATGCCATGTTATTTACACCACGTCTTGATATCTAGTAGTAAATTATAAGCATCATCTAAATTCCTTAATGAGTTCTTTGACCAATGAGTGATAGGGTAGTGTTTTTAAATTTCCAAGTATATGTAATACATAAGTAAAGTCATTTCCATTTTGTTATTGATTTCTAAGTTAATTACCTTATAATTATAGAATATGGCATGTACTCTATGATACCAGTACTTCAAAACTTATTGAGAATAATGGTGTTTGTGTGTGTGTGTGTGTCAATGTTTTGTGTGAAATATAATCTCTTAGTGTTAGATGTGTTGTTCAATGTACCATATATATATTTGAGCATGCTTGTTAATTGAATTATTTAAATTTTCCAAAGCTTTAAGTTCCCTGAATGTTTTTCAGTTTTGCCATGTCCTTCCGTTAATTTTTGCTTTATATTTTGTGGGGATGTGTTATTAGTGCATGCACATGTTCAGAATTGCTACATTTTCCAGAATGATGGAAAATGTCATTGTTACATTGAGCTCTTTATTTCTAACAGTGTTTTCCATCCCTTAAAGTTTATTTTGTTTACCAGCAGTAGAGCAATACAAAATTTTTTATGGTTTGTGTTTGTGCTTGATCTATATTTTTCCAAATTTTTATTTCAACCATTTGCTGTTAAATGTGTCTGGTACAAGCAGCATATAGCTTGAATTCTTTTATCCATTTCTATTTCCTCTGCTGAAATATTTGGATTCATTACTATATTGTTTTTTCTTGGTATTTTTTTCCTATTTCTTCTTTTTTTTTTTTTTTTTACAGAGACAGAGAGAGAGAATCAGAGAGAGGGATAGACAGGGACAGACAGGAATGGAGAGAGATGAGAAGCATCAATCATCAGTTTTTCGTTGTGACACCTTAGTTGTTCATTGATTGCTTTCTCATATGTGCCTTGACCATGGGCCTTCAGCAGACTGAGTAACCCCTTGCTCAAGCCAACAATCTTGGGTCCAAGCTGGTGAGCTTTGCTGTGCTCAAACTTGGCGAGACCTCAGGGTCTCGAACCTGGGTCCTCCACATCCCAGTCTGACGCTCTATCCACTGCTCCACTGCCTGGTCAGGCTCCTATTTCTTTTCTTTTCTTTTTCTTTGTTGCCTTCTTTTTTCTTTTTTTCATCCTACTTTTTTCTTCAGACTATTTGGAAGTTTCATAGTCAATTTCCAATTTTCTAGTAATTAGTTTTACACTTCACCATTCCTAATGAATAAAATCTAAAATTAATAAATATGTGTACCCCTCTTTTCTTATGTAGAAATTAAATGTAATGGGGTGACATTGATCACTAAAAGTACCTAGGTTTCAGGTGAACGTCTTTATGGCATTTGAACTCTGGCCCCTCACCCAAAGTCACATCATTTTCCATCACCATATACTTGTCTCCTCTCACTCCCTCGCCCTCCTCTCCCCACTGCCTCCCCAGGTAACCATGTCAGTTTGTCAGTGTCTCAGTTTTATATCCCACTTATCTGTGAAATCATATAGTTCTTAGCTTTTTCTGATTTGTATCATTGAGTATAATGTTGTCAAGTCCCATCCAGGTTGTCATAAATGACAATATGTCATCATTTCTTCTGGCTGAGTAGTATTTCATTGTATATATGTATCACATCTTCTTTATCCAGTCCTCCATCGAGGAACACTTTGGTTATCCCCACGTCTTGGCCACCATGAATAGTGCTTCAGTGAACATAGGGGTGCATGTTTCTTTGCATACCAATGTTTTTGAGTTTCTGGGTACCCATCTTTTTGACCAACATAAGGATCTAGGACGTTTTAATAACCATCACCCCCTTGCAATACAAGTGGTGTTTTTTCTTCTATTTTCATTCCATCTTTCAGAGTTAAATAATATTAACCAACATATTTCTCATTTTTATTGATTTTAAAGATCCCATCTAGTATCGTTGTTCTTCAGTACTAAATATATATATTAGTGATTATCTTATTTTCTGTATATTTGTGTTAAACACTATTTTGTCCTTTGTCTGAAATTTCACTGATTCACCTTTGGGTCTGGACAATAGAATTGAGCACACAATTCTATTTTTATTTGTTTTTTCTCAGCATTTGGATATATCCTGCCTCTATTATTATTTAGATGTCAGTCATCCTTCTATACAACCCCGAGTGATTTTTTTTCTCTTTTATTTGCTGATTTAAGATTTTGTCATTATATTTGGTATTCCACAGGCTTATCATATGTATCTGGGAAAAAAAATTTTTGTAATATATACTATTGTTAATTTATATTTCTTTCTGGAGTTTAGGATTCATGTCTTACAACAGTTTTGGAAATTCCTGTTATCTCTTTGAATATTGCTGTTTCCCCATCCTCACTATTATTTTCCAGAAATTCAGTAATGTGTGTGTTAGATCTTCTTGTACTACCTTGCTCTATCTTAACTATTTTTCTTATTTTGCATATCTTTTTTTCTGTGATTTAATCAGTATTAATTCTTTAAAACTGCTTCTGAGTGTACCAATTCTAATATAGCTTCTAATCTGTTTAGTCATTTCATTGAGCATTGATTGCAATTTTTACATATTATTTATAGCTATTTTATTAAATTTTAAATACACTGAGTTATCTTTTTAAATGACACTCCTACTCCTGTCATATTTTAAATTTTTATTTTATTTTTTGACAGTATTAATATATACCTTTAGCATGCTGTAGAGGTAGTTCTAATTAATAAAATATTTTTCGGTCTGATTCTACTCTACCCCCCTACTCTCATTAATGGTGCTTTTCCCCTTTTTAACTTAGAGTTGCTCATTTTATTTAAAACTTTACAGGTGGAAATTATTTGAAACCTGGATTGGAGGAGTTTTCCTCTAGAGAAAGCTTTCATTTGTCAGTTTAGGCGACAGGGAGCACCATCACACCTGGAACCCTTTAAATTGAATCTCTGGCTTGCTGCTTTTCATGGCGCAACAGTGCAAATTTAGACTGTCACTCCCCGAGGTCCAGCGTGTGTTTATGTGGTCTCGGGAGAGCTTATTTATCTATTTTCCCGCAACTCAGCGACAAATTCAGAACAGGCAGGTTTCCTTATTATGTATTTTTTGTGTGGCAAGCAAAGCTTGGTGCCTGATTATCTTCTAATTTCTGCTTTAACTTTGTTTTTGACTTCTCTAAAATTCTTCCTACATTTCAACTCATCATTGCAGAAGAATTTTGTTCTCAGTATTTTGTTAAGCATTGAGATTGCTTCTGCTATCCTGTAGACATCTCCCAAGAAGTATTTATTAAATTACATTTTCTTTGCTTTATTCCTGTCTCCTATTTTCCTTTCTTCTGTTTTTTTTTCTTCCTTCTTTTCCAAGTGAGAGGAGGGGAGTTAGACAGACAGACTCCCACATGCACTGTGACCAGGATCTACCTAGCAACCCCCACCTGGGGCTGATGCTGCACCCATCTGGGGCCATGGTTGCAACCTACCCATTTTTAGTGCCTGAGGTGAGACTCCATAGAATCATCCTCAGTGCCCAGGATGGATTCGCTTGAACCAATCAAGCCACAGATGCAGGAGGCGAAGAGAGAGAGAGAGAGAGAGAGAGAGAGAGAGAGAGAGAGAGAGAGAAATAAGGGGAAGAGGTAGAGAAGCAGATGGTCGCTTCTCCTATGTGCCCTGGTTGGGAATCAAACCTGGGATATCCACATGCTACACTATGCTGATGCTCTAACATTGAGCCAACTGGCTAGGGTCATTGACTTTCTTCTTATTTTGTTTTTCTCTGTGATTGGTTATGGCAGTCAACCATAGTTTTATGAATTTTACTAGGAAGGAATTTGTGATGCACAAGTTGTAACCATTTTTTTTACAACATACTGAAGATTTTATTCAGTCTCTATTTAGTGTGAAATATTTAAACATAAGTGGAACTTATTCGTGTTTTTAAATTTTATTACATATAACACGTGCATCTTATTGACCAACTAGATTATTATTTTAAGATATAGTCCTAAGTTTACTTTATGAGGGAACCCATTACATTACTAAAATATTGCACATAAAGTAGCAATAATGCTACAAACCTGTTTTTTTCACGTTTATTTCTTACAGTATGCTAAAAGAGTCCTATTTCTGTGACCGTTCTTTTAATTCCAATAAGTTCTATAGCTTTTCTCCTTAAGTGGTCTGAGTATGTTTAATTTTTTTTAAAGCACTTCACTGATTAGTTCTGTACTTTCTGTCGTTGGTGGTTTTCTATCAATGTATGAATATGCTGGGACCAAGATTACTGAATAGGAAAAGTCCAGAAAATATTTTAAATATTTTAACTAGGATGGTAAACCTTTTATGGAAATATTCTGCCTTTCCAAATATTTCTAGCTTCTTACTCATTTAGCAGATAGAACAGAATCACTTCTTTAGTTAACCATTCCTGCTTCTTGTATTCTTATGGTGGATTTTCAAAGTCAAACATTTCTGTTGGTAAAATGGCTTATGTAGTCCTTAGCAATATATAGACATTTAGGATAAGATCTGAACAAATTCTAATGGATTATGTGACTATATATGTTCTGCCCATTCCACAACTTTCTAATCTCTCCCAGCTCCTTCCTTTGGGCTCACTAGGTATTAGCCATGCTAGGCATTTTTTTTCTAATCCAAAAGGGCCAATTTTATTTCAACTTTAGGTCTTCTGAATTTCTTATCTTCCCTCCTTAAAATTTGCATGCTAGGCTCATTCCTTTTGTTCAAGTCTCATCCTATTGTTACCTCCCTAAAAGTTTCCTCATTCCCCATTCTAATTCATCTGCTGGGATGGTTCACCATTTCCTGTTTTGTTTTGTTCACAGATCCTGTAAATACCAGAAATTATCTTGTTCTTCTTGCTAAAATGTAGTTTTCCTAGGAGCAGGGCATTGTCTGTCTAACTAACTTTAATATCCCTAGTACTTGACTTTGTGCCTGGCACTGAGTAGGCACCCTTAGGTTAAGTAAATCAGTGAATGAGTCTACATATTGGAATTCTCCTCAATGTAATATTATTGTGGTTAGAATAATGATGTCTAATATTTTATAGTCTTAGTTTTTGAAGCATAATCACACAGTTTATGTCATTAACTTCAGTCATGTGGGAATACAGTGGTACTTTGACACACAAGCACTTTAAATCACGAGCGATGTGAGAGACGAGCAGTCACTCGCAGGACTTTTTGCTTTAAGTCACGAGCGAACATTTGAATCACGAGCTTCTGCCACCCTCCACTAGGTGGCCAGCCACACATTCTGAAAGGGAGGAAGAAATAAACTTCCATGGAAAGGTTTTTGTGGAAATGGCCTCTAAGTAAAAGGGAGGAAAGTATGGCAAAAATGCCAAAAGTCAGTGAAGAAAATGATGATGATTGAGCAAAGTAAAAAAAATAGCAATTAAGTTTAGCAATAAAGTTACATATCATACGTAGTGTGTAAGTTAAATTTTGCAATTAAATGTAGCATTAAGTGTGTAGAGAGTAAGTTATGTTAAGCGATATCGCATGAAATGAAAACCTCCTCCGCCAGTCTCCCCCCCCCTCCGCCAGCATCTTCTCCTGACCCCGAAGGTAAATACACTTCATAGACCAGTTTATTTCTTTACATTCTCTCATATTATGTATATATATTTACATATATGTATGTATGTATTTATTATTTACAAAGTACATTTTCTTATTAGAAAGCATATCAAGGGATGACGTCAGAGTAATGGCGGAGTAGGAAGCGATACCGATAAATCTCCCCCAAAACTCAACAAGATCTTCAACCAGAAACAGAAAAACCTATACTTGGAGCTTCCAGATTCTTCGCAATACACCCAAAGGTATGATTGAGTGAAAAATTGGCTAAATATATAACCAAACCCCGAAGGAAATAGGGAGTAAGAAATGCTCCGCCTTCCTCACTAACCTAAACAGGGCGGCTTTCTCTGGTAACTGTGAATATAGAAACTGAGGCGGGCAAAGGGGGTGAATAGATCCAGGCCCCCGCAGCAAAAACGGCCGAACCAGGCTGTGGCTCAGAGATCCAAGCCGAGGAAAATCTGATCCTGTGGCAACCCGGGCAATACAAGCTAACACTCGCGCCAAACCCAAACAAAGAAAGACAAGCGGAGCGGCCATTTTACCCGGTCTCCTGGTCGGTGCGCAGTTAGTGGAAGAGAGATTTCTTCCTAAGCCGCGGAAGTGGGTGCCCGTGTTGCCCCACGGAGAGGCAGGGTCAGAGGCCTTTCTGTGGGCTGAGGGCAGAGTCTCTGGGCAGCCCCAGCGCCCTGGGAAAGCCACGCATGGGAGGGAGTGAGAACTAATCCCAACGGTGGAGATTTTCCGTGCTGGAGGCTGTTTCATTCAGAGGGAACCACGGCAGGCCTCATATCCTGGTTTGCGCGCGCAGATAAGGAGTGAGCGATTCCTCCGAGTGCCTCGGCAGTGCACGCTCGTGTTATCGCAGAGAGGGGCAGAGTCAGGGGCCTTTGTGTGGGCCAAAGCGGAATCTCAGGCCGCCCCAGCGCCTTGCAAAAGCCGCACACGGGGACGGAGCGAGACTCAATTCCAACGCTGCAACTTTTCCCTGCGGTTGGGGGTTTCACTCAGAGCGTTAGACTGCTGGCCGGATATCCTGGTTGCAGACAGTGAGTGAGAGTTTCCTCCAAGCGCCCCGGAAGTGGGCGCCCGCTTGTGTTACCGTATAGAGTGGCAGAGCCAGAGGTCTTCGAGTGGGCGGAAAGCCCGCCTGATTATGCTAGCAGCTCTGACTGACTGAGCCTTACCCAGAGCCCTGTGCTGAGTGGAAATAGAGTGGGGAGTTGCCAGCAATTTGAGCCTCTTACTATCCAGGCAGAGGCAGCAGCAACCCCATACCTGGACTATCAGGCTACTAATTGAGGAAGGAAAGACTAGGAGAAAGGCTCCAGGAACACGGACTCTCTCACTGTCGGAGCCTATAAATGCTAATGAGCCTCGACTCCCAACGAGAATAAAGCACAATACATGACATTGCCATAGAGACTTATCAACTGCAAACCTCTACCTGAGCGTGCCAAAGGGGCAGAACCCGGGGTACAGAGTCACCGACCAGGAAGAGGGAGAGAAAAGAAAAAGCAAGAAGATAACCTCTCAAAATCAAGAATAATCGGCAGATTTTATAACCTATCCCATTTTATTATATTTGTTCGTTTGTTTCTCTAATCTTCATTCTTGAGACTTTTTTTTCCTCCTCCAATTTGGCCGATTAACTCTCTACCGGTCTTAC
The DNA here is from genome assembly GCF_036850765.1 of Saccopteryx bilineata. Taxonomy (NCBI): domain Eukaryota; kingdom Metazoa; phylum Chordata; class Mammalia; order Chiroptera; family Emballonuridae; genus Saccopteryx; species Saccopteryx bilineata. Next base: position 252,050,944 of record NC_089494.1, read on the forward strand.
TCTCTCCTCTCCTTGAACTACACTACCCATAAGTGTTACATCTCCCATTATCATTTCTCTTCTCTTCCTTTCTCTCTATGAGGGTTGCACTCCAAAACCCTTAACTCTCTCTGTCTCTCTCTCCTTTCTTTTTTCTTCTTTTAGTGGTTGCCTCTTTTTTTCTCTCTCTCTCTTTCTTTTCTCCCTCTATATTAGTTTCTTCCTTTCTCCTTTACATCTCCTCTCATTCAAACCTCAATAACAAACAAATTATCTTATCTGGGACTCAAACCTATGTTTGTGGCATTTTGGGGGGTTTTTACTTCACCCTTTTAACTCACTAGCAGTGCTCCCATCCCTGGCTCTCCATATTATCTAGTTCTTGTTCCACTAAATACAATAGTAAGTTTTTAATTTGTCCCCCCATTTTTCCATTTTCCTCTTATTCCTCTCATCATAACTCTTAGAAAACCAACACGTAAAAGCAAATCATTTTATTCTTGACCCAAATTTTTTCCTTATTTGCTTTTTGTGGGTCCATACGCTCTTTTTTTTTCTTTTTTCTTTTATTTTTTTTCCTTTTTTTTTTTTTTTTTTCTTTCTCTCTTTTTTGCCCCTTTATTACTTTTCCCCAATTCAGGCCCTCCATCACAGGCATTGTTTGTTATAACTCACAGTCCACCACAAGATTTTCTCAAGAAAGAGGGGAGAGGAGAGGAGAGGAAAAAAAGAAGGGGGGAATAATTTCCTTTTTTAAAAATTTTTATTTTATTTTATTTTTCTTTATTTCATTATTAATTTTTTTTTAAAAAAACAACTCTTTTCGATTTGTTATTTTTTTATTTTTTTTAACTTTTTATTCTTTATTAAATCTCATTAATACTATCAACAAAACCACCCTCAGATGCCATTAAGGAAGAGAAAATCGAATATCATGGATACAAAAGAAAGAGAGGTAACACAGCTAGATGAGGAAAAATCTATGGAGAAAAAATTTAATATATTGGAAACCTTGGAGCTAAATGACAGAGAATTCAAGATAGAAATCCTAAAAATCCTCCGAGATATACAAGAAAACACAGAAAGGCAATATAGGGAAATCAGAAAACAACTCAATGAACACAAAGAATATATGTCCAAGGAAATTGAAACTATAAAAACAAATCAAACAGAGATGAAAAACTCAATTCACGAGCTGAAAAACGAAGTAACAAGCTTAGCTAATAGAACAGGTCAGATAGAAGAGAGGATTAGTGAAATAGAAGACAAGCAACTTGAGGCACAACAGAGAGAAGAAGAAAGAGACTCAAAAATTAAAAAACATGAGATAGCCCTACAAGAATTATCTGACTCCATCAAAAAGAATAACATAAGAATAATAGGTATATCAGAGGGAGAAGAGAGAGAAAATGGAATGGAGAACATACTTAAACAAATAATTGATGAGAACTTCCCAAGCCTGTGGAAAGAACTAAAGCCTCAAGTTCAAGAAGCAAACAGAACTCCAAGTTTTCTTAACCCCAACAAACCTACTCCAAGGCATATCATAATGAAATTGACACAAACCAACAGCAAAGAAAAAATTCTCAAGGCAGCCAGGGAAAAGAAGAATACAACATATAAAGGAAGGCCCATTAGATTATCATCAGATTTCTCAGCAGAAACTCTACAAGCTAGAAGAGAGTGGACCCCAATATTTAAAGTCCTGAAAGAGAGGAACTTTCAGCCACGAATACTATACCCATCAAAGCTATCCTTCAAATACGAAGGAGAAATAAAAACATTCACAGATACAGAAAAGATGAGGGAATTTATCATCAGAAAACCCCCACTCCAGGAATTACTAAAGGGGGTTCTCCAATCAGATACAAAGAACAAAAAAAAACAGAACCACAAGTAAAAGCTCCAAGAAGAACACAATAAAACCAAATTTAAACTGTGACAACAACAAAAAGAAAGAGGGGGAGAAGACGGAGATTAACAGTAGCAAAGGACGATGGAGTGCAAAAGTACTCACAAAATAGTTCGCTACAATGAACAGGGTAGGGACCCTTTTCATTACTCAAAGGTAACCACCATTGAAAAAACCACCACAGAAGCACATGAGATAAAAAAGATAGCAACAGAGGAAAGATGTATGGAATACAACCAAATAAAAACAAAAGATAGAAAAACGAAAGAGAAGGATCAAACAAGACACAAAACTAACAGAAAGCAAGATATAAAATGGCAATAGGGAACTCACAAGTATCAATAATTACACTAAATGTAAATGGATTAAACTCACCAATAAAAAGGCACAGAGTAGCAGAATGGATTAAAAAAGAAAATCCAACTGTATGCTGCCTACAGGAAACTCATCTAAGTAACAAGGATAAAAACAAATTCAAAGTGAAAGGCTGGAAAACAATACTCCAAGCAAATAACATCCAAAAAAAAGCAGGTGTAGCAATACTCATATCGGATAATGCTGACTACAAGACAGGAAAAGTACTTAGAGACAAAAATGGCCATTTCATAATGGCTAAGGGGACACTGAATCAAGAAGACATAACAATTCTTAATATATATGCACCAAACCAAGGAGCACCAAAATATATAAGACAGCTACTTATTGATCTTAAAACAAAAACTGACAAAAATACAATCATACTTGGAGACCTCAATACACCGCTGACGGCTCTAGATCGGTCATCCAAACAGAGAATCAACAAAGACATAGTGGCCTTAAACAAAACACTAGAGCACCTGGATATGATAGACATCTACAGGACATTTCATCCCAAAGTGACTGAGTATACATTTTTCTCCAGTGTACATGGATCATTCTCAAGAATTGACCATATGTTGGGCCACAAAAACAACATCAGCAAATTCAGAAAAATGGAAGTTGTACCAAGCATATTTTCTGATCATAAAGCCTTGAAACTAGAATTCAACTGCAAAAAAGAGGAAAAAAATCCCACAAAAATGTGGAAACTAAACAACATACTTTTAAAAAATGAATGGGTCAAAGAAGAAATAAGTGCAGAGATCAAAAGATATATACAGACTAATGAAAATGACAATACGACATATCAGAATCTATGGGATGCAGCAAAAGCAGTGATAAGAGGGAAGTTCATATCGCTTCAGGCATATATGAACAAACAAGAGAGAGCCCAAGTGAACCACTTAACTTCCCACCTTAAGGAACTAGAAAAAGAAGAACAAAGACAACCCAAAACCAGCCGAAGAAAGGAGATAATAAAAATCAGAGCAGAAATAAATGAATTAGAGAACAGAAAAACAATAGAAAAAATTAATAGAACAAGGAGCTGGTTCTTTGAAAAGATCAACAAAATTGACAAACCCTTGGCAAGACTTACCAAGGAAAAAAGAGAAAGAACTCATATAAACAAAATCCAAAATGAAAGAGGAGAAATCACCACGGACACCGTAGATATACAAAGAATTATTGTAGAATACTATGAAAAACTTTATGCCACTAAATTCAACAACCTAGAAGAAATGGATAAATTCCTAGAACAATACAACCTTCCTAGACTGAGTCAAGAAGAAGCAGAAAGCCTAAACAGACCTATCAGTAGAGAAGAAATAGAAAAAACCATTAAAAACCTCCCCAAAAATAAAAGTCCAGGCCCTGACGGCTATACCAGCGAATTTTATCAAACATTCAAAGAAGACTTGGTTCCTATTCTACTCAAAGTCTTCAAAAAAATTGAAGAAGAAGCAATACTTCCAAACACATTTTATGAGGCCAACATAACCCTCATACCAAAACCAGGCAAGGATGGCACAAAAAAAGAAAACTACAGACCAATATCTCTAATGAATACAGATGCTAAAATACTAAACAAAATACTAGCAAATCGAATACAACAACATATTAAAAAAATAATACATCATGATCAAGTGGGATTCATCCCAGAATCTCAAGGATGGTTCAACATACGTAAAACGGTTAATGTAATACACCATATCAACAAAACAAAGAACAAAAACCACATGATCTTATCAATAGACGCAGAAAAGGCTTTCGATAAAATACAACACAATTTTATGTTTAAGACTCTCAACAAAATGGGTATAGAAGGAAAATATCTCAACATGATAAAGGCCATATATGATAAACCATCAGCTAACATCATATTAAATGGCACTAAACTGAAGGCTTTCCCCCTTAAATCAGGAACAAGACAGGGTTGTCCACTCTCTCCACTCTTATTTAATGTGGTACTAGAGGTTCTAGCCAGAGCAATCAGACAAGACAAAGAAATAAAAGGCATCCATATCGGAAAAGAAGAAGTAAAGGTATCACTTTTTGCAGATGATATGATCCTATACATCGAAAACCCCAAAGAATCCACAAAAAGACTACTAGAAACAATAAGCCAATACAGTAAGGTCGCAGGATACAAAATTAACATACAGAAGTCAATAGCCTTTCTATATGCCAACAATGAAACAACTGAGAAGGAACTCAAAAGAATAATCCCCTTCACGATTGCAACAAAAAAAATAAAATACTTAGGAATAAACATAACAAAGAATGTAAAGGACTTATATAATGAAAACTATAAACCATTGTTAAGGGAAATCGAAAAAGATATAATGAGATGGAAGAATATACCTTGTTCTTGGCTAGGAAGAATAAATATAATCAAGATGGCTATATTACCCAAAGCAATATACAAATTTAATGCAATTCCCATCAAAATTCCAATGACATTTTTTAAAGAAATAGAGCAAAAAATCATCAGATTTATATGGAACTATAAAAAACCCCGAATAGCCAAAGCAATCCTAAAGAAAAAGAATGAAGCTGGGGGCATAACAATACCTGACTTCAAACTCTATTATAGGGCCACGACAATCAAAACAGCATGGTATTGGCAGAAAAATAGACACTCAGACCAATGGAACAGAATAGAAAGTCCAGAAATAAAACCACATATATATAGTCAAATAATTTTTGATAAAGGGGCCAAGAACACACAATGGAGAAAAGAAAGCCTCTTCAATAAATGGTGCTGGGAAAACTGGAAAGCCACATGCAAAAGAATGAAACTGGACTACAGTCTCTCCCCCTGTACAAAAATTAACTCAAAATGGATCAAAGATCTAAACATAAGACCTGAAACAATTAAGTACATAGAAGAAGACATAGGTACTCAACTCATGGACCTGGGTTTTAAAGAGCATTTTATGAATTTGACTCCAATGGCAAGAGAAGTGAAGGCAAAAATTAATGAATGGGACTACATCAGACTAAGAAGTTTTTGCTCAGCAAGGGAAACTGATAACAAAATAAACAGAAAGCCAACTAAATGGGAAATGATATTTTCAAACAACAGCTCAGATAAGGGCCTAATATCCAAAATATACAAAGAACTCATAAAACTCAACAACAAACAAACAAACAATCCAATAAAAAAATGGGAAGAGGATATGAATAGACACTTCTCACAGGAAGAAATACAAATGGCCAACAGATATATGAAAAGATGCTCATCTTCTTTAGCTATTAGAGAAATGCAAATCAAAACGGCAATGAGATACCACCTCACACCTGTTCGATTAGCTGTTATTAGCAAGTCAGGTAATAGCAAATGTTGGAGAGGCTGTGGAGAAAAAGGAACCCTCATACACTGTTGGTGGGAATGTAAAGTAGTACAACCATTATGGAAGAAAGTATGGTGGTTCCTCAAAAAACTGAAAATAGAACTACCTTATGACCCAGCAATCCCTCTACTGGGTATATATCCCCAAAACTCAGAAACATTGATACGTAAAGACACATGCAGCCCCATGTTTATTGCAGCATTGTTCACAGTGGCCAGGACATGGAAACAACCAAAAAGCCCATCAATAGATGACTGGATAAAGAAGATGTGGCACATATACACTATGGAATACTACTCAGCCATAAGAAATGATGACATCGGAACATTTACAGCAAAATGGTGGGATCTTGATAACATGATACGAAGTGAAATAAGTAAATCAGAAAAAAACAGGAACTGTATTATTCCATACGTAGGTGGGACATAATAGTGAAACTAAGAGACATTGATAAGAGTGTGGTGGTTACGGGGGGGGAGGGGGGAATGGGAGAGGGATAGGGGGTGGGAGGGGCACAAAGAAAACAAGATAGAAGGTGACAGAGGACAATCTGACTTTGGGTGGTAGGTATGCAACATAATTGAACGACAAGATAACCTGGACTTGTTATCTTTGAATATATGTATCCTGATTTATTGATGTCACCCCATTAAAAAAATAAAATTATAAAAAAAAAAAAAAAAAAAAAAAAAAAAAAAAAAAAAAAAAAAGAAAGCATATCAAACAAAAAATTTGTATGTTTTTTGGGGGGGCTGGAACAGATTAATTGCATTCCCATTAATTTAAATGAGAACGTTTGATTTGACACACGAGCAAATTGAGTCATGAGCACGACCATGAAATGAATTAAACTTGTGTGTCAAGGTACCACTGTAATATAAATGATCATAACTAATAAAGAAATGTTTATATAAAAGCAGCCTGATGATAGAAAACATCATCTTAAACAAACATGATGAGAAATTTTGTGTTCAGTATAGTTTACTTCCTCCTTTATAGATACCTTTATTGGGAATCAAAATGAAGTGTGAAGAAGCAGTTAGCATGGTCAACTTACATTTTCAATAATGAAAGTGCAATTTCTTTCTAAAAGTCAAAACTAAATCTCACAGCTGTTTTTTTTCAGTTGCATGTTTTTTTTCTTTCATATGTATTTCTGTTAAATATTTTGTTCATTTTTTTTATTATTTCTTCCTGAACATGTTAGCTCTCTCAGTGACTCTTGATTAGGTAAGACAATACTTCTGGACTCCCGGTGACCCTATACAAATATGTCTACTACATCTGTCCTGACATGAAAAATGAAATAATCCGAGTGTGGTAACATTTGAATACTTCTGCAATTGACTTCAAAGCTTCCCCTTTATAAGGCCAGTAGTCAAGCAGGGTGGCCATTCACATACAGGTTCTCATTGAATTTGGACAGGTGGTAAAGAAACAGGGGAGCCAAAAAATGGTGGGCCATTCCTTTATTCAAGTCTCACACCAGCTGAAGAGCAAACACACAGGGAAAACGCTTCCCTTTCACTCAAGTCTCCCAAAGCCACTGACACCTTCTCCGGTTCCACAGCCAGGAGAATCTTCTCCAGTTTCCCCTAGAATGAAAGCCCCACCAGTCTCAGTGGAGCTTGCAAAGTCCCCCACCTCTGGTTCCCATCTGCACACCTTTTCCTCTCTGCACAAACTGACTTCTTTCTCAGCACTCTGCATTCTCTCTGCTCTCCCCCCAAAACATGGCTTCTTTCTACGTTTTCTCCTTCTTCTCTGTTCTTTTCCAAAATTTCTGGTGTGAAAACCTCTCCTCCAGCAAACATTAGCAAAAACAATGGCCCTTCCCAAGCAGGAAGGTAATTTGCAATTTCACAGACCCACATATACTTGGCACTGCCCAGGGTCATTCTCTAACAATAAAAGTGACCAAACACAAAAAATACAAATTTTACAAACTCATTTGCCCAATATCCTTCCTTTAAAAAAAAATTATAAGAAGGGGTTTATTACTTACATTTTTCTGTATTAATAAACTACCCTCTTAGTGGCTTAAATCAGCAATCACTTATTAGCTCGTATTACTGTGGGTTTGTGGGTTGGCCACCTCACTGGGCCCTGTTGGTCTGATCTTGTCCAGGTGTCTCCTGGACCCACTCTTGCAGCTGCAATCTTGCCAACCATATTGCTTGGGCAAGACTGGTACTGGATGGCCTTCTGTGCATGTCTGGCTGTTGACTGGAGGGATGGAGACAACTGTGCCGTGCCTCCAGCATCCAGCAGACAAGTTCAGGCTTCTTTGCATGGGAGCAGCGAGACAGGGCAGGGCCCCATTGCTCGAGCACTTGTCAAGTCGTTGCTTCTATCCTGTTGACAGAAGTATGTCACAGGGCTAAGACCAGATGCCAAGAGGTAGAGACATACATTCCACCTCTTCATGGGAGGAGCTGTAGGGTCACATTTTTGAAGGGTGCACAAATAAGAACTGGAGGAATTGCTGGTCAGTTTTTGATTTACTAGAAGGACTTCAGCATATAGAATGGAAAACTCAGAGGGGAAAAATTTCAATGTTTAATCACTGAGTAAGTGTTTTTCTAACTTGGCTGAAATCCTAGCTAAGTAGTAGTCCTCACATTTTGAGATGTGTAGGAAGCATCTTATGTGTCCATTGATATGCAGATGCTAGCATCCTTCCACTCCCTGACTCTGATTCTGTATATTTGGGGTGGGGCCAATACTTTTTTTAAATCTACCAATGTACTGTGATATAGGAGAACTAGAAGGACTGTATCTTTTTGAAACAGAATAGAAATGTTATGCATTCTTATATCTGGACAAGAAATATGAGACAATTTGTTGAAAATATTTATTTATTTGAAACTTATGTTTTACGTGGAAAAGAATGAATCCTATAATATAGTTTCCTTTAACCTTTAGCAAAAACTCATGCTAACTTCCAATAAGTTAAATTTCCATTTACCCATATGATATATAGTTTCATGAAAATAAACTTAAATAATATGAAAAAAGATTGTTAAAGTATATATTATAGAAGTGCAAAGTGGTGTTGTAATTGATGATATATCTTGTGGAATCCAACTCTTACATGAAATATTTGTCTGCAAAGACCTTACCCCCTGGCCAGTTGGCTCAGCGGTAGAGCGTCGGCCTAGCGTGCGGAGGACCCGGGTTCGATTCCCGGCCAGGGCACACAGGAGAAGTGCCCATTTGCTTCTCCACCCCTCCGCCGCGCTTTCCTCTCTGTCTCTCTCTTCCCCTCCCGCAGCCAAGGCTCCATTGGAGCAGAGATGGCCCGGGCGCTGGGCATGGCTCTGTGGCCTCTGCCTCAGGCGCTAGAGTGGCTCTGGTCGCAATATGGCGACGCCCAGGATGGGCAGAGCATCGCCCCCTGGGGGGCAGAGCACCGCCCCTGGTGGGTGGGCCGGGTGGATCCCGGTCGGGCGCATGCGGGAGTCTGTCTGACTGTCTCTCCCTGTTTCCAGCTTCAGAAAAATGAAAAAAAAAAAAAAAAAAAGACCTTACCCATTAATTTTCAATATTATAAATTTAAGAAAAAAGAGCAACTAAAATAGGAAAATAGAAAATTAGATATCTTCCCCAAGAAGTGTATGTGCTGTTTATAAATAATAAACTTAGAAAATTATTTGATATATTTAAGTTGTAACAGTTTGGCCAAATATTTATGAAAATAATTTGAAAAATATTTTCATAAAATGCTTATACTGGTAATAAATTTATGTTTATCTTATGAAATTGATTTATATCTCCTTAAATATAGGTAAACTATCTGTTAGGTAAATAATCTCTGCCATTTTATAATTCACTCATTGAAACACCATGAATGCGAACAATTTACAATGGACCAAAACACTAGATGTATGTCTGTTTAGAAAAAAACAAGGGACAAATTTATGGGTAATAGCATTTGTTTTGGAATATTACCAGAGTCCCTGGTGACAGGTTGGATACAGCACCCTCTGGCTATATGTGCTTGTTTGAATATTTAGTTGGATCTCTGAATTCATTCTTAATAAAGTCGCAGGGGGAAAAAAAACCTCTCTTTCTTGCAACTACTAATAGGAAGTCACAGAAAGACGTCTGGAGAATTGCTCAGCCTCTGGAGACAGATTAATTAAACAGTTATATTATCATCTAATAAAAGATTCCCAGTATGCTGTTTGCCATTTCATTTTCTGAAAGCATAATGAAAATGGAAAACATATATTGTTTGTTTTATTGTATGTCCTACAGAGATAATATAAGCATGTCATCCATCTCTTGGTAAATCATATGCTTGGATGCCAGGTAGAAATCCCCGGGCATTTATTTGTAGTCCTGATTCCAAGTTAATGCCTACTTTATTTCACTGATTATAGATTTTGCTACTTCTTTTCCCCTGGGTTTTATTTTGTAAATATTAGCTTAGAGGTAAATATTATCTTGAGCTACTTTAATTTCTAAATGCTTCTGTCAAATGTGCTTCTGTTCAGGAAAATCGTTGTAAAGATGTGAATTAGAGGTGTTATGAAGCACTTTTCTTATTCGTTAGCCAAAACGTAGTTGAGTCCAAGTGAAAAATATGTCTTCCCTATTTAAGTAAAATTCTCTCATTGTGACATTTTTCAATAAAGGGTTTAATAAATATGGTTTAAGATTTTAAATTTAAATGTTTTAAATAAGAGCTTTACTTATATAAAACATAAATCAATGAGGGTTATTGCTGAGACTTGAAGTACGTATTGGCTTATACATCCATTCACCTCATTGTTATTGAAAACCTATTATGTGTGGGGCTATGATGATTCACAAGAAATCCTGAAGTGAAGACATTTCCATTCATATGACCACATTTTCCACTCAACATTTAAGAGTTTATATGGACTATTGAAACCTTTTTATAATATTTATTCTTATATTTGCTGATTTTTCTACATAATTTTAAAATCCAATCTAATAGTAGGTTTCATCCACTATTTAAAGTTTAAAAATTATCCTGCTCAATTTCAGCAATTGGTAAGCTTTGTAAAAGGTTTTACTTCTTTTTATATAGAATGGTTCTGACTTCTTTTTTCCCCACCGCAACCTATCATCTTTAGTATTATCTAGTGGAAAATTCAATGGCCTTAAAAATACAGTTCATGGGAATTATTCAGGCTTTGACGACACCTGCAAGATGACCCTTCTATCCTACAGTCAAAGATTAGAGATGAAAAAGGACTCAAAAATATTATCTTTAAACTTGGGCTTTACCAGTAGGCCCGGACACCAAGACAATGGCAAAAGGCCAGGTTAGTGACCTGCAGTATCTGGCCACCCCAACAATGGTGGCTTCTAATCACACTACACAGAAATGAGGAATAAGTTTTGTTTGTTGTTTTTTTTCCCCAAACGAGTCATAGCTAACATTGACACCTGCATTTTATGATTAGGAGTTATGAATTACAATTGTTCTTTTTCTTCCAATGGCAGTGTGCCCTTAGAATGAGTTGAGTAACACAGCTGAAAATACATCCCAGAGTCTTTTCTCACAATGAATATTCCTGATGCTCACTTATCAGGGATAACAGCGGCATTCAGTTAACAGCGACAATGATTTTTGCAACCTGGGTGACTTAAATTAGATTGACCCTCTAATGTGAAAATCAGCTGTTGTTGTTGTTTTTTTCTGATGGGTTTGTTTGCAGCTGAAGACTCCTATGAGCATAACCCAAATTTAGATGGAAGAACAAAAGCTTTTAATGATTATTGAAATCCACTGAAATGTCAGTGCACTTAGAGAAATCCAATTAGGATGCGAATGAGAAATTTTCAGCACAGCAAAATAAGCAGAGCTTCGGAGACTTTCCAGAGCCCACTCCACGTAGAACACTGCATTAGATTATGATCATAACGTGCCTTTATGAAAGGGAGAGATAGCAGACTTAGTTGCCACTTTGTTAGTCATTTGGGTCTCTCGATCAGCTGAATTCGGTGCCCCTATTCTTATAATTTTGTATGGCCTAACTGCCGCTTTACATGTGTATGGATCCAGGCAGCTCATTTCAAAAGCTGTTGTCCTGCTATGGAAATACCACTTCTGCATGTGGGTCGATATGCCTAGGAAATCAAGGTTTATGTATACATAGCTAACAATTTAGTGTCATTTAGAATGCTTCCTGTAGTCTGTAATGTTTATTCTCCGGACATTTGATGTCAACGGCACAAGAGAAAAACAGAGTCCAAAGGTATATCTAATCCTGTGATCATCTGATATTTTCTTAGCCTCTCTGCCTTCTTTTATTTTTTAACTTGCTAATCCCCCCCCAAACTAATAGAGTGAAACAATTCATTACTTTTAATAGAAACCCTCATTTGTATTTTGTATTTAGTTAGCTATATCCCTCTTAAATATCTTGCCACCTTCCATCTGGACATTGCTTCAGTATTTTAAGCCACTAAATATAATACTATAATGAGTGTTGAAGATTAAATTCTAGTTCACGGGGTCCCTAGAAGTCAGAGCATCTCACGTTGCACATCAAAAATAACTGCCCCGTGATTTTCTCCCAAATAATATGTAAACATCTCTCAGACCTTAGAAATCTGAACAAAGGATAGCTTTTACCATTTTATGTGATATTTTGAAAATTAAACCTCTCTCTAGAGCTCTTGTATATAAGGACAGTCACAAAAATAGCTTAGTTTAAAATTCTTTTTATTTAAAGTAAAATCATTACAACGTTTCCTTCAACACACTTAAGACTGTTCTCTCCATCACATAACAGATATTTTTCAAGTATCTAGATGTCGCAACATAAGATGCTAGATAAGTACACTGTAGTGGAGAAAAATGTCATCCTGGCATAAACCAAACTTAACGCCTGGCAGGAGACAGAGGATGGACACTTCACAAACACTTATCCAACTATAAATAAAGGGAAATCAGCGAGTACTGTGAGGAAGAATGAAAGAGGGAACTGCTTTCTGCTGGCTGGTCCCGGAAGGCAGCTCTGGGGACGTGGCAATCGGGTAAGGACGGAAGAGGTCCCCTGCAGTGAGTGCTGTGCTCGGTGCTCTGGGCTGTGTGGCGCTGGGCAGGGTGAGGGGAAGGGGGTCCGCAGGGCCACTGTGTCCACGGGCTGGAGGAAAGGCTGCTGGCCAACAGTCAGCGTTGAGAGCTCAGTGATGGATGGTGCTTGAATGAACAGATATTTACAGGACATTCCAAGAAGTTTGGAATTTATTCTTCCGAGTGCAAAAGGAAGCCATTGCACGGCTCTAGTCTCACCGAATCTGGGTGCAAAGAGGACTCTACAGTTCCTTTTGTTTTCTGGAACATCTCTAGCTGAAACTTTACAAAGCAACGCAGACATCTGAGCATGCGTTCTGCATGGGTCAAATAGGGTTGAAAAGGCTGGTCGTTCTAGCGCCACGGAGGGGCTGAGTGGGGGAGTCGTTTCCCTGTGTTGGGATGCCGTTTGGCTCCCTGCAGTGAGAGAGGCTGGGTCCGTCCTCGTCACTCTGTATAAAGAAACGCTTTGTTTCCATAGTCTCAGCCTCCTCTCCAGGCCATAACTTGTGTTTTCATTTTCAGCATTTTTTTTTTATGAAAGCTTATGCCGAGCTAGAATTTCTGAGAGAATCATATTTCTAAACTACAGAGAGCCTTTAAAAATAACAAAAAGTTGATGTATTTATGTGCCATGTATTGCAAGTGTCCGACAGGAGCTTCTGTGACGATGGAGACGTTCTGTGTCTGTGCTGTCCAGAGCAGGAGCCAGCATTCCTGGGAGGCGATTGTATATTGAAAATGTGGCTCATGTGACCGAGAAGCTGAATCGTCAATTTATTTCATTTTAACAAATATAAAATTGGAAAGCTGCATGCGGCCGGCGGCCACTGGAGTGACCAGCTCAGATCTGTTATGTACTCACCAGGGTTCTCAATTCGGACAGGCTGGCGGGGACGCACAGAGCCTGCTCTCCGGGAATGTCCAGACGTGCCCGCACGTGTCTGAGACAGAACGAGAAAGGACAGCACAAGGCAGAGTCCTGGGCTGACCAGTACAGGTTTCAGAAGAGGAACCGATACTCTCTGAGAGACTGGGAAGCAGATGGTAGAAGAAATGGCCGTGGTCCTGGGGTCTGAGGGATGGGCCAGGCTGTTAACGTGTGCAGTTGGAATGAAGGTCACTAAAAAGAGCTAAGGACCTCCAGGAGAGGAGGACCGAGCGTCAGCGTTAGTACGTGGACACCATCGCCACCATCCATATTAAGGACTTACTATATGAGGCAGTTTTTAAAAAAAGGGCTTTACGGGCATCTCTTAATTAATTCTCACAACAGTTTTCAAAGGGTAAAGGCCCCCAGTCATTATTCTCAACGTACAGATAAGGAAACTGAGGCTGAGGAGGTCAAGCTGGCAGTGACAGAACCAGGGCGTGACCTCGGGCACGGTGGGTGGCAGGCACAGAGAGCCCCCTGACGGGGGCTTGGAGATCAAGCGCTAACGGAAGGGGTAGGTTGTGGAGAGAAGACAGGCCGGCAGGCGCAGGTCCTCACAGGAAACCCCACAGAGAGGAGGGCAGGACGCGGGGGAAACAGTAAGGGACGTCAGGGGCTCGGGGTGCTGGGGAGAACAGAGGAGGGGCGGGGAGGGGCGGACAGGGGGCGCGCCCTGCAGGAGCGGGGATCAGGGGGCGAGGAGAATCTGAGGCTCTTTGAACATGCTCTCCATCCTCAGCCTTTCTCTTTATAGACATTTTATTTGATGGGAGGAGGGCCCTTTGACCTTTCTCAGTCTCCCAATTCAGGCCTTTACTTTTTGACCGTTTCCTTTACAAAGATGAGTCGTGTTGTAACTTAGTTGTTCAACAGCTCAGGTTTGGTCGAAGTAATGTCCGTGCATATTCAGTTCTGCTCATTGCTACCTAGAAAGCAAACTGCGTGGTAGGGAGGCAGCATGTTCTGTATCATATCGTCGTACATATACTGTTAGGTTCGCGTTTTGTGTAATAACATCATACACACGATGTTAGTTTCGGTTTGTGGTGTTCATTCATCCGGCGATCCCACTGTAACTTCTTGGGAACCCACAGTTGGTTTCCGTTACAAGGCACTTTTTAAAATGAGATCATAATCCTAGATTTGATTTTTGATGAGAACCTAAATATCCCGTTGTTCCCACCAGAAACAACTTTAATAGAAACAGTCCAACCTTCCAAAGGGCCTGCCTGTGAGATTCAGCCTTATTATTGAAATCAAGTCACTTGCCACCGGGTGGAACTGGACTTAAACATTTTTGTTTGTTAATACAGTTAATCTCCGCTTTGTTCATATGGAAAAACCTGATTATTACCTACAATTGGGGAGATATTGCCAGATATCATACCAGCTGGTAGTCTAGATGGGACAGATGGCCAAAACTCCTTAATGGGAGCGGGGGGAGGTTAATGTATTGGCTCGGACAGATCTGAATAAGAGATTTCATGAGCTCTGTTTTTCATTTAAAAATATTCTATGATAATATTTTCACAAGAAGTCATTTCATGAGAAGGGAGATTAGCCTTAGGAACATGATCATTTGCATCCAGCTTCTATCATATGATAAAACAGCAATGATTGCTTTCTGTCTCAGCGCATACTGCAGGGGTCTGTCTACATGCCTGCAGTAGATCATCCGGCTATGTCTATTAAAACTAGAGATCGGATCCGCAAACCCCCACCTTTTTAAAAAAAAAATGTCGATACCGTCGCCTGGCCCTGAACACCCCTCTTGGTTCCTCTGTGTCCTTCTTTGTCAGGATATGTAAACTCACCCTGTTGTTTTTAGGAAGCGACAGGGCACAGGGGATTTCTCCACACTCCTCAGTACTCTTCTACAGAAAACTCCATTTCCATTGTATTCTGTTTGAAAGCTCTGAGGAGCCCGGCACTTAAAGAACTGTAAGATCTTTAGTGATCTCTAGTGACGGTGGTGCTGGTGCTGACGTCGGGTGGCGGCGGCGATGATTTTACTGACAGAACTGCTGGCACCTCAGTCTTTGACTTCCCTGCCTCCAGATGGTGGAAAGCAAATATTACTTATTTAAACTGCCCAGACTCGGGTATTTTGTTATAGCAGCTTGACCTAAGACAGATATTGATTTCTTAACTGAGAGAGGAGGGATTCTATCCCAGACCTATATTTATCTAGCTAAGTCTTGTAAAAATTATGAAATAACATTTCTCTGTTAATATTTATTTTATAGCTGGAAATCTCTGGTAATTTTTAGTTTGCTTTTTTCACAATGTTTGTTTTTCTTAACTGGGTCTTCGTCGCCACTTCACCCCAGTAGCCAGGTTCGTACACTGGGGAATTGGCAAGGTGGGAAATCAACCCTTTCGCAGATGGACACGCTTGCTTTCTTCTATAGAGACTTGGATTGGTTGTGAAGATCATTTGATTGCTTTTGAACGGGCAAGCGAGAGAAGTGAGAGGGACTCTTCTGTCTTTCCAGATTGGAAGAATTCAGATTTTTATTTTTTTTTTAGGGTTCTACAAGTATCAGGAACTTTTGCAGGTTATGGAAGCATCTGGAGAGGTGGTAAAACATTAGAGGATGTCGCCTCTTGGGGCCCCTAGGGGGCTGGACCCAGGCACAATTTTCAAGTTTGATATAAGTGCCTGGACCCGGGCATAGGAACCCTGCATCCTGAGCATGACACAGAAGCATCAAAGCTTCTGGCTGAGGAAGGGGCTTCCGCTGGCCGAGACAACGGGTGAACCGGTGATGTGGACCAGTGGCCTCACTAACGGGTGAGGACGCTCAATCCGTGAGCAGGATGTAAGCGCCTGGGACCTTTGTCTGATCTGGATGGTTGGTGGTCCAACACAGAATGTGATTTGAGCAGTGTTGGGTTTGTACTGATTTAAGAAAACAAAGAAATTGACATTTTTTTTTTTTTGAGCTGGGATGTGAGTACAGAGACCTTGTATTTACTTCTTTACATCCTCTATGATATTTAGGATATTATTTTAGATATCAGTGCTTGAGTCTCACCATTATATTTGTTCTATAGAGTATTATAAAACAGCAATATTTGTCACTGGTCTAATGCTTATTTTCCCGGATTATCAAAAGACTATGAATAATTAACAGTACTTATCTTTAGGAGAAAATTGAGAAAATAAGAATGGGGTAATCTAAAATAAAGTAGGTGTTTGTTTGTTTGTTTGTTTTTCTGTAACGAGATGAATTAACCCTGACCACTATGACCCCCAGAAGAAAAAAAGGAACAAGAATGACTTCAAATAGGCACAGCTGCCAAACATCTCTGCTAAGCACAGCTGCCAAGAAGGCCCAGCTTTTGTTATTATGAGTATATTGATTTGTTATTTGGGACACCGAGGGGTCTTTATTTTTTTGAGCCAACCACTGCACGTTTATCCACCACACCACTGCCTGCAAGCCTCCAACCTAACACTGTTCTGTGATGATTACTTCACTGAAAAACTGGTGTAATGAACAGGAAGAGTATTCGTGGACATTCAGAGTTTCTGGATGGTCTCTGCTCTTTCATTGCCACCCGGTCTCATTTGCCACCGTGACAGGAACCCCACGTGAGGCCCGGCCCATGTTGACTGAGACACAGTCTGCCTTCGTCTTGGATTACCCTTGAATGTGCCTATTTAAAACTTCTCTAGGCATCATGCTTAGAGGGCTATCCTTATCTGGCCACGCCCCACGCTCTTTTTCTGGGTCAAATCATGGATGCTGCAGTTAGTCTGTCTTAGAGGATGAGAAGGGGGAAACACCACTCAGCCCTGGCCCCGAGCTGCTTCCGCCCCGCCCTCTGCAGCCTGTCCTTGTGCAGTCTGGTGGGCAAGTGCCAGCCGCTTCCATCCCACACGGAAATGCCCAGTGGATCCTGCCTGCTTCCCCCGAGCCTGCTGCAGGTCTATATGCACCAGTGCAGAAGCAGGGGCACGAGAGGACAGGACCTATGGAAAACACCTAGATAGCCCGTCATTACTCATTTCATTCCTTGGGTTAGAAGCTTTCAGACATGAACTGCAGCTTAATTAAAATCCGAAAGAATTCTTCAGTGTGCCACCCAAATCCTTACCCAGTACCACGGATCCTAAGGATAAACAGCAGGCGGGAGAATTCATGCAATAATCAGATGATAAATTTTATTCTTAGTTGCCTTTCTCTATCTTTGGGGGCAGCTTATCTATGTAGGATGAAAGGGCACGTGAGAGCTTAGGGTTTTAAACTATCATGAGTCTGAAATATGTTGATGTTCATTAAGGAATCCCCAATCCTCACATCCGGTGTTACTTTAGTTCGCATGTTTTCTATGCTTTGACACAAGTTCTAAGCACAGTGGGCAGTTACGTGGCCAGCATGATGCTTTGATTAGTGCCACACACACTACTCTCTGGAATGCCAGCTCTCAACAAGTAGGGCCAGGGTCTCATTAATTAATTCTGTTTCAAATCCCCAAAGCCTCATACAATGTCTGACCCATCAGAGGTGCTCTACAAGTTAAATAAAGTCACGACTGGAGGTGCCTATTATGAAAGTAACATTCAGAGAAATACTTCGGAGGCCAAGGAAAATAACTAAGCAGAAAGGAAAACTTCCTGTGGGCTAATGACGTAACTGAACTGGAGATGCTGTGACCCTCTGAGAGAGATGTAACTCCACGAGGTTCTGGTACCTGTGATAGGTGAGGTGGGTGCCCGGGCACACATGAGGAAGCCAGGAAGGCCAGGAACCCACGTTCAAAATGTGTTAGCTGAACCACACGTTCCTATGGAGAGGGATGTGTCTGTTGCTCCCTGGAGGAAACAAGTTTCTCAAAACCTTGAAGTTCTGAAACCCAGTGTGGTGGGTCAGGAGTTCTCTGTTCTACAGGAAACATTGATTTCTAAGAACAGCTCTTCCCTGGAGAAGTCCTAGTGGAATCATGTTCATAAGGAAGGAGACTGAGTCTAAAGGGAATTCCAAAATTCGTTAAAATGGACCTTACCTATCAATAAAGCTAGCCAGCTATTCCATGTATTAGCTGCCTCTGGCCTAAGGAGGATGCGTGATGGAGGCAAGTCCTGTTCCATGCTGGTCATGTGACAACATCAAAACTAGACTGCAGGCAATGGAACCATTGATTATCATACCCCATGATGTCTATATGCCAAAAATATGCATTATAGGTGAGATCATTTTCACTGTGATTAAACATGTGTATATAGGTGAACTGTTACTACAATTTTTATTTTTTATCTTATAAAACATTTTGGACAATCATATCCAATCTGATTCTAGCTTTCAGGAAAATATGATATCTTATCTTTCCAGTTTTATTCCCAAATTTTATGTAAAGTTCTCCATGCAAATAACTTAGTTACAGAATCAATACTGAGGCAAGGCACCAATTTGCTACATTTGCTGGTGATTGAGGGGCACCAGAAGCCAGTTTTCATTCCAAAGAGCAGCCCAGGGATGCAATTAGTTGTGTGTGTAATGAGGATTAGAAAGGTCAGAAATTGTGTCCTATTAAGAGAACCACTGAATAATAGAGAATTTTAACCCCAGTTGGCCAATAGAGGAACATTGGCACAAATGTAGGGAAGACACGGAACATTATTTACTGTTCTCATCAACTTAAAGCCATGGTATATTAACATGTTATCTGGGAACCTCCTCTACATTTTTAGAACTTGAAAGAATAAGTTGTCAATGAATGAACTGATTAGTAACCATTAGCTTGTATTAATTAAATAGGTGATCTTAATATGATTTATTGGGCTGTATGGCACACTGCCTTAGATCAGCCACCCCTTAGCCTTCTCACAGACCCATCCATCAGATGGCCACCTACCAACATACAAGGGAAAGTCAGTCGTCTAATTTGCATGGAGATGTGTAGGTTATCAGGTGGACAGATTGGTCTTTTAACCTCTATATATCCCCATTTCTTTCTGCAGGGAAATGCTTTTAGCACAGTATATTTGATACTTCTCCTAGATTCTTTTCAACTCTCAATTCTGATTTTTTAAAAGTAATAATCATTATAATTTTTTCCTTTTTATTGAGTTTATTGGGATGACACTGGTTAACAAAATGATATGTGTCAGGTGCACAGTCCCACAGCACATCATCTGTACCCTGTGCTGTGTGTTCACACCCCACGTCAAGTGTCCCTCCATCAGCATTTTTCACTCATCTACCTTCTTCTACCTCCCTCGCGTCCCCGCCCCGGCCACCACCACACCGTTGTCCATGTCCGTGAGTATTTTCATCTCATTTTTATTTTCTGCTGTCCCTCTGCCCCCGTCTCATTCCACCCCCTCCCCATGGCTGCCAGCCTGCTCTCTATCTAAGAGTCCGTCTCTGTTTTGCATCTTGGTTCATTTTGTTCATTATATTCCGCATATGACTGAAATCATATGGTACTTGTCTTCCTCTGACTGGCTTATTTCACTTAGCATCAGCTCTCTTAGGCCATCCAAAAATAATTATTTTTAATACCTATCTACTCAATAGGTCATAAGTCCCAAGAGGAAAGATGTCATTTTCCATTTATTTCCATTTGTGTCCCCTGCACTGAGTCGAGCGCCTGGAACAGAACAGACAGCACATATTCCTGAATGACTATGACTAAAATAAATATTAATTGTTCATCTTTATTATTTACATGTGTTGTAGATGATTTTCCTGCATAAAAGCAGTTAGTACTAGCCCTGGGACAGAGTTTCCTCCCTTCTCTCCTCCTCTAAGCAGATATGTACCATTGATATAGTACCTGTATATCATTACTGAAAGCCTCAGATGAATACAGAAATGTAACCGGCAAACCAGAGGACACAGAAGATTTTCACGGGAAAGTAGTAACATGAGGGACTGCAGCTTTTGACCCTTTTTAGTCTTAGCTTTGCATTGCCATTCTTGTCTCTTAAGTAAATAGTATAAAAATATCCAGCCATAGCCTCCCCCTCACTTTCTAACAGCACCCGGTCCAGAGCAAAGTCACCTGACACAAGGCCACACCCTGTAGCAAGCCCCTCGTAGTCCCCGCTCCCTTGTCGCGATGAGCGGATAAGCCTGATTTTGCTCCACTGCTGATCCCTGGTGGTCTTTGAATGAAGGGCATATTGCATTAGCGGAGGGGGTAAAATAGGTGTTGTCCCATCTCATATTCAACTTTCATTCTTTCAGAGAGATGGACATTAATAACCGAATTCACTAGGTTGTGGATCACTGAAAATCAATTAATGAAATCAGTGCCTTGCAGAAAGGAATTCGGCTGTGAGTACGGAAAACGAGGGTTGGAAAGCTCCCCTGAGGAAGTGACTTCGGAGCTGAGAAGTGAGAGGGATGCGTAAGGGAAGGGTGTGAAGGGTCCAGGGAAAGGACTGGAGAAAGTGGGGTGGTCTGGTGGTCGGGAGACCCTGAGACCAGCAGGAACAGAGGCAGGGGGCACTCGGAGGACTTGAGGTAAGGTATTAGAGGTTGCATATTTCGGTCTTTTTTCCGAAGAGCAGAAGAAAACCACTGAAGGTATTTACGGGGGATAACAAGGTTACATGACAGTGCACTGTGCAAAGATTTTTGGATGTTGTATGAAGAAGGTATTAGTGAGGATTCACAGTGAATGAGGGGAAACTGATTTGGAGGCTTATTCAAGTAAGAAATAATGCAAGTGTAGATTACAACAGAGGGAGTGGGGGTGGAGAGATGGAGACTTATTTGGGATGTATTCTATTGTTAAACTGGCTAGGATTGGGTAATGGGTTGGGCCAGGGATGGTGATGTGAGAGGGAGGGAGGTTTGAGACTGGGCAGCTGAGATGGTGGTGTCATGCACTGACTTGATGAATGCTACATCTACTGGCTTCGCTGATGTCATCAGACCACTCGATTTGGGGGCTAAACCTCAAATTTTCTGTTTTCTGGAGCTGTCTTCCTTTTACGTTCAACCCTTATTTTGTTGTAAAAAACAAGTACAAGAAAAGAGATGGAGCTGGCAGAATCGATTTAGAGATTGGTGTGCAGCAAGCCGAGACCCTATCTTGAAATAAGTATCGTGTTGTAATAATCAGTTGTTCTTAAAGTTCTTGTTCAAATCAAGATCAGTCTCTTTATAACTGACTATCCCAGATTGTCCTGAACAGGAAAGGGTGTTTTTTGTTTTGTTTTGTTTTTTGGTTTTTTTTTAATTTTTTTCTTTTTTTGTGTGTATTTTTCTGAAGCTGGAAACGGGGAGACAGTCAGACAGACTCCCGCATGCGCCCGACCGGGATCCACCCGGCACGCCCACCAGGGGCAACGCTCTGCCGCGACCAGAGCCACTCTAGCGCCTGGGGCAGAGGCCAAGGAGCCATCCCCAGCGCCCAGGCCATCTTTGCTCCAATGGAGCCTTGGCTGCGGGAGGGGAAGAGAGAGACAGAGAGGAAGGCGCGGCGGAGGGGTGGAGAAGCAAATGGGCGCTTCTCCTATGTGCCCTGGCCAGGAATCGAACCCGGTTCCCCCCGCACGCCAGGCCGACGCTCTACCGCTGAGCCAACCGGCCAAGGCCAGGAAAGGGTGTTTTGGAAGTGAAGATGGGGGTAGGATATTGGTGAGAGGAGAATGAGGTTAAAGAAATGTAATTGTATAGATGGAAGCTATCACTTTCTCTTCGGTGTCATTAGAATTGGGTCTCTGTTTTATTTTTAATTAATGCATCCTCTTTTCATTCATCAACTCAACTAGTATCTCCATTCAAAAATATTTAAAAAGAAAGTGATTTATTCCCATGTCTTCCCCTAGAAGTTGGCGATGAATAACAGTGACTAATTTTTATATAATGTCGAGTATGACCTAAGAGTCAGTAAACTTGGGTATATAGTCCCAGTTCTGTTTTGATTTTTATACACATTTCTTTAATTTATTTTTTCTGTGTCTTTATAAGCAATACAAGAATATGAGAGTAATATATATATATATATGAGTAAATAAATTAGATAAGACATGTAAAACTATATATATTTTTTCATTTTATTGAATTTATTGGGGTGATATTGGCTAATGAAATTACATAGGTTTGGGTGTACAATTCTATAATGTGTGCGTCATCTGTAAATTGTATTGTGAATTCAGGAACCAAAATCAAGAGAGAGAGAGAGAGAGAGAGAGAGAGAGAGAGAGAAAAGGGAAGGGAGGAGCAGGAAGCATCAACTCCCATATGCGCCTTGACCAGGCAAGCCCAGGGTTTTGAACCAGTGACCTCAGCGTTCCAGGTCAACGCTTTATCCACTGCGCCACCACAGGTCAGGCTCAAGTCTCTTTCCATCACCACTTATCCTGGTTTACTCTCTTCTACCTAACCCCACCCCCTCAAACCCTAAATGCTAAATACTAACTAAGTCATTACTAATTCCTAAAATACTTAAAAAACCAAATGCTCCTTTATTATTGAAGAAAGTAATTGATTTTAGCATTTTGGGGCACCTGGTCAAATATTGTAATTTTTGTTTGTAAGGCAGGCAGATGTTCCTAGGTTTTAATACAGTGAAATTTAGGAAAATTAGAGTAGTATTAATTCCCATTTTCAGTGAACATTCTCTCTTCCACGAGAATCTCTAAGACCCCTTCTGTACGTACCTGTTCCACCTGGAATATGTTGGTAACAACTGCAGTTCTGTTCATCCTTTTATCCTTTGCCTTCACTTTTTTTAAATTTATTTTAATTTAATTTTATTTTTTATGATTTTGACTGTATGGCTCTTACGAGCAGTGTCCCGTCCCAGCTGTCTCTGAGAGCCTGCTGCTTCCTGGCCCGACATTTATATCCTGGACACACTGGGCTGGAAAGAAAGCCCTTTGTGGGCCAGGGGCCCCTGTCTTCCAAGCACTGTTCCTGCACGTGTCTCAAACTAGTGTTTCTCTGGCTGCAACTCTCTTCCTGTTTCATGGTGCAATTTCCATATCCACCCATCTAATGTCCTGTCCCTTCCTCCTCGTGCTCCATGTCCAAAACCAAAAGCAAACTCTTTCGGGGAATAGTGTAGTTGGTCACTGGTCTCACTGTGACGTTCGCATAAAACCACTGGTCTCCTCGACTCATTGCCTATGACTTATCCACGACTTACTGATCACTCACATTGATCTACCTATTTTAGAGGGGTTTTTATTTTCTCCTTGAGTAGGTATATTTAATTTTATCATAAATTAAGAAATATTACATGTCAGAATACCGTCTATTAGTGATCGAATGGTAAAAGTGCCTTGGACATGGAGTTGTGAAAATCTGTCAGAAGACAGTCTTTTTTACTCACGAGAAAAACCGTCTGAGGAAAATACATCGTCTCCCCAGACCCTGCGCTTCCTGGACAGTGGGCAGAACCTTCGCTGGGTTTTTCTGAGAAATCAAGGAGAGGAGTACCTTGAAAGAATATTACATAGTGCCTTGCAAAGTTCTTGATTCAGAGAATAAATGTTTGCCCCAGATTGACAAAAATAATATAAATAACTAAAACAATGAAAAGACAGGAGAGATTTCTCCTGAGAAATGCTGGCCAATGTTCCTACTGAAATTTCTTTTAGAAGCCTAGTGTGTTTGATGACCCGAGGCAACAGGGAGGGTTTATGTTCTCCATCAAATACAGTGTGTTATGTTTGGGAGGACGTTGTCTTCTGCTATATCAGCAGTTTATTTTTGGAAGGAATTTTATGAGGAGCTCTTTATTAAAGTAAGCAGCATTGCATTTTTCCTTCCTTTTCTATAGCCCCTGCTTTACTGTTTTTTGGCTTACTCATTTCCCCCCCAGATCATCATGTGAACAATGATGAGGTAACCACTTGTTAAATACAGAGAATGCAGATGTTTGGGGAGTGGGTTGTGTTTTGGGGGGGATTTTTTTTGTGTGTGTGTGTTTTCTTTACAGGACAGAGAAAGAGTCAGAGAGAGGGATAGATAGAGACAGACAGACAGGAACGAAGAGAGATGAGAAGCATCAATCATCAGTTTTTCGTTGCGACACCTTAGTTATTTATTGATTGCCTTCTCATATGTGCCTTGACCGTGGGCCTTTAGCAGACTGAGTAACCACTAGCTCGAGCCAGTGACCTTGGGTCCAAGCTGGTGAGCTTTGCTCAAACCAGATGAGCCCGCGCTCAAGCTGGTGACATTGGGGTCTCGAACCTGGGTCCTCCACATCCCAGTCCGACACTATCCACTGCACTACCGCCTGGTCAGGTGAGAGTGGATTGTTTTATCAGAGCAAATAATTCATTTGCTTCTTCTGATCATTTAACTTTTTATTTTATTTTATTTTTTTTTTTTTAATTTTTTTTTTTTTTTGCCTTTTTTTTTTTTTCCTGAAGCTGGAAATAGGGAGAGACAGTCAGACAGACTCCCGCATGCGCCCGACCGGGATCCACCCGGCACGCCCACCAGGGGGCGATGCTCTGCCCATCCTGGGCGTCGCCATGTTGCGACCAGAGCCACTCTAGCGCCTGGGGCAGAGGCCACAGAGCCATCCCCAGCGCCCGGGCCATCTTTGCTCCAATGGAGCCTTGGCTGCGGGAGGGGAAGAGAGAGACAGAGAGGAAGGCGCGGCGGAGGGGTGGAGAAGCAAATGGGCGCTTCTCCTGTGTGCCCTGGCCGGGATTCGAACCCGGGTCCTCCACACGCTAGGCCGACGCTCTACCGCTGAGCCAACCGGCCAGGGCTAACTTTTTATTTTATGCAAAAGTGTTGGCCCTTGGGAGTCACTGTTTTATTTGTATGTGTGTGTTTTCTTTAGAAATAATGATCACTTCACAATGTTAATTAGACTGATTTGGTTCATTCTTTTTTGCTTTGGCCAAAGAAGGAAAAAAAAATGGTGCTAAAGTCCTTTTGCTCAACATCGTTAAACCAAGTCTAGCATAAAATGAAAAATTACATAGAGGTAATGAATTTCAGTCTCTCACTTGTCTGTTTTCCAGTGAACCAGGAAAAATAGCCGTCCTCAGAAAATGATGCGTTCTCTAACGTAGAGACTCGTGGAACATGCCAGCCAGTAAAAGAGTCACACAGTTCAGAGGGGTGAACGCAAGAACTCGGCAGCACTAGTTATAAATGATGAAGATTGTGATGTTGTACAACAGTGCCCTTTCAGCTTCTGTTGTCCTTAATTTTTGTGAATAATAGCAACCCTAAGTGACGTGACAGCATTCTACAAAGCAGTAATTGCTTATAAAGATGTGGTTAGGTTCTTAGAAATTATAATGCAGGGATTAAATTGAATTACAGTGGAGTGTCATTCAGGATAGCAATGTGCTTTATCCATGGAGCGTGAGATTTTTAGGTTTGAGGAGGGCGCCCTCTTCTGGCAACTATAAGTACCGGTAGTTTAAAAATGTCTAATTTCATATCCAAATACAAATATGATATAAAACTAGTTCTGGAAACCAGAGTTTTAAAATTTCAAATTGTGCTGTGGAACATGAATTACCAACATGTGAAGTTTTAGGTAAGGTATATTTTTCTCCTAAAGTCTCCTAAATTCCTCATTGAACTCTGAGCGTTCTCAGTAGACTGCTCTAACAACAGGATGAAGTGAGTGTGTACACAAAGTATCTTCTTTTTAAAGTTGCTGCTTATTCACATCCTCAGCATTGAGGAAATCTGTTTTTAATCCGTAGGTCATATTGGAACCGTTTGAAGGGTTGCATGTACTTAGCCGGAAGCGGTGTTCTGGCGACCTGCTGATGTTTCCCACGAACAGGAGCAGGGTGATGCGTGGGCTCATTTGCACCCTTCATTCCAGCCCCTTATCCCCTCTTCGTGCGACTTAAGCTCCGGAAGCACTAGGCTGAGTGTGGTGTCTCCCAGGCCTCTCTCATTGGCCCTTCCCTTAAGGGCTTTGCCTGGAGCCCTTCGGTGAACAGAACCCACTGAGCGGCTCCTCCTGGCAGTTTCAGAACCAAATAATGTTTCCATGCTTCTCCTGGTGTCAAATGGGTATGGGGTCGAAAGTATGCAGAAGCCAAATTTCAGTTCTGGGCTCACATTCAGATCAATTTAAACCCAGTCCAAACGGAATCTGATGTCCGTTTTCACGAGTCATTGTTGAAAAGCCAAACATGGGCCGATTCCTTTAGAAATCAGATTTATTTAAATAGAAGGAATAACAAAAAGTGATTCTGCCTCACAGCTGACTTAAAAGAAAAAGTGAGCACAAATCTAATACCTTCTTTTGTGCATAAAAGCAGAGACATATGCACCGAGAATTAAATCTATTTATGGGGTTTTTAGGAAATTGTATATATAAATATTTTTAAGTTGTGAAGTGAGTTATGAAAAGAATATCCGGCCCTTACCATAGACATAACAAAGACATTGCATAGTCTTAAACACCCATCTCTCTGCGACCCAGCAGGTGTACCTTATAACAATATGGAAATTTAGATTTTTTATAAAAGAAGTACTTTTTGTGACTCAAACTGCTGAAACGGTGACCATTTCCAGATGACCTTACAATGAGCGTTCAACTGGCGCCATCTAGTGGTCATGTTCAGAGACAAGAGGAAAAGGGAAGGTTTCCATGGTCCAGTCGCGGGAGTAACTCTTCCTCCGTTATTTAAGGTGTTAGCTGAGAGGAAATTGTACAAATATAATTTATTTTTTAAATTAAAATTTAAAGGCTGCATTATTTAAAAAAATTGTAAATGGATGGTATGCAAGCCATGTTGGATTTATTAAAATGTCTCTCTATTAACGAAATCGTCAGTATTTGAAGGGATTCTTCTCCCAATCAGCCGTGAATTCCGGGAAGGAAGAGGCTGCCTCAGCCATCTTTGTATGCAGATGACCTGCGACGTGCCTGGCACAGGGTCAGAGTTTGTGGAGTGCATGCGTCCCACTGCACCTTGGGATCTAGGCTCTAGTCCCATGAGGTTAGAGGGTGGGGGGAAGACTTCTCTGTAATTCCTAGGGCAAAGTGTACAGCAGTGGGTTAGCATGTGAATGGTGACTCTCTGATCTATACGCTGAAAACTGTGAGCTGTCCATGTTGTCATTCGGCTAAGTAGAGGTGTCATTCAACTAATGAGGGAAGTCCCAATTTCAATGTACATCAGAGAACAGTCTCCGTTTTTTGGCCATTCTCCATTTCCCGTACAATTTCAATGCCTTGTTAATAGTGCCAATTAATTAGTCACCACCAATGGCGTTACCCTCAAACGGATACGAAATTGGTCAGTGAAAAGCAGTAACAGATTTTTTTTTCATCTTCTTCTTCTTTAGTTTCCAAAGTTTCAAAAAGGCTGAGTATCTCCTGGATGAAATAAGATTGACAGAGTCACCTATTCTCAATTTCTGGAACTTGATATTAAATATTTTTGAGGAAGTCTGTCAGGTGGCCTGCCTTCAAATCCATACCTTTTCTTTTTCCTTTTTTTTTTTTTTCTCCTTTGTTCATTTCCTGTCCCACCTGGAGCAAGAGACACAGGACTCGAAGGAGGTTTTCACGGCACAGGTGCCGGGTGGGTTCCTCCCTATCTTTTGCAGTGGCTTATTTATTCACTCTAAAATTAAATACAGAATTGAAGAGGGAGGACCGTTCTGTAGATGTTTGTTGCCCAGCGGAAACAAGCCCTTTCTTCTGAGGGTCTGCGTGTAATTCTTCCCCAAGGATGCCCTGTCATTACTCATCCCTTTGCTGTCATCTTCAGAGGCGTGTCCTTCAGCATTTCCCAGGGCCTCTCACACTTACCTCTGCTTAGTTATGGGTTCTGTGGGAGCTGGATGCCATAAACGTTGAGAGTCCAGCCTTTGATATTTTTTACTTTGATTTCTATTGCAAACGCTGTAGAATATCAGACGCTGTGTAAAGATACCGGAGACGGGCCGCTGAGGGTTCAGACACCTAGGGACACATCACACGGCCAGAGCATGGCATCGCGGGATCTCATTTCCCGAGACTTCGGGGTTGTCCTAGAGAGAGTGTAGTTCTGTTAAAGAAATCTGAGAACCCGAGTGTTCGCTGCTGTGCAGAAGGTGATGGGAATGATGAAGTTTTCCATCCCGGGGATTCGGTTTTCCAGGTTGAAATTCCAACTCTGCTGCCCTGCAGTCTGGGAAGCTGCTTGACCTTCCCCACGCCGGCTTCACACACACGTGCTCAAAGTGGCGACATTCCAAAGTTCCTACTCCCCGAGAGCAGGGCTTGGCCCGAGTCCGTTCAGTAAAGGCTCCTGGTGTCATGTCACTTCTCAGTGGTAGCATTAGTGGTTTTAGTTGCATTGTTCGTGGTCACCAGAGCTTTTCTGCCTTTTTTAGAGTTTTATGGTTGCGGTTGGTTTGACCCACACTGAGTACGCAGTGAAATGACCTCTTGTCCCCTGTCCCTCCGGGAAGGGTCTGTCCCTGAGCTCCGGCCTTATCTAATTCCTACCACTGGAGAAGAAGAGAGACCGAGACAGAGCGTGACAAGGGAACTTGCCATATTTAACGCCCCTCGGGATGTCCCAGAAGTCATTGAGGCTGACTTTGCAGGGGGTCAAGGGCCCTGTACCTGCAAGGGGGACCTCCAGCCGCAGGATTATGGTGATGAGTTGGATATCGATAACTCCTTTTGCTAATGGCTTACACCACGCTAAGCACATACTAAATGATTGATGGCATGACATTATTTAATCAAGACAGCATTTGTGTAAAGTGGTGATTATTACTGCTGTTGTCTGTAACTTGCCCCGAATCACATGAGATAATAAGTATCAAGAAGAAAACTCAAATTCAGGTTAATCTGGTCCTTGCGTCTCTAACATGCTGACAATACATCGCCTTGTGCACGAGGTACTAGGAGGCAGTGAACAGAGTTCTGGGCGGGTTTGGAAGAGACCGCGGGTTCGGAGCTTACGAGTTCAGAGGCTCACTGAGTGCTTCGGGGGGACACTTTTATTTCCCTCCCGTCACAGGAGGAGCCTGAGGCGGAGGCTGGAAGGAGATGCTCACTGAGTGCTTCGGGGGGACACTTTTATTTCCCTCCTGACACAGGAGGAGCCTGAGGCGGAGGCTGGAAGGAGATGCTCACTGAGTGCTTCCGGGGAACGCTTTTATTTCCCTCCCGTCACAGAGGAGGAGCCTGAGGCGGAGGCGGGAAGGAGATGCTCACTGAGTGCTTCCGGGGGGCGCTTTTATTTCCCTCCTGTCACAGAGGAGGAGCCTGAGGCGGAGGCTGGAAGGAGATGCTCACTGAGTGCTTCCGGGGGGCGCTTTTATTTCCCTCCCATCACAGAGGAGGAGCCTGAGGCGGAGGCCGGAAGGAGATGCTCACTGAGTGCTTCCGGGGGACGCTTTTATTTCCCTCCTGACACAGGAGGAGCCTGAGGCGGAGGCTGGAAGGAGATGCTCACTGAGTGCTTCCGGGGGACGCTTTTATTTCCCTCCTGTCACAGAGGAGGAGCCTGAGGCGGAGGCGGGAAGGTCCCGTGACCAGTGGGGAGCGGCACTGAGATTGGAGCCCGGGCTGACTCTTCGGGGCTCACGAGGGTGGTGACCGCGGGAGGCGAGGGTTCCCGTCTCCGCAGGGGTACCTTCTAGCAGTTCCCGCGCGACTGACTTGACAACTCCAGGACTCGATGTCCTCGTTTGTAAAGCCGTGATCTCATCTGCTCTGTCCTCTTCAGAAGTTTCTACAGGAAATAAAGGCCTTGTGCACAAACGCTTTCTACATTTGTAAAGCATTACAAAATATGGTTCATTTGTTAAGATATTCAGTCCCATGCAGTGTGCAAGCTAATGACATATGCATAAAATACATGCATTATAGAATAAGCCTGTTACATATTTTTCCTATTACCCTTCACTAAATACATAAATCAGCAAACAAATGTGTAAAATAGGGTCCCCTTCTTTGCTTTAAGCTTTGAGATGGGCAAAAGGTATTACAACACATTTGGTCTTTTTGAAATGAATGTTGAATAGTTTTACACACTGACAAGAAGATTCAGAATAAACGTAAAGGTTTACATTGACAAGCAACCTGTTTTTATATAGGAAGTCATCACATTTCTTGCGCTTTTCACTTTTATTCTAAATGCCAGCCAAGTGTGGTGTTGTTCATTGTGACTTCTTCCTGGCGTTGAATTGTTTCAGGGCACTGAAGGATGGATTTGGGGCTGACTGGTGCAGCTTGTACTTTGAATTGGGTGGTACATTGACAGTTAATTTATAAAGCTAACAGAAAAAAAGACATGATGCACTGAAGTTAATATTAGATTCGCTAAACCCATGCTCTGTTCTAGCCTTGTCCCAAGTGGTGAATCCTATGTGCAGATGGAGGAGTATTTGCAGAGACGTAGAAACTTATCCATGTCTGTGGTTGTGGTCAGGTGAGTCGGCGTGTGACTGACGCACAGTGGAGGCGTGCCTTGCTCCCCATTCGCTGAATGCCAAAGGTCCTGTGTGCGATGTACCCTAACTGCTTCTGCCTCTGAAATCTGGGGTCAGAAGCCATGGTTTCCATTTATTTGGATTTTCCCTGTGCTTAGACTATTTCTGCTCTTAGCTCAGGCTCTGTCCTACTCATCACTTATTCACCCCACAGGTGTTTATTAAACCTAGCAAACATTGTTGGTTGATAACAACATGGAGATAAAATACTGCGTAGTTCCTGGCCAGGAGGAAGGCAGGAGGAAGGAAGAAGGGAAAGAAGGGAGGAAGAGAGACATAGATTTCAACCAACACCCACCAGGTGGCAGATGGTGACTTGTGCTGCTTAGAGCACGAACTCTTTCCTCATAAGAACTGATGGAGTAGATGTCATGATCTGTTCATTCAGATGGAGAAGTTAGAATACCTTTAACACTCTTACAGACACTTGGTCATTTTCAGTCGTCTTTGACATCTCAGCACACCGTATGTCACACCCCGACCTTCCAGAAACGTTTAGTCTGAGCACTGTTGGCTATAAGCAATAGAAATCCATTTATAACTAGTTGAAGAATGTCAATATCTGTTGTCTTACACACCAGGAGTGTCTGGGAATGTGGCTGGTCAGAGGCTCCCCTGAGCTCCATCTCTCAGCTTTGCTCCTGGTTTGGAAGAAGAGCATAGGTACAGATGGTTCTAGGCTTGCGTCCTCTTAACGTAGCAAGCTGAAAGGATAATGAAAGTCCTCCCCTCCCCCAAAATTATTTTGGTGCTTCTCCCCGAAAAAGAAAAGTATATAGCCTCCCGTTGGAACTCAGCCCCAGAATATGATTTGCTTTGACCAAAGAAGCAAAGTATTTCTCTCCCAGGAAGTAGATTTAAGAACCAGCATGTAGTCCATCACGATATTTTTCCCTGGTCTCTGGGATCAGGGAAGCATACGCCTGATCAGGGTCCCTGAGAGACTGTATGGAGCAGAATCTCTGTTTTCTCATGACGAAAGTGCATATATAGTTTGCTTTACTCTGACTGGCCTGTAAGGCTCAGGTATAATGCCCATCCTTTGTATATCGACTGTGGCCAGGAAGGTGACATGCAGAGTAATAGATAAAAAATGGAAACAACTGACAAACAGATAAATAAAATATGGCATATGCGTACAATCGAATGTTTCTGGGCAATAGAAAGGAATGAAATACTGATTCATGCTGCAACGTGGATGAAACTTCTGCTAAGTAAAAGTAGCCAGACACAAAAGGCCATGTATAGTATAATCCCATTTATGCGAAATGTTCAGAGTAGGCAGATCCTTGGAGACAGAAAGTAGGTCAGTGGTGATTTGGGACTTACAGAAGGGAGATTGGGGGTGGTATGGGTATGGGTTTGTTTGAGTGATAAAGAGATCCAAAGTGGACTGTGGCGAGAGCTGCCTGGTCCCGTGCATGTGATGATATGCATCGAATCGAACACTTTAAATGGGAAAATGTCATCGATTGTGAATTATTACTCAATAAAGGTGTTACCAAAAAAAATAATAAGGGGAATGGAGTCTGATCATCTGTGGCTTTTTTCAGAGCTTTCCAGGTGATTCTGATGGACAGTAATTGTTGAAAGCTACTCATTTAGATAGACCAAATGAACGCATCTCTTCCATCTTCCACATTAAAAGACCCGACGTCTGGGAGGGGTGGGCTGGAGTTTGGGGCAGTCAGTAATGTATCTTCATAGTTCACAAACAGTTTCATTCCTGTCCTACATCACCTGAGTTAGCTTAAAAAGAAAAAGAAAAAAAACCATCTGGATACAAGAAGTGACACAGGTCCTGAAGGTTTTGAAAATGTCAAGTTAATGTCAACTCAACATAGACTCATGTCAAGTTAATGTCAACTCAACATAGACTCAAAGATAGTTGACCCAATTTACTCTGGGAAAGAGCAGGAAAAAACTAAATTTAGGGCACGATTGTGATAAGAGAAATAAAAATGCTTCTTGGAGGAGCCAGGTGTTGTTCTCACTGACGATAACTTCTGCAGATTCACTTGATATAACTGGATTTTCATCAGACTGTCCCACCTGAACATTACCTCTGGGGATGTGGTGTTTGGCTGTGTGGTCACCCTCCGGAGACTTTGGACATCTATGTGTAATTTTCCTTGTACACTCACAGCAGGTCAGTGTGTCTGCTTTCTGAGAGACAGTCTTGCGCACCTGTTCCTGTGTGCGGCAGGCCGTCATCTTAGAGTAGGAGTGAGCCAACGAAAAAAACCACCAACTCCCAGAGCATATTGTAAACTCTCCATTTTTATTTAGAATTTAGACCTTTATAAAAATCAGAAAGTGTTTTCTCTAGCATTAAAAATATTTACCTTGGGTGTGAAAGTTTTGGGTCATTTGAAAGGCTCTTGCATTATTGTCACACACAGAGTGACAGGGCACACGGTTTGTTGGGAGTCCTAGTATGTTTAGATTTATATATGCAATATATAGCTTTGATTCAACAAGTATTTGTGCAAAGCTTAGTGTGAGAAACATCAGTCCCTGCCCCCAATTCTTTCAACTCTATTTTACTGTTTCCTTGGTCAAATCATAAAGTAATGCTGCTGCTTCCTGACATTTTAGTGTTGGAAGTCATCTTTCGACTTACCACCGTAGAAGACACAGAGGTAGGGCTCTTGCTCTTGACTCACTCCTTCCATATATACGTTTATAATATTCTCCTCTTTCTGCTGCAGCTATGCGATCATTTTGTAAAAGTAAATCTTCCATGCCACTGTTTGAAGACCTATGTAATTGTCTTGTATTCCCTTTGGTTTATAGTCCTTTTTCCTCCCTGGAGATGACAGGTTCTTTTCTGGTTGGCTTTGGTTTTATGTGTATTTATTATTACTTTATCTTTTATTTTATTTATTTTTTTAAAATTTTTATTCAATGAGAGGAGGGGAGGCAGAGTGACAGACCCTGCATGCATCCTGACTGGGATCCACCCAGCAAGCCCACTAGGGGGCGATGCTCTGCCCATCTGGGGCGCTGCTCCACTGCTCAGCAACCCTCCCAAGTGCCTGAAGCGGAGGCCATGGAGCCATCCTCAGTGCCAGAGGCCCGTTCGCTCCAATCAAGCCATAGCTGCAGGAGGGGAAGAGAGAGAGAGAGAGAGAGAGAGAGAGAGAGAGAGAAGTGGAGGAGTGGAGAAGCAGATGGATGCTTCTACTGTGTGCTCTGACTGGGAATCAAACCCAGAACATCCACATACCGGCTGATGCTCCACCACTGAGCCAACCGGCCAGGGCCTAATTTATCATTTAAACTCATGCCGAGGATTGAGAACAGCCACCTGAAGCTCGGAGAGAGGCATGGGACGGGGTCCCCCCAGACCTTCCCAAAGGGACTAACTCTGCTGACTTCTTGATTTTGGACTTCTGATCCCCAGACTACAAGAGAATACACTTCTGTGGTTCTGACCCACCAGTGCACGGAACTGCGTCACAGCAACCCTAGAGCAATGACAGGACTGTGTGTCCCTGAGTGTGGCGTCTTACAGGCATGCTGCAGGTGAGCGGACTGGCCGCCAGCCTTCTGTGAGTGCAGGCCGGGGGGAGTCCAGCGTTCCCTGCCCACACTGCCTCGGAACAGGCCGTGTTTATCGTGGCGCCCTCTGCTGAGATGCATGTCATTGCAGCTAGTCCTGAAGGCCTCAGTTTCACCCTCTCCAAAAAGAAGTCATCAGTCTTTGCCCGATGAGGGTGGCAGAGGTGATGGGTTGCCCAGCTGCTAAGAGTGGGCTTAGAATCTGGGGTGGTGTCCTCGCTGCCTGCTTAGGGTTCCATTCCTCAGGTGACAACAATCAGACTCCTTACGTCCTCATGTTTCCAGCTCCCAAAATTGTATTCCTTGCCCTGGCTCTTTGCCATGCTCTCTGCTCATACCATTATAAATCTTCGGTGCTTTTCCACAGAGGGAACACGTGTGTGTGTGTGTGTGTGTGTGTGTGTGTCCCACTCTCTTTAATGGAACCACAGATGGGTTGTCACCACATTGACTAAACAAACACCTTCTGAAATGACAGTATCTGGTAGCAATTGTGACATGTCCTTTCTTGCCAAATTCTCTTTTTTTTTTTTTTTTTTCTTTTTTTACAGGGACAGAGAGAGAGTCAGAGAGAGGGATAGATAGGGACAGACAGACAAGAACGGAGAGAGATGAGAAGCAATAATCATCAGTTTTTTGTTGCAACACCTTAGTTGTTCATTGATTGCCTTCTCATATGTGCCTTGACCTTGGGCCTTCAGCAGACTGAGTAACCCCTTGTTTGAGCCAGTGACCTTGGGTCCAAGCTGGTGAGCTTTGCTCAAACCAGATGAGCCCACGATCAAGCTGGAGACTTTGGGGTCTCGAACCTGGATCGTCTGCATCCCAGTCTGACGCTCTATCCACTGCGCCACTGCCTGGTCAGGCCCTCTCTTTTAATAATACCCTTTCTTTTGTATAAATGTATATATCCCGAACTTCAAGTTAACAGTTACTGTAGCAGGAGAATCTGTGCTCACAAGTATTTTTATGTTTCAAGTGCTAATAGAGTAACTATCTTTGATGTGCTTTGTGACCCTAGATAGATATTATCCGTCCACATGTCACTCCAAGTTTAAAAATACCCTCCAAATGACCATCAACATCAAGACGAAAACAGAATGCATAACTGTTTTTAAATATCTTTTCTGGGGAAACAATGTGTTTTGTTTGTCATCATGGCGGAAAAACCATTACTGTAGAGGGAATAATTGGTTTGAGACTAGAGGCAAGAATCAATTGTATCATAACAGCAGGTTGTAGTGACACACACACACACACACACACACACACACACACACACACAATCACCCCCCCCCCACATACTTTCAGTCCTCACAAGGTTGGTGCTGTATTATCTTCCCCATTTTACAGATGGGAAAACCAAGTCAAAGAGAGCCGAGGGATGAACCCAAGGTCACACCACAAGGAAGTGCCAGAGCTGGCTGTGCTCACGGCAGCCAGGCGCCAGGGGAGCACAGAGTGAGGGCTGAGCAAATTCAATTGACATTATCAATACTATTATTTTACATTATAAAAAGGTAAATTAAAAAAAAATCACATTAGGTACATTTGATCATGTTGGCTGAGCTCCCTCGAAAATCTTATTATTTTTACAATATGCCTTTAAATGTATATCAAAGGGTAAGAGTGATGTGAGATGCACTTCTACATTGGCTCTAAAAAGTGCTGTTTGTAATATTTTCAGTGTTACAGTATGCAGAATTTCCTTGGTAAAGGAATGCGAGAAAATAACCTTTTAAAATTTCAGGTGCAAGAAAGACAAACAAATAAAAAGTAAACATATA
Organism: Saccopteryx bilineata; assembly: GCF_036850765.1. NCBI lineage: Eukaryota > Metazoa > Chordata > Mammalia > Chiroptera > Emballonuridae > Saccopteryx > Saccopteryx bilineata. The sequence goes on from NC_089494.1 coordinate 252,087,295, forward strand.
AATATATTTGCTTGAAGGAACGGCTATGTGGCTTCCATTTTGATCATAAGATTTATGAATATTGCCCCTTTTTTTTTCTTCCCTGGGTTAGACTATAACCATGATTATAGTTGAAATTATAAATTTTATCGGCAACTCTACCCCTAGTTTGGACACTTAAAGTAAAATTTCAACTTTTATTCACATGTAAACGTCTTAGTTCACTTAAGCTGTTATAACAGAATAACATAGACTAGGTGACTTGTGAATAATAGAAATTTATTTCCCACAGTTCTGGAGGCTGGGAAGGCCAAGATCCAGGTGCCAGCAGGTTTATGTCTAGTGAAAGCTTCCTTCCTGGTTCGGAGAGGGCCATCTCCCCCGTGTCCACACGCGAGAGAAGGGTGCGGAGTCTCTCCGCGTTTTCTTTGATAAGAACACTAATTAGTTCACGAGGGCATCTTTCTCATGATCTAGTCACCTCCCAAAGGTCTTTTCCCCAAATACCATTAATATTGGGGGGTTAGGATTTGAACACATAATTTTGAAGGGATGGGTATAAACATTCAGTCTATATGAAAGAGGAAAATGAAAAAAAGCATTATGTATGTTCCTTTATTTGCAATGTGTCCATTAAGATAGCCAATTGAGGCCCTGGCCGGTTGGCTCAGCGATAGAGCGTCGGCCTGGCGTGCGGGGGACCCGGGTTCGATTCCCGGGCACATAGGAGAAGCGCCCATTTGCTTCTCCACCCCCCCACTTTCCTCTCTGTCTCTCTCTTCCCCTCCCGCAGCCAAGGCTCCATTGGAGCAAAGATGGCCCGGGCGTTGGGGATGGCTCCTTGGCCTCTGCCCCAGGCACTAGAGTGGCTCTGGTCGCGGCAGAGCGATGCCGCGGAGGGGCAGAGCATCGCCTCCTGGTGGGCAGAGCGCCGCCCCTGGTGGGCGTGCTGGGTGGATCCCAGTCGGGCGCATGCGGGAGTCTGTCTGACTGTCTCTCCCCGTTTCCAGCTTCAGAAAAATACAAAAAAAAAAAAAAAAAAAAAAAAAAAAAAAAAGATAGCCAATTGACAGAGTATGTATATTTCTTTGCCAGAAAATTATTAGTTATTTGCTAGGAGCAAAGTTCATAATAGGAACCTTAATGTATGTGAGACTGTAAGTGTCTACATGCAGGGAAATGTGATTGGAGATGATAACTATTTCAGGCCCTTTCATTATTGTGTTTACCGGTGTAGCTTACTCAACATTGCAGCCTACTGCAGAAATAGTAGACTGTATTCATAAACCGTATTATATCTAGTACAAAAGTTTCCAATTTTTAATTCTATTTCCTCAAAATGACATGCTTTGTGGAGTATGAGAGTATCTTAGTGACCGTTATATATTATTATAGTTATCATTTGAATATTGACGGTTGTAATTCAGTTGGCTAAGGTATTATCCAAGTGATCTTGAGCAATATGAATTCGTGATGAGTTAGAGACTGAAGACATCTTTGAGACCATCAGCTTGAATTTCTTTATTTTATTTAAGAAGAAAAGTAAACTTAGGAATGAATTAGGCGATTTTCTGTAGGTCACAGTGCTGCGAGAGCCTTATACATGGTGATTTTTCTTTCTGTTCGTTATGCTTTCTAATTTACCCTGTTACAAATGCAGGCACGCCCATAATACAAAATGCATAGGAAAGCAACTTCAGGTAAGGACTGACCAGTAACTGGCCAGCCGGTGTCTGTCTCATGGCCTTCCTCATCTCATTAACCTCACAGTCACAGAACCCTGCCTTTGCTTCTGGTTATACTTTATGATACATTTTTGTTTCATATAGAATGACTTTTATTCTATGTCGATGCTTGACCAAAGTTTATGAGCAGGAGATGGACACGCCATGGAACCGAGCTAAGCCCATTCATAATAAGAGATTCCTTATAATGTCCTCAAAATATTTTGCACCTCAGTGTCGAAATGCAGGCAGGAGCAGAGAAGACAAACAGCGTCAGGATGGGGTAATGACTTATAGATTAACCTTCCTTCTCAGACCCGGTCACTTCCTGAACTCTCACTTGAAAAAAATCCAGATAAAAACCTTCTGGCAGAGAAAAGAAGAGGTGAAGAATTTTTCTCAGAGTAAATAATGATTCCTACTGAGAGCAGGAAGGTAATTTCTCAGCATTAAACCGCAGGGCTAACAACATAAAGAAGACCAGTATATTTGACTAAATCAAAATTTAGGATGCCTGCATAATAAAAAAAAATACCACAGATACAATGAAATAAGGCAGGAGCAGGGGAAATATTTAGGGCATCCATAAAAAGGTGTTCTGTTGGCTCATCCCCTGTGTTGTTACGCTGCGGACACTGACACAGAAAACCTGGCATAGAAGCCTGAGGCAGTTTAGAAAGGCAGGACTGGAAACGGCCAGTAGACAGGGGAAGAAAACGGTCGTTAGTCACCAGTATTAATAATAACAACACCCTGCTTCCTCCTTCCACGTACCTTTTCAAAGTACCTGAGAGGAAGCGCTGATGAGAATGTGTGGAGGACACTTCGACAGGAGGGTGGCTCGATGTAGCCTTCTGGAGATGACCCTGCGTGTGTATGAGAGGCCTCCACAGTTTGATGTCCTTGGACTAAGGAGCTATAGACCCCGTACTCTGGTCTATAAGTAATTACAAATGAAGTCCAGAGTTTTCAAACCAGGATATCGCTCTACCCCCCACCCCCAACCCCCACCCCCACCCCCAAAGGAGCATAAAGAAAATGAAAGAAACCCAAATGTTCAAAAATAAAATACCATGTTACATGATTAAATGTAATGAAGTCACTATAGGAGTGTTAAACTACGTGAAATTTGACAAGACGTTTTAGGTGAAAACAACATCATGCAATGGCATGCTTTAGAAGCCTATGTGCAAGAGATTACCTCTGGACAGTGGAGATGCACAAATTCCTCATTTGTGTTTTTATGTATATTGATGACTACATATACATTTAATAATGATCAAATGTTCCTTAATAACTTCGAATATGTACTAAACACTCCTGTGGAAATCTAGGAGTATAAAATAAACTGAGTGTGGATACAGGTTTCTCACTTGCAAAGGTAAATTTTGCTTCTGACCAGCAGGTGGCAGTAGCAAACAAGCAGTGTTTTAGGAATGAGGGGCAAGAGTTGAAAGAAAAGTTGAACCTTCCCAACTACGGGGAATCCTAACCATAACAGCAGGGCGGTGCTTTGGTTTATACTTATTGATGGGCTTAAATCAGAACTTACCTTTAATTATACATGTACTCAGAGACTATACAGTCAAACATAACACCCTGGAAAGAATTTCTAGTACTGCTCAAAGGGAAAGAAGAAATGCTTGCATGTTTAATGTATTATTACTCATCAGAATAGACCTGAATGTTTTGGTCTTGAAAATGCCAATCTAATTTAAAATCCTAGGTCTTTAAATTCTTTACATTCTCTAAGAATACCCTACAATCATCAGTCTAATTATTTCACTTAAGTATTTTAAAATCTCAAATCATAAAATTTAGATGCTTATAACAATTTTTTTTATCATCATTATTTAAAACCCCTTCAAGAAATACTAAAACACACATATACACCCACACTTTGGTGTACACTTACTTTTACTTTATACTACATTTCTAGTCCAGTCAGTGATTCTGTGCTTGTGGTGGGGTCACCTGGAGGTTCCTTGTTCGGACGTTTGGTGGCAGTGATTGGTGGTGTAACTAAGGTTGACTTCCTGTACGACACTGTCTCTTGGTTTCTTTTTATGGAAGGACACGTATAACGGGAGCCGAATTCTTGGAAGTTGTGTCTTTTCCAGCACAACACTCACTTTGTGTTTCCTCATCCTGAACCCAGAGCTCTGTACACACTCGAATGGACAGAGTCTGGGATGGATTTGCTTGGGTTGGTGCTTACAACAAGTTGGTGTTTGCTTTCCTTAAATCATGAATAGATTTCAGATCCGTTTCTGAATCAAATCATGTTTATTAAGCTCCCACTGTCTATATTTTTCTCTAGGGCAGGGAAACCACTGTGGTGAATGTTTTATGTATTTTTAGGCATATCGTTTTATTTTGTAAACCTGCTCTCCCTCTAGACTAGAGGGCTTTTAGAAAATAAACTGAGACTGAGGGAGTGTGTTAAACTCGGGGTCACGGAATTGGTAAGTGTCTCAGGACTGGAGGTGAAACCGGCGCATGTGCAGTGACAGCCCGGATCGGAGCCGTCAGCCTCTCTCCCCTGACCCTCCCCTGACAGGAACCTGCCACCCGCCCCAGCTCCTGGGGTGCGCTCAGCTCTGAGTCCTCCCAACCCCGCAGCTCCCCCTAATCCCACTTCGCCTGGGGTGTCCTTTCACAGGTAGACCAGCTCTGCCACGGGCCTGCGGGCAACCCTCCCAGGGCTGCCGACCGTTCTTGGAGTAAAAATGCCCAGACTAATGGCCAGTGAGTAGATGTTCATTTACATAAGTGAATGAATGAAAAATAAAACCTGCCCTTTCTGACTCCGGGCCCACTACTCCCCCCATCAAGCCTGGAGGGTGGAGTTGGGTTTTTGTTTGAGGATGCGGTGCAGGCCCCGGGGATGAGAACAGGAAGCGGTGGTCCTCGCTAGCTCTACTTGATCTACTTGATCTACTTGATAAAGTCATAGGAAATCACAATGGATGCCATTTTCTGTACAGTCATGCTAAACTGTGAGAAATAAAGCAGAGCAGTTATTGTTACTTGGTCACTTTAGGTCCACCGTTGAGCATGCTGGCTTTGCAGTGAGGACAGTCAGGGGGACCTTGGGGACATTTATTTTCAGCCTTGGGGAAGGACGAGGACAGCAGCGCTTAGGAGCGCAGGAGATTGAAGACCGTGAACTGGCCTGCACATCTCTCAGCGTCTTGCAGCCTAAGTGATCTGGGGCACATTATTCAGGTCTCTTTGTATAAAGTGGTGCCACTGAGGCACCCTGAGGGTTACTGTTGAGAGAGTGGATGGGACTGATGCTTGTCAGGCGCAGGCAGGTGGCCTGGGATAAACCTGGCAGAACCCAGTGATCACATTCCCTTATGTTTAAGACAGGTATTGCTCAGACCACCGCCTGCGATATCAGCAGGAAGGCACCTGAGTTTTCTGTCATTCCACCCCTCCTCTCATTCCTCTAGAACCCAAGAGCCCGCAACCCCAGAGAGTCGGTCCCACCTGAAAGCCAGTGGAGATAGAACTCTAGTCCCGGTCCACTGCTGCTATTACATATCGTTGCCACATGGTGTCGCTGTTGCAGATGGCGTCTTCCTAGTTCAACAGCCACTTTTTTCCTTGGTGTCTTTCCTAACCGACATCCTGCAGCTCCCTGTAGCGCTGGGACTCTGGGGTGCCTGCTCTGCTCACGGGCACATCTTCAGTCGTTTTCCCACAGCCTGGTGCAAAGGTCCCTGTGTGAGGGTGAGGTGTGTGTGTGGGGGGTCCTGAGGTATTCCCAGCATCAACCACATGCTGGGCTGAAGAATGAACCCTCCTCTGAGACCCCTGTGGTGAGTGTGAGCTAGGCTCCTTGTGTCCTGACTCATCCCCCCCCCCACCCCCGGGTGTAATTCCTCTACCAAGCAGCTCCTCACCCAGGACTCGCCCCCATTCTCCACGGGGTATAACGCTGCATAAGGAGGCGAGGAAATGGTTTTTGCAAAGGAATACAAGCCTTTGCTCATACATATGTCTTTTAACATTACCTTATTCCAGAGCACTGGACTTTCCTTTGCATAATTAATAAGGCCACTCAATGACCTTCCAAGGCAGAAAAGATTATAGAGTCCCTGGATAGTAACAGGACAATAGAAACAACAACCTGCCTCATCTTAAATCTGTTAGTATTGCTGTCAGTGTAACTGTCACAAGGACAGAAGAGTGGCCGAGGCTAGCTGGACTTTTAATGTTGTGGGGGACACGAGGCTCCATCACAAGGAGACACAGCCTTGCTGTGGGTCTCACAGAGTCACTGCTTTCATGAGAGCGAAGGAGGGAGATCCAGGGGAAGCTCTCTGGGGAGGGACCCTCCCAAATGCTTCTTTCTCCTGTGCTCTTCGCATGTTCCCTTCCAGGGCAGGGCTGGGGATTCACTGGATCTGAGGGGCACACGGTGCAGTGGACAGGACAGGCAGCGGGCGCCTCGGTCTTCCTGTGATCTGAGCCTGGGAGGAAAGGGCAGCAGAGATGGTCAGGGGCCCGTGTGACCCGTCCATGCCGCGGTGGGAAGCCAAGGCCTCCGCTCGTCCTAAGGAGCAAACTCACCATCTCCCAGGGTCTCCTGGGAGCCAGGAGACCGGCCGTGGTATGTGTGTATATACACACACACACACACACACACACACACACATTCAGGATTCTGATCCTGGCTAGATATGATTAACCATCACCAATTATGGCTACAAAAATGACACCCTTCGTTTCATTTTCACATAAATAAATCATTGAAAACGACCGCCCTGGTGTCATGACATAGCCCAAGGCTCTTAGTCCTTCCACGTCCTCTCCCAATCAGACGAGCTCATTTGTGAACTTTCTCACTGGGCTTCTCTCATTGCGCTTCCGGTTTCAGACTGAGCCCGTTAATTGGGACTCACTCGGTATTGCCACCCTCAGCCTGTGCTTTTTATCTTGAGCTTCAGAGTCTGTCTCCCTGTCTGGTGTGATAGTCTTTCCTAGACTTGCCGGTCTGTACCCTCTCTTTTTTTTTAGATACGTTTGTCTGAAATAATTTACTTATTGTCTCCAGCCATTATGAAAAATGCCTGCTTATCATACATATACGACTCTCATTTCTGCAGGTAGGTCTGATGGACTTCTGTAATAAATCACGTCCCCCCTTCCTGTTTTCTGCCTGTTACCCTGGCTTTACCTACAAAAGTGTGTCGTTCATTACCAAAGCATATAATCACATGGAGACCAAGTGATCTAGTTGCATAAATTTTCTTCTGATCTGGAGGAGTTCCTGGTCCTCAAGCCATTTCCTAGCAAACCTATTATAATTCACAACTGCTTCCAAATTCTGTGTGTTGGCACAAGCTTCTCCCCTCAAAACCATAAAAAAAAAAAGCAAACTTGGGAGTTTTTACAATTTGAGATAAATCAAAGATTGCTTTTCTTCCTTTTGCCACCTTCAGTTTTCAATGAAAGAAAGGATGCGTGTACCAATGCTAGAAAAAAAAAGAAAACAAAACATTTAGCCTCTGACGTAGAAAAAGCACTCTACTTGTGGTTTTCTTTTCTAATCTTCAGAATAACCAACTGTGTAAGTTTTGTTTTTATTATTCCCTTTTGCTTAGAAAAATCAAGACTCAGAGAAAAGAAATAACTTACCCAGGATTAATGACTCCGGGGCCCAACCCCAAGCCCTCTCTGTTCCTACCACTCCCAAAACCAATGCCTGGCTCCCAGGAGACAGTCCAAGATGGTGAATCTACTCTTTAGACCAGCGAAGACTTTGGCTTCTCACTTCTGAATGGACTGTTGGGTTAGCAGTCAACGGCATAATATTCAGTGGCTGGAGTTCTAAATTAAATGTAAACCAATTCTATTTCTCCATTAAAAGAAAAAGTAAAGAATTATGAACCTTCATTGTCAGAGGAGAGCAAAGCCAAGTGTATTTGTTTGTTACAACAGGGTTGACCTAGCGGTCCATTGTGACCTCAATTGGCAGCAACCTGTGTGTAGGAGAGAACTACACAGCCGTGGGCTTTGTTTAAGATACACAGTCAACAACAGTTGTTAAAATGATGACGAAGATAGACAGATAATTGGAGCAATATTCTCATTTTACTGGTGTCCACTCTACCGTGATTCAGGAACTGTTATCCAGTGACTTGTCCTTGCTGTTAGAGATCCATTCCTGAGTGTCACGACAAGTAAGGGAATAAGGTCAATGGTGCAGCCATCCATTCCTTCTAGAAGCAATTATTAAGCACTCACTGTGTACTAAGCACTGTCCTAGACAGGAAATGTGTGCGCAGTCTGTCCTCTAGGGATGATAGATGTTGAACATGGGAACACTTCTCAAATCCTCACGGGAACTCTCCCATTCCAATTCTGTCTCTCTCTACACCCCCTCCCAGTCTTCCGAGGCCCCCCTTCCCATCTAACTCTTATAAAGAATCTGTGAGCATTCATTCAAAGAAAGAATCATGACCCAGAGAGAGTTTGATTGCTGGCGGAAGAATCTTACTGCCCCAGCCCACTAAACTCATGGATAAAATGTTTAAATTGTTGTTCCATGGGTGTCATCTTTCTTACAGTGAACTGGGTGATGTGGGAGGTTTTAACACTTCAACGAGACCTAAAATAATGATGCCCTGGCTGGTTTGCTTTATGTTGGTGGTTGCAGAATAGTTTGCTCGGCATTGCTCTGAGGCCCATCGTTTCTGTTCAAAATTAATTTTCCTTAGTATTATATAGCTGAAGCCGGTCCAGGTTTCCTGAGTCCAGTCCTGTAATTGGGACTGGAGGAGACATAAGACACGGACACGGTGCATATAAAGTGGGCAGCTGACCGTAAGGCCACAAACTAATCTAAAACATAAATACTTACAATATTTATATATAAGATAACTGAATTTAGATAGAAATTAATTAATTTAGAAATAGATTTAAGTACTGCTGACTAGGAAAGGGATGAGAGTGGGAGGAAACACAAAGCCCGTGGAGAAGACTTAAGGAGGAGAGAGAATTCCGACCCCCCCGCAGCACTGTCCTGCTCTGCCGTCCGGGAGCGTCCACGCGCTCGCGTAAAGAGGAGAGAGAATCCCGACCCCCCCCCGCAGCACTGTCCTGCTCTGCCGTCCGGGAGCGTCCACGCGCTCGCGTAAAGAGGAGAGAGAATCCCGACCCCCCGCAGCACTGTCCTGCTCTGCCGTCCGGGAGCGTCCAAGGGCTCGCGTAAAGAGGAGAGAGAATCCCGACCCCCCCGCAGCACTGTCCTGCTCTGCCGTCCGGGAGCGTCCACGGGCTCGCGTAAAGAGGAGAGAGAATCCCGACCCCCCGCAGCACTGTCCTGCTCTGCCGTCCGGGAGCGTCCACGGGCTCGCGTGCACTGGAAATGCTGTCGGTCTGAATGGAGAGGCGCCGGAAATGCAAGAGGCACAAGCCAATTTCAAAGACTTTTAAACGAAAATGGTGAGATAGCTCACCAAGAGTTGTTTCCTATTGATTACATATTAAAATGATATTCTAAGTATATTACATAAAGTAAAATATATGATTAATGCCTGACCTGTGGTGGTGCAGTGGATAAAGCATCAACCTGAGGTCATGGGTTCGAATCCCTGGGCTTGCCTGGTCAAGGCACATGCAGGAAGCATCTACTGAGTTGATGCTTCCCAGTTTTCTCTTTCCTCTTTCTCTCTCTCTCTCTCTCTCTCTCTCTGTCTCTCTCCTCTCCCTAAGTATCAGTCAATTTAAAAAATAATTTCATCTGTTTCTTTTTCCCTTTAAAAATGTGGCTAGTAGAAGAATAAAAATTACCCGAGGAGCACGTGTGGCTTTCACGTGTTCCCCCCAGTCATTTGGGAGGTTACTGTATAGAGCGACATAGGACCCATTGCTTACAGTGAAGATTCTATCAGAAATGCTTCTCTCAAGCCCTGAGTTCTGAGTGCTCTGTGAAAATACATCCTGTGCGTAGCCAGTGTGTGCACAACGTCGGCGTCCTCCTGCTCTGCTTTCGGCAATTAGGTCATGTCCAATTCAGAAAGCGAGGGAGATTTTTTTAAATGAGGTTGTTTTTAACTAATACAATCTCTCTTCCCCATGCTCCTTGTAGGAGTAGTTTGGAAAAGATACATCTAGAAGAAGTAATTAAAATTTATAAAGTCACTCATTATAGGAAACATTCACTTTTACTGATATGGTGTATTTCTTCTCAGTTTTTCTTTCTTTTTTTTCTTTTTTGCTACTTTGGTTTCTTGTTTTACAAACTTCTATATTGAATTGCATTCTTTTTTATTTGCACCGAAAAAAAAAATTTGTGTCCTTGCATTTTATTGTAAGTTATTATATAATTTAAAAGAGCACAATATCATTGTAATGGCTATCCAGCGCTCTGAATGATCATCACATGTCCCTTTGCTATTGGCCTTATGGGTTGAATTCACTTTTGAACAATTACATAGAATGAAGCTTTTTTTCTCCCAAACTTTTAGCTAGTTCCCATTTGTTCACTGAGCAAGCCTCAGACGGACATTTAAGGAAAGGGACACAGAAAGACTGTGTGTTACATCTAACCATGCTTCACCTTAGAAGCGATATTGTTGAAAAGCCATGAGGACCTCCGGACAATTAAAATAAGTCAGACTTGAAACATCCTCATTCTCTGTCTTGCTTTGCCATGCTTCCCCTAGCGCCCTGGTCGGCAAACCTCGGCTCACGAGCCACATGCTGCTCTTTGGCCCCTTGAGTGTGGCTCTTCCACAAAATACCACGTGCGGGCACTACCTCGAGAAGGAATGTACCTACCTATATAGTTTAAGCTTAAAAAATTTGGCTCTCAAAAGAAATTTCAGTGGTTGTACTGTTGCTATTTGTCTCTGTTGACTAATGAGTTTGCCGACCACTGCCCTAGCACATGAGATATTAATTAATAAAGCCAGGCTCCAAAAGTCCACCATTTTCCTATCTAACAAATTTGGAATACATGTATTTCATTGAAGTTTGAATTTTTTTTTTTTTTTTTTTTTTTTTGCATTTTTCTGAAGCTGGAAACAGGGAGAGACAGTCAGACAGACTCCCGCATGCGCCCGACCGGGATCCACCCGGCACGCCCACCAGGGGCGACGCTCTGCCCACCAGGGGGCAATGTTCTGCCCATCCTGGGCGTCACCATGTTGCGACCAGAGCCACTCTAGCGCCTGAGGCAGAGGCCACAGAGCCATCCCCAGCGCCCGGGCCATCTTTGCTCCAATGGAGCCTTGGCTGCGGGAGGGGAAGAGAGAGACAGAGAGGAAGGCGCGGCGGAGGGGTGGAGAAGCAAATGGGCGCTTCTCCTGTGTGCCCTGGCCGGGAATCGAACCCGGGTCCTCCGCACGCTAGGCCGACGCTCTACCGCTGAGCCAACCGGCCAGGGCTTGAAGTTTGAATTTAAACTAGTTTTTTCCATTGCTAATTTTTAGCGTCAGTGCGTGGGTTGGTATGAGTGAGTGTTTTTGCCCATTTGGACTACACAGTAGCTGCCAGGATCTTTCCAGTGCTGTGATGCTTTACTGCGAGCAGCAGCAGAGCCCTGAACAATCATTCACCGAACCGCTGGGTTCCAGTCACTGACTCCGGTTAAGTTTGGGCTGTGGAAGCGAAATATTAAGAAAGAGGCTTGAGGCAGGGGAGCGAGTGAGCTACGAGTCAGCCAGGAAAACTGAGTGATTGAGACGGCCCAGCAGGGTCCTGGGTGAGGACATCGTCATTGGCATTAACTTTCAAGATCGCTGCGAGGAGGACACACTGCGTGAGCGTGAGGGCTCATGAATGGGTTAGTTCATAGCCTGCCGTTCTTTCTTTTTCAGGTTCGACATAGCAGGGTATTATTTATGGTAGGGAAAAGAGCTGGCTAGGAGAGCAAAGAGCCCAAGAGCAGGAAACCGAGGGGCAGTGCATTCAGCTCCAGCAGAGATGAAGGGTGAGGGTTATAATCCATGTTCTCACTCAGTTCCGCCCACGTCCACCGCCCTGTGGGCTTTCAGTCGCAGGGCGCACGGAACAGCGGCAGGAACGTGGACGTCAGGATTCTGAAACGGAGGTCGTCATTCCCGGTCCACTGACCTCAGGAGAGTGAGGTTCGCCTCTGAGGACTCAGGACCCCACAGAAGTCAGCTTCTAGTGTGAGGCTGGGCCCAGGTCAGGGATGGTTAACAAGTCTCTTCAACCACTCGGTTGCTTCTGAACGACTTCCTAGAACTTGGTTTTACAGCCATGGTCAGGGTCTGCTCAGGGATAACCAGTGTCCTGATCAATTACTAAAGTAATACGATTACTTTTCACAACACTGTCTCAGATGATCTTCTAAATCCAATATTCTGTATTTTTTCATTGCAGAAGATTTGTGTCCTTTCAACTTAGAATGAAGACGATTCAGTTGAACACTTTCATTTTTTGAAAAAATTGGAATAACACATTGAAATGACTTGTGTGATTTGTAGATAGCGCAGTGAACACAGCCAGTGTTGTTGACCAAAGAGCTGTGTGGTGGTAATCGGACTCCGTCTAGGGAATTGCATGCTTCCGTCCACACGGGCAAAATGAACCCTAGCCAGGGTCCTCACGCACTGACCGCATCGTTGGGTTGACAAATGTAATTAATATTTTTAAATCTCTAGAAGTAAGATGCAAAACTGGTACAAGTGATTGTTCGTAGTTTTAGAGAAGTTTACACTGGGGACAACTTAGTCCATTATATTTCCCATTCAACTGTCCTTCCATCCTATGATTATAGTCTATCCTGGCAAATGTCACATCTAATACTAATAATGCCTTAATGAGCTTTAACCTGGTCCAGGATCCCTGCCTAGTGCTTTACACAATTCAGGTAATTTCTCACACAAGACTCCTAAGTGGATATTATCATTTTTATTATCATGCTTATCTTATAAATTGTAAAACTGAGGCACAGACAAGTTACCCAACTTACCGGAGGCCACATCGCTAGTAGGCAACAGAGCTCTCAACCCGACAGTGACAAGAATTATCACCTGAGGGTCTGCTCTGAAGTGTCACGTTGCCGGGAGCATTCCTTCAAGGATCTTACCGCAGGTCTGTTTTAGAGAGGTGGTGACTGAAGCTCAGGTGGTGTAAGTGAGGAGTCCACTGTCACCCAGCGCATAAGTCTCATAGCTGGGAACCTCTCATTCCAAAGAACAGGCGGGCTCAACAGTTTAAAGCCCTTCCCACTGCAGTGTGTTCCTCAACTGTGGCTCTTCCCTTTGTTAAGCAAAGCGAGCCAAGTACACACATTGAACTCTGGGTGGATCACTTTCAGTGCTACAGAGTTACAGGAACGATAGATTGCAGAATGTTGGACAAGGCGTCTGGCAGAGGCGTGTGCCAGAGCCCTGCAGCTGTCTGGGCAGTGTACAAACAGCTGGCTAGTTCAAACCTCAGGGACACGTCCCATGATCACCCTTAGGTTGTGTTTCTAACGGACCTTCCAAACATACACTCTCCCATATAACCACACACACCTCTGCAGGGACTGTCCACAGGACTTTGTTTTATTGTCTGCAGATCATGTATCACAATTGGTATTGTTCTTGTCTATTCTTTACCAGGAAATATCTACACGGGAGCAGAGGGCTTCTGGTTTGGTTTACGACAGTGTATGCCCAATACCTAGGATGTATCTGGGACACAAAGAACAACTTGAAATTTTTATTGAATGAATTCTGTGCATTCTTCTCATCAAAAATCAGTAGCAGCAAATTTTTACTGACTGGTCCCCTGTGTGCCCTGCTTTGTGTTAACTACATATTTTCTGAATTTTTTTTCTAACAGTAAAATTGGGGAGTTGGTTTTATTAGCCGTGCTTTGCAGATGAGCAAAATAAGGCATATGAGGTACAGTTACTAGCCAGGGGACACACATATCTAGTGATTAAGAGAACGAGCCAACCCCCAGAGACCATGCCTTCAGTACTGACCTCACCTGGGACGACAACAAGTCCTGAACAGTCTGATCAGCCCCGTGGTTGGCTTTCCCAAGAATTAGCTTATGCATTTTTATTGCCAACTTAGGAGACACGATTTCAATTCAACTAACATTTATTGAACACTCCCCTAGATTTTGTGGCACAAACTCGTCTTACTTTACAAAGGAGAAGAGGGGAGTTTATGTAAGTGATATTGATTTGGTGACAACTGGTGAAGTCGCAATACCAACCCAGGACTGTGGATTCCAAGTCCCCGGCTCACTCTGTTTTAAAATAGCGCCCTCTCCTCCACGACAGAGAAACGGTCTCTCCAGCCCTGCATCTCCGTACCGTCGTTTCCAAATGCTGCATGGAGAGGGAGAGTTATGTCGTGGTACATGGTACGTACTGTGACTCCACTGTAAAGTGCTCTCCTGGGGCAGTTAGTATTTGAATATGGCTTCTCGATAGTTATTTAACCCATATTCATACAGAAATTGATTTTCACTTTGTCAGAAACCTAGCCTATAAAGAGAGACGTCCCGGATGGTTGGTTTTCTTATAATTCTCTCTTCTCTGAAAGTCAGTTTTGCATTTCAATACCCCTAACTGACGATTGACAAATTTCTGGAGCTCTCCCATTGGTTTGTTTTCAGAATAAAGAATTCTTTGAGTAATTCAGAAATATCAAAGCAGGTGTGTGATCCTCTGAAAGTCATCAAGTAGTTATTAATTAAACAAATGAACATGCACTTGGACTTCTGCCATTAAGGGGGAGAACCTGCAGGTTAAAGATATTCCTTATAATTAGCTTGACTATTTTTAATGTTACGTATGGGGAAGAAATAAACAGTCCTCCCCCCACACACATGCGCACATGCAAATCAAACCAATAAGCCAAAGATTCCATACTGACCAAATAGAAGGAAAAATGTTTCCTCATTTCTCTAGGAATTGGGATAGAAAACAAGAAATGAAAATCTATAGTTTTAGCTATGGTTTATGTTTTTCTGTTGATACTCCGGTAAGGTAGAAAGGAATTTTTAGGTTGTCAAGCAAATATTCTAAGTATTCTGATTCTAGAAAGGGAGACAGGACTCTCAAAATTAAAAATGCATTGCATTCCCTAGGCTGTTGCAGAGCTGATAGAGCCATTTATAACTCCAAGGGGAAAAAATGCAATTTATTCTGTCAATTCAACCCTAACATAACAGAAGATCATTACTACTCTGCTATCAGTAGCTACAGAGATTGTGAGAAGCTACATTTCTAAGACCACAATTCAGAGCTAGAAACAATAGCAACATTTCCCCCCTGTGAGTTGCATTAATAGAAATTCAAATGCAGTTTGTGGTCAGCATGTATGAATGTTACCAGTACTTTTATCAAGGATTTTTTAATTAACGCCAACTTTTTTCAACTAGCTTTATAACCAGTAGGTGGTTAGGTGATTTCCCTACAGGTCTTGGGGGGTTTATTAATTATGTCCAAATAAATATTTGTACGCTGCTCCACCTCTTCCCCCAGCTGATCACTCAATCACTCTGATCAGTAGCAAATACAAAGGAATTTGGAGCATCCCTGTGTGACTAGAAGCCATGGCAGTGATTGCCACAGTATCTCATCCTTCAGGCCCATGCGCTCTGGGGAAAGGCTATCTGACCCTCGGATATGCTCTAGCTGTTCTTCCCTATATTTTATGCAATGCATTAATAAACAGATAACTGAAACCAAACTTTATTTCAGCCTCTGTGCTCAGGATTCACGAGTGTGACATGACTAGCAAAGAGAGAGGTGCCAGAACCTCTCCCTCCATCATCGCAGTTCCTTCTGCCAATAACAGGGCGGTAGAGGGGAGGCAGGCGTCACCCCCACTTTATAGATATGAACACCGAGGCTGAGAAAGTGAACAACAGTTCATGGCAGAGACTTGAACGGCATCCACACCTAACTCTTCGAGCTGTGTTCTTCCCACTTTCCCTCAATAGCACTGGTTTTCACTATAACGCTGCACAAAGACACTGTCAAGTTTTATTCAGAAGGATTTCAGGATTACATTGACAATTCTATTGTTGTTTCCCCTATATATTGTTTTAGTGGCTTTTCTCGGTTTTCATTCCATCCTAGGGACTTGAGGGCTTGGAAGCTTCCGTGATTAGGCAGGATAAGGAAACGGTCATGTGGCATGAAGCAGCTTAGGGCAACAATCACAAGGACATGCTTTCTATTCTGCAAGCCCTGGTCTGAGCCCTGGGTGATGCTGAGAAAATTTTCTGTCCCCCATATATGTTAGCTTCCCTATCTGTAAAACTGGAATGACGGTCCTACCTAATACTCATGGCTACTCATGCATTCATTCATCAAACCCTCATCATGTGTCAGATACCAAGTAGTGAATTAACTAAGTTGCCTTCCCTGAATTGGTTTATGTTCCAGCAAGGGTGAACAGATAATAATTAATAAATAAATAAGCTTGTCAGGTAGTGTGAAGGATGCTATCAGCAAAGCAGGGTAGAAGAGTGGAAGAATAATGATGTTTATAAGGTGACCAGGAGAAGCTTCCTTTATATGAACTCAGCTGAGCAGAGACATTAAAGTAATGCTACTGAGAGAATTTAGGGGGGAAAACTGCATATGCAGTGATTTGCACAATGCCTGTTGCAGAAACATGCAAGCTCTTACTACCAACTTGATTTGATCTTATTCTATTCTATTCTATTCTATTCTATTCTATTCTATTCTATTCTATTCTATTCTATTCTATTCTATTTTTTATTGTAGTAAGAACATAGTGAGTTCTACCTTTCTAATAAATATTGAATATACAATACAATATTGTTAACTCCAGACAATATGTTTATAGCAGATTTTTATAACTTATTCATCTTGCCTAACTGAAACTTAATACCAAATGGTGCTCATTTTACTTCCCTGGGATGAGAGTTTCCTGAGAAGAGAGGACATCTCTGCTTTGTTCACTGCGGCAGCACCAGTACTCACAATGCCTCGGGAGGCTTTTGGGGCCACCCAGCTGTAGCTCTCTGCCTGCTTCCTGCTGGCTGGGGTGAGAGGAGGGAGTAAACGATGCAGGGAGCAGGCAGAGTGGGTTAGGAAGCTCTGCCGTTGTGGTTACTTGTCCCATCTCATCAGAATGTAATCAGAGGTGTAATAGACCCGGTAGGCTTTGAGACATCAACTTGACTCTAGTTTCAGGAAATACTTGATGCATCAATAAGAAGTCTCCTTAAAAGCAGCTGTGTAATATGCAAAAAACAACGCAGATTAGATCCTGAGGCCAGAAGACAAGTCCTGTTTCTTACTAACCAGGTTGGGAATGCAGGAGGGAAATGTACAATGGGGGATTTAAAAGATGTAAGCTTCGTTCCTCTTTCTGCAGGCATTTCATTCTGATTTGTGTTCTTTTGCAGGAAATAGTCAAGGCCTATTCCTTAGAGGCAAGAAAGGATCCTCTTTCCTTTCATTCATTGAAATACTATTTACTGGGTCTGTTATCACGAATGCATGAATTCAGCCATTTGACTCGCAAAATTAGAGTGTCTAGTGTCCTCAGTTTCTCGTTCCAAACTCTAGGTCTAAGGCATGAGATCTGGAAGCTCGTGCTGTTTAAATATGATGTCTGCCACCAGGCCTAAGCTGTTGTATTTGGTGATACCATATAAAGGCAATTGTTTCTGAAATAACTTGAGGATCGCTAGCATCTCATGTACCCCGAGACTGACTGTTCAAAAAAGTTGAATGATTAATAATGCAGCCTCTTTAGTGGATTTGCTTCTGATTTACATAATGTCCAGTTTTGGCTAGTGCAAAAGTCCATTGTAGATTATGTAAGTATTAGGAAACTTCCCACACTTTTCTCTGCACTAATGGCAGACCTTGGGAACACTCACTCAAAGTTGTCAGACATTTAACCAAATTTCTGATTCACTTTTGCTAAATTGCAAACATCCTTGAAAAACTGATAAAGAGAAATTAGCCTCCAAATGCCTCTAGAAAGGCAAAATGTTTGCAAAAAATAAAAGTCTCTAATTGCAGCTGCGCATTTTATGGTCAATAAAGTGTTCAGTACACTATGCAGCGGGGGTATTTTAACTGGGAGCCAAGTAAAAATAACTGTGCATGTGATAGCTCAGTGAAAGGTCTTTGTTTTGTTTTTTTCTTTTATTCTTTTTCTTAGCAAAAGATTTAAAAAAAAAAACAACCCTCAACTGTTTCCAGCCTGGCATATTTGATAAATTGCTTGTACAATGAGGATGTGAATTTAGTCTAGCTAAAACAAAACAGACTCCTTGCAGGAGGCTACCAAGGAAGTTATGTATCTGATTCTGATTGGTTTGGGTTTATCTAAATAAAATTTTTTCTGAAGATTTTATTTAGGTTTTTTAGAAAGAGAAGAGAGAGGGAAAGTTACAGGGTGGGGATGCAGGAAGCATCAACTCTCCCGTATGTGCCTTGATTGGGGAAGCCTGTGATTTCAAACCGATGGCCTCATTATTCCAAGTTGATGATTTATCCACTGCGCCACCACAGGTCAAGCTAGATGAAAGTTTAAAAAAATGTAAGTCCCCATCCTTTGACATGAGTGATTTTTCTTCCCAGAAAATTATAGTATTTTTTTATTCTCTTCCTCCTTTTCTTTCTTCCTTTTCCATCATCCATCTACCCATCTGTCCATCCATCCATCATCCATCCATCCATCCATCCATCCATCCATCCATTCCTCCACAGATATTTCCTAAGCATGTACATGTACCACAACCTGAAGTTTGTGCTAGTCCATATATCTTTCTTTCTGTTCTGGTGGGAAAAGAACAGAATGGATGAGTAAAGTTTTGTAGAATCTTAGATGAGGAAACAGCTAACTACCTTGGTGTGCTGGCAAAAGCCACACGGTAACTTTTGAGATGGTCTTGAAGGAAAAGGGGATTGTGCCACTAGAGCATGGTTTTTTTAGTATATGTGCTGCCGAAGCGAGCACAAGCATGTTTTTTTTGTTTTGTTTTGTTTTTGTTTGTTTGTTTGTTTTTTGTATTTTTCTGAAGCTGGAAACGGGGAGAGACAGTCAGACAGACTCCCGCATGCGCCCGACCAGGATCCACCCAGCACACCCACCAGGGGGCGACGCTCTGCCCACCAGGGAGCGATGCTCTGCCCCTCTGGAGCATCGCTCTATTGCGATCAGAGCCACTCTAGCGCCTGGGGCAGAGGCCAAGGAGCCATCCCCAGCGCCCGGGCCATCTTTGCTCCAATGGAGCCTCGCTGCGGGAGGGGAAGAGAGAGAGACAGAGAGGAAGGAGAGGGGGAGGGGTGGAGAAGCAGATGGGCGCCTCTCCTGTGTGCCCTGGCCGGGAATCGAACCCGGGACTTCTGCACGCCAGGCCGACACTCTACCACTGAGCCAACCGGCCAGGGCCACGAGCATGGTTTTTTATTAGTACTATTGCCACTTTTTCCCAAACCTCTCTTACCTGGAGTTCATTAACATCTCTCATCTTATGACTGTGCACATAATTATTGATTGCTCCATCTGATGTAGTGTTAGTTCTCTTTCTCCCTTGGGCTCTTTAGCATTATGACTCTACTTGTTTATTTTGTCCACATGTTCAACCCAATTATAATTCCAGATGAATTTAAATGAATCTGGGCATTCCAGTTACACCAATAAAACTTGACCCGTTATCTGGCAGGTGCAAATGTCCCCTTTTCAAATAAAAAGAATTAATTTTTTACTTTTTAAAAAATTTTAAACATAAACAAGAAAAAATGAATAGTATAATAAAACTTATGTGCTGTTTACCTAGCTGTAACAATTATTAACAATTTATCAATCTTGCATTATTTATCAATTGATTGGGGGGGTAATATTTTAAAATAAATGTTAGATATAATACTTGTGTCCTGCAAATTGTAATGTATGCATCTCCAGCTAATAAGAACATGTTTGTACATAAACCTTATGCCATTATTACCCTTAACACAAGTAATAATTCTTTAAAAAAAAATAGCAGCTTGTATTTCCATATTCACATTTCCTCAGTAGTCTTAAGAATTCTTTTTATTTGTGTTTGTTACGTCAGAGTCCAAAGTCCTTTTATTGCATTTGGCAGTTGTATTTTCTAAGTTTCTTTTCATGCATAGCACTTGTCCGTCCCTTCCTTTTCATTCGGGCCATTGATCTGTTTGAGAAACCGAACTTCTGTTCTATATAACGTGTTGTGCCCAGTACTTGGCTAAGGGCTTCCTCACGGTGTCTCCACTCACAACCCCCTGCTCCCCGTGCAGGCTGTATTAGATCGGGTTCTGTTTATTCTGCAAGATCTGGATTGTCAACCAGGCCGCAGTAGAGAGGGCAGGAAACTGGAGTCTAGTGTATTCTCTGAACTGCTATCCAGGGAAGTACTCTCTGTGATTGGTCAAAGTAAATAGTAGATAGAGGTGGAGGGCAGGAACCCCTCCCCCCTTCTAAGGGGCTGGCTGGGTCTTCAATAAAGGACTGAAGCCTTATGTAAATAGGAGTTGGGGTGACTCCATAGAACTGGGTCCATTTGCCTAATGGACGTGTAAATCGGAGCCCAGGCCTGAAGAGATTAAGGCCGTCGAGGAGAACTGGAGTACTAATGTCAGCAGTCTGCCTTCTCTATCCTCTGCTCTTTGACCCACAGTCTCAACTACAGATCAGTGATGGACATTTGGAAAATATCGTTTGAAAGGACAGTTGATTATTAGCCTTTGCAAAGTACTTGTTTCTGACACAATCTTGCACTCACACAAAAGAGCAAAGAATATATATCATATAGCTTACTTCATATTTGATCCTCGTAAATGCTGAATAACTGGTAGTATTTATTTTGAAAGTGTACTTATAATTAGTCTCTTTTCTCAAAGGATTTTACTATCTCACTTATTTGATAGTAAACCCTCATTGTGTTCAACCAAGGCATAGATTCCAACACAGCCGCAGACTTCGAGCCGAGAAGGGACATTGTAGGGACCTAGAAATGCAGCCGTTGAGTGTGAGCATGTGGACAGGCGCGCTTGGGCTCTGAAATCATTATGAAAATGGTCCTTCACATTAGCGGCACACCTCTTCATGGCTGCTTCCTTCCTTCATCATGTCCTTGGTCACACTGGATCACGTACCACTGAAATATGTATGAGCTTCAGAATTTTAGAAAACATACCCTGTGAGGTGCTTTCTATTCTACTTCCATTTAATATCAATAAATTGAGCATACAATGGTGTGTCTATACAGTTTCTTTGAACAAAAATGGTGATCTTAATCTTTTTATTTATAAGATACTTTAGAGTTTATGAAGTGTATTTATATATGGTATATGATCTAATTCTTAAACAGTCCTGTTTAAAACAATGATTTTATACTCAATAAACAATGAAGCATGGGGAATTTAAACAACTTGTTAAATGGTGTGGGATAGGAAATTAACTCAGATTTTAATTTCATTAGCTTATTAAAAAGTTATTTCAAATACTTGGTGCTGATTTTATGCTTAGTTTGGTGTATCGGGGGGAATATATACTCCCAGCTTCAGGAAACTTAGACCGTTTGTTATGAGACATTAAGTGATGAGAGAGAGACACACAAACAAAGGGAAAAAAAGAAGAAGAGGCAGTTCGGCCAGGACAGTGTTCAGGAAGGACCTTGGCTGTGTGCTCCCAGCCGGCACGCACTTCTTTCTCCTCAGAGGTCCCGAAAGGCGAGGCTTTTCACGCGGCCATCTAGAGTGTGTGGAGGGCAGTGGTGGGAGACGTAGGTGGAGAAGTCGACAGAAGTGAAATGATAAAAGTCCTCATTAGGTCAATATTGCAATGACCTATTCAAGAGTGGGCGAAGGTCTGAACTAATGGGGGGGATGGAGAGAAGCTGTGGGGATGGTCAAGTCATTTTCCGCTGTAATGACTGCTTGTGTGTCTCGGAGTGGTGTCGAGTGGGCAAAGGGCAGGAAGGTGAGAACAGTGAGGAGTTGGCACCTGGCATGCGGGTCCTTCATTTGAAGCTTGAACTGGAGAACAAGGACAGCCGCCAGGTGTACGTCCACAGGAGAACAAGGACAGCCCCCAGATGTATTCCACAGAGAGACCGCGGGACAGCCGCCAGGTGTATGTCCACAGAGAGACGGCGGGACAGCCGCCAGGTGTACGTCCACAGAGAGACCGCGGGACAGCCGCCAGGTGTATGTCCACAGAGAGACGGCGGGACAGCCGCCAGGTGTACGTCCACAGAGAGACCGCGGGACAGCCGCCAGGTGTACGTCCATAGAGAGACCGCGGGACAGCCGCCAGGTGTACGTCACAGAGAGACCGCGGGATAGCCCCCAGGTGTACGCCCACAGAGAGACCGCGGGACAGCCCCCAGGTGTATGTCCACAGAGGGACCGCAGATGGCCAGGTCTTGAAAGAACGTTTCCTGAGGAGTCAGATTTTGGAAACACTGTTTGCTGTCTGATTGTTCTGACAGGACAGCTCATTCCCCGTCATCAGTTAGGTTACCATCCGTTTCCCTCTGAGAACGAGCATACAAGACTGACCTTGCTTTCTCTGATAGGAACGGACATAGGAACACCAGAAGCCTTGACCATATCTTTCATTGAATTTTGAAACCCTCTTTGGATGCCATTAATTCTGAGATACTGTGTTTGAAATAATTTGCCGCAGTAATATGTTTATGGTATAAAGAGATTTACAATCAAGAGTCATAAATTTGATCTTCTGAGTGGTACACCAAAAGTACTGCCTTAAGAATTGAGTAATTTATTTTAGTAGTTATGAAAGTCTTAAATTTTTCTAAAAGAAATATTGAACTATGGTTACTATTGAAATACTATAGTCAGTTTTTCTGCCTTCGATGCCATCTATTGGCTGCTGACCTCCAATAAGAAGAAAGCTATAAAAACCCAGGATCTGGACATTGATTGATAGCAGCTTCTTTGTCCCCAATTTTCTGTTTTTTTTCCAATCAACATCACCAAAACTATCTTCCCATGGTCAGGGTCATTTATTTATTTTCCTATCCCATCCTAGATGACTAAAAATACAACAAATGATTACTAATGACAGTACAACAACTCTAAAAATAACTGAGCCCTGGGTTACTCCCCTTCTAGAACATGCCTATTAATTCACCTGTCTGTATGATAAATGATTCATATCAGGGTCTAAAATTCATCTCCAGGAGATAAACCTATTTACTTTGGGCAAAAACATTCTGTAATAGAGAAAGAACTGAAAAGGAAAACCAAACATGTACTGTATAACTTTCTCTCATCTTTTCAATTTTTGTATTTCCTAAATACATATTGAGTGCAAAGTTGACCTTTATTCTGAACTGACCATAAAAAAATCATAATTTTTGTTTACTTTACAGCATATCAAGTGTTGGTTACCTATGGCATATTATTTAATCTTGTCCACAATCTGGGTGATTGCTATGGTTCTCAACGTCTGTCTTCTAGAGATGGATATTTCGAGAGGCTCACTAACTTTGGGGGATGGTGAACACATGAGGTGGTGAACAGAGGTGTTGTACATATGGGCGCCTGAAACCTGTGTAGTTATGTGAACTAATGTCACTCCAATAAATTCAATAAAAAAAGAGAGAGCTGCAGAATGGAACCGGCATCCACTGACTCTGGCTTTTTCTCTGCCCTTTCCACCATGCCATTCCACCCCCAATATTTAAAGAAATTGTGTTTTGTTATTGTTGTTTGTGAAGTGTGGCATCAGTCTCTCTGGAATTCGCTATGCTCTATTTATTTCTTAGGGCTTTCATAACAAATTAGTACCAACTAGGTGACTTCCCAATTTTTTCTTTCGGTTCTGTAGGCCAGAAGTCCAGATCAAGGCGTTGGTACGGTGAGCATCCCCCAAAGGCTCTAGAGGAGAATTCTTTCCTGCCTTTTCTTGGGGCTCCTGGTATTCTTTGGTTTGTGGCAACATAATTCTAAAATCTGCCTCTGTCTTCATGTGGCTTCTTCCCTAAGTGTCTATATGTCCTTTTCTGCCTTTTATAAGGATAGTCTCATTGGACTGAGGGTGCACTCCAATCCAGGATGATCTCACCTTGATTCTAATTACATCTACTCAGTCCCTATTTCCAAATAAGGTAATTTCCTCCAGTGTCAGATGCTCAGATATCTTGGTGGGACAAAATTCAACCCATTACAACTTTGTTTCTTATTTCTATTCTAATAAGAAAATTAGAATGTTGGTTAGCTTTACTATCAAACTAACAATTATGGCTTGACTCCTGATAGTTTGAAACAATCAATTGCCCAAAGTTCACAATTTGAGTCCCTTCATGAGTGCCAGGATCGTGTGATGTTTAAATCTCTGTAGTTTACCAAAGAGTAAAATATACCATTTCACCAATTCTGATGGTGCAGTCTTTCATAGCCTGCACTTGCTGAGAATTGGTGCCATACATCGGAACTTGCCATAGCTCAGTGTGCATTTCCTGCACAGTCATAGAGAGAAGGGAGACATCTAGTGTTTCCTGTTACTGAGATGTCTACAGATGGTGAAACATGGCTCTGGCCTTCAGGCCTATGCAGAGTACATGCTCAGGGGCACAGACTGGATAGGGAGTGATGTCATCAGGGCTGCTGGAAGCTGATCAGTTATTGATTCTCAAGTCCTTGTCATAGGCATCCCACAGTGTCCACAAGAATCCCACAGAGTGACCTCTTTTCATTTTTATATAGTCTGCAGTGGCAAGGACAGAATGAATGTGTGGTTGGCGATGGGCCTTGAGGGAAGGAATCTCTCAGCTCAACATAATAGCTGGGAGGGCTGGATGGAGCAATGCATTTAAGTGAGCAGCTGATGTGTTAACCTGGGCGCCGTGGCACTGAAACTGAACTGTGCAACTTCAGTACAGTTTTTGCTCAAGTTAAAATAATTATTTTATTAAAAACTAATACATAATGTAAGTATAAATATGACTAATATAATTATAGTATAAATATAATGTAAAACTAATACTTGCTGTTTCAATGCAGTTAACTTAAGTTGAAATACTTGTTTTACATAAAACTAATATATACAGCAGGGGTCCCCAAACTACGGCCCAAGGGCCACATGCAGCCCCCTGAGGCCATTTATCTGGCCCCGCCGCACTTCTGGAAGGGCACCTCTTTCATTGGTGGTCAGTGAGAGGAGTATAGTTCCCATTGAAATATTGGCCAGTTTGTTGATTTAAATTTACTTGTTCTTTATTTTAAATATTGTATTTGTTCCCGTTTTGTTTTTTTACTTTAAAATAAGATATGTGCAGTGTGCATAGGAATTTGTTCATAGTTTTTTTTATAGTCCGGCCCTCCAACAGTCTGAGGGACAGTGAACTGGCCCCCTGTATAAAAAGTTTGGGGACCCCTGATATACAGGGTGGGACAAAAGTAGGTTTACAGTTGTTCGCATGGAAAATAATGTAATAAATATTAATATAATACCAGAATAAACTGTTTTACATACTCACAACTGTAAACTTACTTTTGCCCCACTCTGTACATACAGCATATATATTACTGTATGTATGTATGTTTGTGTTACTAATATAATGGTATATAATATAAAACTAGCATCTGCTGCTTTTTTTATATAACAGCAGAAAGCAAAAACAAATAAATCCTTAGTTTTATCACCCCAAAGTAATGACTGTAGCTTTATAGCTTTATTTCTTGCCTCCTTTCATTCTGCTCCTCTTTTTAACATATAGCCTTGCTTGCTGCTTTATTTTTTAAAAGTAAATTTGTAGATATTTTATGTTTTTCATAATCCTTATAAATATTACTTTGGTGACTGTGTAACAGCTCATCAAGGGTAGAGTTTACATTAGAGTTTCCCCATTTGAGCATTTAAATTGTGTCAAATGTATTTGTAATTATAAATAATACTCAGATGCATAAACTTTTAGTAAAGGTATCTCCCCAGAAGCAAATATCCTTATCTCTGGATATGTTTTTATTATCTTTTTCTTGACTATATTGATCTATATTGAGTTTAATATTTTTCATAATTCTGATCTAGAATGCAAGTTTGCTTTCCAAAATGGCTTGCCAGTTTCTGTTGCTGTCGATAGAATTCAGTTCACTTATTGCACTGAATCTTTGCCAGCGTGAAAATCCTAACAGCATTAAAATGTTTTCTCAATCATTGTTTGATAAATAAACAGAATCACATTTTACTTTCAATTATCATTCTTTT
Organism: Saccopteryx bilineata; assembly: GCF_036850765.1. Lineage (NCBI taxonomy): Eukaryota > Metazoa > Chordata > Mammalia > Chiroptera > Emballonuridae > Saccopteryx > Saccopteryx bilineata. Next base: position 252,113,186 of record NC_089494.1, read on the forward strand.
CTTATATGAAACAATAACGTTTTTTCATGTATTTTTAAGGCAATATTATTTTCAAATTGCTTATGCTTGCTATGGGCTGAATTGTGTTTCCCAGAATTCAGATGTTGATGTCCTAAGCCCAGTACCTCAGAATGTGACTGACTTGGAGATAAGGCTTTTAAAGAGATATTAAGGTTAAATGAGATCATATGGGTGGGCCCTGATGCAATATGACTGTGGTTTATAAGAAGAGGAGATGAAGTCACAGAAAACACAAAGACCTAGAGACAACCTTCTGCAAGCCAAGAGGAGAGGCCTCAGAAGGAACGGACCCTGCCAGCACCTGGATTTTGGACTTCTAGCCTTCAGAACTGTGAGAAAATAAGTTTCTTTTGCTTAAGCCAGTTATGGCAGCTCTAGAAAAGTAATACAATGTTCTTTACCAATTTATTTTATTAGGGCCTTAAAAGTTTTTAATAATTTGTGCAAGGCCTTCTTTAAAAAAAATGTTAACCATACTGTTCTCTTTTTGCATTTATTGCAATGTGACTATTTGCCTTTTTCATAGTTTTTCAATATTTTAGCTTACATGTGTATATTTACTATTTTTCATGATTATAGATCTCTGCCTTTGTGGCTTTTCCATAGTACTTCGGAACGTAGAGAGTACTTTTCCCGTAAGAGGTCTGGCACCTTGTCAGTTCCACTCTTCGTTCGCTTTTCTGTGGTTTGATGTTGACCTGGATAATATCACTGTTCTCTATGTTGGAGAAAATGCAGATTCACAAAAGTAGGTGAACTTCCATATTACGGATTAAAGTTTTCTTTAATTTAAGAATGTTATGCCCTGACCTATACAAACTCATCTTTATTTACAGTGACCCATTTAAGAGAAGAGTTCTTTTCAGCGGCTGTTATTTCATTGAAAATGTGCATTGTCAGAATGGAACAATAGCCTCATTTTTAAAATCTTCAATTTTATTAATATCAACACTTATAAATACAAAGTTCCTAGCGGAAGACAATCGCCGCAGCTCTCTGAGATCTGTTAAATGTCTTTGAAATTCTACTGGAGTCTTCCTTGAGTAAAGGACATGTAGTCTTACAGGATGAAAGAAACATCCCCCTCTGTTTTTCTTTATTTTCACTTGTGATTCTTGAGCCAAGAAATAATTTAAAGTCTTCTTTTCAGGATCATGCTATCCGAAGTTTCTACTATTTCTTTTTTCTTTGAAAATCTTTCTGGAACTTATTTAACAATTCCTCTCTTGCCTACGGTTCTAAGTTTCTTTTATTTAGTTTTGCTCTCAGGTCCAGTGAAGTGGTCATCTCTAAAAGACACTGTTTGTCATTTATTGGATTATGGTATTCATTTCAAAATATAAAACCGTTTTCACTTTGAGATAAGATTATGTCACTGTGCTGGAATTTCTCTTATGTCCATGCTGAATAGTAAAAAATATCACCTGCAAAATTGCTTTAGAGACTTGAATAGCCTTCTTTAAAGAGGTGAAGTATATAGTTCCTTTACTTTTTTGATTGAGATATTATTTTCCATGTAACGTGTTAATTAAAGGTATACAATATGTTTATTTGATACATTTATATTCCAATGCCATTGCTATTGTAACATTAGCTATCTCATAATGATCATTCTTTTTAGTGTTCAGAATAACTAAGTCTTTTAACAAATTTTATACTTTAATCCAGTCACTGTACTGAGTTTTAGGTCTCTGGGATTTATTTACCTAGTAGTATGAGGATGCATTCTTGAACAAAATCCTCTCATTCCCTCTTTCCCAGTTCCTGGTAGCCACCATGCCAGTCTTTGGATCTATGAATTTGACAGTTTTAGATTCAACATATATGCAACATCATACAATATTTGTCTTTCTCTGTCTGATTTGCCTCACTTAGCATAATGTCATTAAGGTCCTTTCTGATGTTGCCAATGGCAGCATTTCTTTTATTTGTATTGGCTGAATACTGATACATTGTGAGTGAATAAGTATGTATGCACGTATTGTGAGTGAATAAGTATGTGTGTATGTATGTATGTATGTATGTGTATATAAATATATCAATCTCATATCTATTTTATCCATTCATCCGTGCAGTTGGACACTTACTTGGCAAACATAGAATCAGTGCTTATAGCAGAAAATCTACATAGGAAACCAGATCATCAGCAAGAAGCTTGCCTGGCAAATGTAGGATCAGTGCAGATGGAGTTAACTGCTTGTTGCTAACGCTCAGGGCCTGACCAGACTGGAACACCCACGTGCAGCAGAGGACTGCCCAGTCCTCAGTCCTGGCACCCTGTCCTGTGCAGTGCTGGGCCGGACAACAAAACCACATGGACAATGTCCTATTTGTATAACCCTGAAAAGAAATCTACCTTTTAGTACTTTTTTATTAGGTGTAAAAATGCTATTTCAGTATTGCGCTTGCATTTCTTATTTATGGAGAGAAAACATTAGTTTTCCTTGAGGTTCTTTTAAATTAGGAGTTTTTTTTACATTTTTAACTCCCAGAGTTTTGGGAGAGCTTCCCTGCTAATCATGCATCTGCACCTTCCCATGTGTCATTGTTTCCATAAAATTGACTGTTTGGAACTGAAACTACTGGGTAACAGTCTGAGTTTGTTCGGAGTTTCTAGTAGTTTGTATCAAGCCGTGGTTGAGGCCTAAGGTCTAAAGACTGCTGAAGCCCACTGTTTCTAAAATCCCACTTAGAACCGCCCAGTCCATTCCAGTGAAGGGGGGTTCCTCAATGGAGGAGCGAGAAGCAGGGCAAGCCTTGGGTTTCTGGACTGTTCAGTATCCCCAGGGGCTGGGAAACCACCCGGTGAGAACGTCCATTGTTACCTGTTTCCACCAGCCTGAGAACCCAGTGGGCCAGCTTCTCTCTCCGGCTCATCCATCTTTCCAGTAGCAGCTTCTATCATGGAAACCTAGAATATTGCCCACCGTGGCTGGAGGCGAACCTGCCTTAGCTGTTTTTTTGCAGTGAATTAAATCACCTTCTAGGTAAAAGTGGAGGAAATAAAATTGGAGTTGGAAATGTTATGTCCGCATTACAAAATGATGCCACTTGTGTGAATAAGACAGGATGCACCAGTCACCTTGTAACCTGCTGTATTGGCAGCCTCCTGGGCTTGTTCATTTTGCCACATGGTCTCTCTCTGTGTTATTGCCTCTCAAATTCTCTCTCTCTGTGTCTCTCTTTCTAGTAATAGGAAACCTATTTTCCAAGCAGTGTTTATTAAGCACCATTTCTGAGTAAAATATTTATTTTAGAACTACGTAAAACTGGTCATATTTTCTTTTCTTGACTACCTGCAAACCTGCAACAAGGAAGCTCAGATTTGATAGTAAGTTACTGTTTGAATGTATGTGGGGAGAGCATGTGTGCAGCATTTATTGAGCACTTCCTATATGTCAGTCTCCACTCTTCTTTTTATTCTTTGTTTAATTCCTGAGATATATGATGAGATTAAAGTTATTGCCGTTTTCTTTTGAGAAAATGGAAGCCCAGCAAAGTTAAATAATTTCCCAAAGATACATAAGCGATGTCCTCAACCTTTGCGTGAAGGTCCCTCTGATTTTAAATCCTAGGATTTTCATCTTTCGGCAGATTAATTCCTCCAGCACAATTACAGCTCCATGCTGGTGGGGGCCTTCTCTAATCATTTAGCATCCAGTTTTGAAATACTCTCGGCTAAGCCCACGTGCAGAGATTAAAACCAGTTGCTTTACCTACCGAATGAGTATAAAGCCAGGTAAAGCAGAAATCCCTGCTTTCTTGCTACCATTTGTGTTTCGCTATAAATCAACCATTGGATACACGTGTTTGAGCATTTTGTTTACTCGCTTTATTCTTCTTTGTGGTAATGATAGTTAGATTTTAAAGAGAGAAACAAAATTGGCTTTGACACAAAGGGTCTACTTCAAAGGACGTATCACAGCAACGAGGAAAATATTTTGGACACAACTGTGTTTTAACAAGTGTAATTTTCCCCTAACCATAATGATATGGGTAGTATTGGGATTTTTCTGTGCAGATGAATTCGTTTATTTCATGAAAACAATAGTTCTTTTATGACATGGAAATTCATTTGAAACAATTCTAAGCTGTCATATAGGGCTTTGGAAAGCACATTTTCCATATAAATTTTCTTGATGCTCCTTCAAGAAACAGTCATTTTATGACTCTTCTGTAAATAATTCTGCCTAAATTGCTTTGAGAGAAATAAAGATGAAGCAATCTAAGAGCTGCGAGCTTGAAAAATTGCCCTATTTGATACATCAATTCGATTTTCCACCCTTAAATATCGCTTTTAGTTTATATTTTACTTTAAAGGCAATTATATAAAATTTTCTTCTTATAATATATATTTAAAGTAAATTTAGAGTGCATTAAAATGTTGTTGAAATTGAGGAGAAGGACAGGGAGAATCACCAGACTAAATAGTGAGCCTTGATATTGGAGAAGTGTCATGATATATTTATTGGATTTGACTAGCCGTAAAGAATGGGCGTACAAGAGCTCCAATTCCTCCACATCCAGACCAACGCATTGTGTTTTGTGTTCTGATAATAGACATCCTAACAGACGGGAGGTACTCTCTCCCTAGTGAAACTGAGCAGCTTTCAATATGCCTGTTGATTATTTTTATATCTTCTTTGGAGAAATGTCTATTCAAGTCCTTAGCTCTTTTTCCTTTTTTTTTTTTTTTTTTTAGCTTATTAGTTTTTTCACTGTTGATGAAAAAAGCCAGTCCCCTCCTGATTTCACTTACAGGAATATTAAAGTAGTCAAACTCAGAGAAACAAGGACTGGGAAGTCGCAATAATCAATGGATGTAAAGTTTCCATTATGTAAGATGAAGTTCTAGTGATCTACTCTACAATATTTCTTTAATTGAATTTATTGGGGTGACATTGGTTAATAAAATTGCATAGATTTCAAGTGTACAATTCTATAATACATCATCTGCATATTGTATGGTGTGTTCACCACCCCAAGCCACGCCTCCTAACATCACCATTTTTCCCCTTTACCTTCTTCTACCTCTCCCACCTTGCTCTTCAATCACCATACTATTGTCGGTGTCCATGAGTCTTTCCTTCTTTCCCTTTGCTTAATCTCTTCACTGTTGTTACTGAGCCCTACGTCTGTTCTCTGTATCCATGAGCCTGACTCCACTTTATTAGTGTGTTTTGTTCATTAGATTCCACATAGGACTGAAATCATATGGTACTTGTCTTTCTCTGATGGGTTTATTTCACTTAGCACAATGCTCTCCAGCTCCATCCATGCTTTTGCAAAAAGTAACATTTCCTTCTTTTTTTTTTTACAACTGAGTAGTATTTCACTGTGTGAGTATACCACAGTTTATGCAAAATGAAATTCTAGAAATCTACCATACAACATTTTGCCTTTAGTTAATAATGCTGGATTGTACACTTAAAAATCTGCTAAGAGGATAAATATCATGTTAAGTGTTTTTATCCCAATAAAATAAAATAAAATAATTTAAGTGTAGCAAAGTAGTAATAGAAGAGCACTTTTGATGTAAAAAAAGAGTATTTACAAAAACAAAATTAAAAAGAAATGGGTGGAGGTAGAGCAATGTAAATTAGAGGTCGTGTAAAAGAAGCTTACATTACTCTGCCCAGAGATACTGTGAAAACCAGGACACATATGCGGATAAAATACTTCCTTAACTGCTGACATATTAACGAAGCACAGACCCACAGCAATGCCATTAAATCCACACAGTTGTGCTTTTCAGCGATTAACAGATTTTGTTTGAAGGGCTATTTAGAAGACTTTGGGTTTGGCTTAAATGATTAAATCAGGAGTTTTCTCACTTACTTCTAACATGTAACCAAATATAGAATTTTGCTCTAATCCCTCCCCTAATTGCCTGGAGTGGATGATTAGGTATGTAGATCCATTTTATTTAGATTGCTTTAATTCCTTTGTCTCTCATGTTTCCTCTGAATCCATCATCTCCATGATCTTGATAGTGTGAGGTTTTCTTTGAAAATCTTGCAAGTAGGAGATAAGAAGGAGAAATAAAAACACAAATCAACTTAAACTATGTTTCCTCGCTCCTCCTTGTATATCCCTGAAATTGCTTTTTATTAATATACTTACACATGCCTTCTAAAAATATTAATACATCTGTTTGATTCTACTTTTAAACCTGATTTTTAATCTTTTATTAACTTTGGCCTTTAGAATTTATAGAGTATTTTTCTTTCATTTTCTTCTTTTTTATGTGTATTTACATAAGTATCTGAGGGACTTTTTTTAATGTCACTTGTATTATTTAATTTAAGCAACAGAAATTAGGAACTTGAGTTGGAAGGCAACAGTGGGCAAAATTCATAGCCAAATAAAATCCTGCCATATGTGTGGAGAAGTGCCCTCGACTGGGAGTTGAGAAATCTAAGTGTATTTTATGTTGACTACCGTGTGGCTGTGTTATCTTAATTCCATCCTGTTAAATTGTAGGGCAGGAGTCGGGAAACTTTCTGGCTGAGAGAGCCATGAACGCCACACATTAATTCCATGAGAGCCATACAATGACCCGTGTACATTACGCATTATCCAATATAAATTTGGTGTTGTTCCAGAGGATAGCTGTGATTGGCTCCAGCCACCTGCAACCATAAACATGAGCAGTAGGAAATGAGTGGATTGTAATACATGAGAATGTTTTATATTTTTAACATTATTATTATTTTTTATTAAAGATTTGTCTGTGAGCCAGATGCAGCCATCAAAAGAGCCACATCTGGCTCACGAGCCATAGCTTCCCAACCCCTGTTGTAAGATCTCATTTGAAATATCTATCAAACAAAAATTTGCACTGAATGATTTTTTTCTGGTCTCTTCCAGTTCAGAAATTCTAAAATTTGCCTTCAGTTGTTTTGTCTTGTCATTGGGTGACCACTTGAAAAAATATTTTAGGAAATAAAAAAAAAATTGAAAAGGTATGCAAGAAGTAAGATCAATGTATGGAAGCATAGCTTCCAAAAATAAATTGCAGAATACTAGAGAAGGAATGACTATTTTTCTTGGGCAAGAATTGGAGTGAATGAGGAAAATGTGGACTTTTGATTAGTGCACATAAGAACAACATTATTACTGTCACATAATGCTCCATTGGGGAAAACAGTCGTGCCTGGGGTGAGTGGCCTGGGGCTCGATTCTGACCCAATCACTAAATAGGAAGCAAAGCAAATCTCTAGACCTTGGTTTCTGTCCCTCACATAAAGAGATTGGAGTAAATGACTTAAGTTTGCTTTTCTCCCTCTAGCAGAAGACTGAGATAGAAAGTTAATTAAAAACAGCATCGGGAAAACCAAAGAGAAGATTTTGCTCTAGCTGACCGTGTTTAGTAAGGCAAAGATTAGCCCTCAAATATTTTTAGTGCAGGCTTTTAGTTTTATAAAAGAAATTTTATTGACTGCATCGGGGTGACATTGGTTAATAAAATGATACAGGTGTCAGGCGCGCCATTCCACGACACATCATCTGTGTGTTCATCTCCCCAAGTCTCCTGCCATCACCATCTGTCCCCCCATACCCCTCCACCTCCTCTCACCCTCCTTTCCCTCCTGCAGTCCCCACACTGTTGTCTGTCTAGTTCTTTTTCTCTGCTTCATCCCTTCACCTGTGTTCACCTGTCCCCTCTGACAGCTGTCATTCTCTAGAGTCTGTGTCTATTTTGTTTGCTAGTTCATGTTGTGCTTTTCGATCCCACATACGTGTTAACTCATGTGAGACTTGTCTTTCTCTGACCGACTTATTTCCCTTAGCATTATAGTACCGGCTTTTAATGAGCAGTCCTGTTAAGCCTTGGAGATTCAAAAATAGATCCCAGAAAGTGAAGTCTAGATGGAGAAATGCACAGACTTGCGTATGGTTTCATCGGATCATGACTCTCTTAGAAAGGTCAGCAGCGTGCCTTTGAGAACGACAGAAACAGGAGGAAGGCACCAGTTCTGCTTGAGGATTCGCCTATGAAGTGACGTCATAACTGGCACTTGACATATGAGCTTGAGTTTGTCAAAAAGAGGAGCTGGGGTAAGGACAGCAAGGCCCAAGGTTTGAGGGCACTGAGGCCAGGGAACTCGTTCGGGAAACTGACTAGTTCTGTGTGATCAGAACATGAATGTTAGGATCCAAATCATGAGAGCTTTTGGAGCATACCATTTTAAATTTAGATGGACCTTGCCTATAATGAGGATATTTTAAAGATGTTTAAGGTAGAAGATGTTTTTGAGGCACCTCACTCTCTCTGCAGCGACAGGACAGCCTGAAGGGCGTGGGAATGTCAGCAGGAAGGGGGTTGGGTGACGAGTGGAGCAGTTCAGGCGAGAGCTGAATAGGAGTGTGAACTGAGTCTGTTTCAAAGATGCCGTGATACTTGGCAGTTGTACGCGTCGGGATGGGGTGGGTCATGCTGAAATAAGGTGTAAACCACAAATATCAGTGGCAAAAAACAACAAAAGTTTATTTCTCACTCAGTATACATAACCAATCCAAGTAAGAATTTAAGGGGAGACGTTCAGACGTTCTTTGCTCTTCATGGCCATTTAGGGACCTAGGCTGACTTCTTCCACAGTCACCGGAGTAGGGGAAAGTGGACAGGGTAACTCACGCTCTGTCTCTCCAAGCATCAGCCTGGAAATGACCCGTTTCATTTCTGCACACAGTGCAGCGGCCAAGTCAAATTCTGTGGCTGTGTGCTCAACTTCATGGGAGCTGTGACAGGCCGTCCTTGGGGGCGCTGGCAGAGAAAACGAGAATACAGGGGAGCAGCTCTAATAACGGCAATCCCAAACAGTTAAATATGGAGGAGACAGGGCAAGAGAAGCTGAGACAACTTCAAAGATATTTCTAGCCTGGCCTTTTATTTATGAAGACCAGTCCTCATTGTTTGTTTGACAGATTTCACTCTTCCTTACCTTCTCTTCTTCCAGGAAGCTCTCCTAGGTTCGATGTTCTTAGTGACATGCTGATATATGTTTAACAACGGGCTGTCTGTGGGAAAAAAAAAAAAAAAAAAAAAAAAAAAAACAACAGCAACCCTGTTTCATTTCAGTGTTTGAACTCTGGAATAAATACTCTCACAAACTTCAGGCCGCCAACATGATGCCACCAAACAAAGTCAGTAGTAGATGCCTGGAAGCACACCCCGTATGATATTTTCATCATACCTGTCCAACCAAACAAAATAACCTCAATTGCATGGATAGTAGTGAAATGTAATAAATTAATTAGGAAATGATAGGTTTCTAGCACCTAGAACCTTGGTTTTAAATCTAATCTGTCAGAATGAAGCTTTGTCTGACTTCCTGTTTAATGATGGCTGTATTCCGTGACTGGCTTACCGGATTCCTGACACTTGGGCTCCCCTGAGCTCCGGCCAGCCGTCTCCGGCACGTCACCCAGGTCTTCCTCGTTTCAGCACTCCCTTGACACGCTAAACTTGTTCCTGTTATTGCTCTTATCAACCTTATTTTAATTATCCGTTTACTCCTCTGTCTCCTCCACTGGACAGTGATCTCCTCAAGGAAAAGGGCATTGTCTCCCTGCCGAGTGCTTCGGTGCTTGACATGGTGCCCAGCGCACAGCAGAGGGTCAGCGCGTACCGGCTCAGACAGTGAGTTGGTGAAAGCATGTTTTTCATGAAATCAGCAAATGAGAGGCTTCTCTTTCCACTGATCTTTATTTTCAGGGACCTAGTCATTCCATTTCATTGAGAAAGAGACACTCCTCGCAGTTGCTTTTATATGAAATTATCCCTACTTGCAAATACTCAGCTGTTAAAAAGAAAATAATAATAATAATCTTAGAGCTTGGCTTTGCTCCTTGGGTGGATGCTAGTTTCTCCAGAAAGTATCTCAAGATACATATGTATTCAAGACCTAGATGGTAGGTTAGACAATGCTGTTGTTCTTTTGGAGTTTTATTAATACATTTTATTATGTAAACACTCTAAATAAACCCACGTAAAATTTTTTTCATCTCCCACATGAGATGTTATTTAAGACTGCAATTTTGTCTTTTATTTTATTCATGTTCCTTTTACCTAACACACTATGTGTCATATCATAGCAATGCAAAGCAGTTAAGATATAGCTGTTTTACCTCTACCTCAAATATTAGATTAAGTAGATCCAAGATTGTTTTCCAAAGCTCCCAATATATCTTCTGTATATATACAATATATACTTTTTTATTAAGTGAGAGGCAGGGAGGTAGACAGACTCCCACATGCTCTCTGACCAGTATCCACCCAGCAAGCCTCCTATGAAGTGATGCTCTGCCCATCTGGGGCTACTGCTCCATTGCTTGGCAACCGAACTATTTTAGCACCTAAGGTGAGGCCATGGAGCCATCCTCAGCTCTCAGGGCCAAATTGTTCAAACCATTTGAGCCATGGCTGCAGGAGGGGAAGAGAGAGAGAGAGAGAGAGAGAGAAGGGAGAGAGGTGGATAAGCAGATGTTTGCATCTCCTGTGTGCCCTGACTGGGAATTAAACCCAGGACTTCCACATGCTGGGCCAATGCTCTACCACTGAGCCAACCAGCCAAGGCTATATCTCGTATATTTTTTATTTTAATGAGTTAGCTGGATCTTTATTATAGGAATGCCATTGCATTCTACTTTGAATCAGTAGGTGAAAATCTCATTGGTGTTTTTGTTTGTTGGTTTTTTTTTTTTTAGCTTGATTAGCTCAGTATCTTGACACTGACCTAAAATTGTCTTCTCAGTGTACAGTCCGCTGAAATAGCACTTCAAGGACAGCAGATGCTCCAGGTAAGAAGAGCAAACTGCATGACAAATGGCAGGTACTTGGCATTGGCTAGATTATTAGAATCCTTATCTAAATTGTCTACATGTTGGGGCTTTTTTTGGTAGCCCAGAATAACGTGGATAAATGAACCTTCCCATTGGTAATTACATTTCCTTGACAATATTTCGGTGAAGGTTCATAAAAGGTAATAATAGCTTCCACCAGTGCTCTGTCCTGCAGCATGTCACAGTGCCAGACTCTGATAGTGTCTGACACTTATTACTTAAGTTCTATATTTCTAAAAGCAGAGGCCTCTGCAAGGTCTTTTCCCAGATGATACAGTCTTAACCTGCAAAGAGTCAGAAATGTGATTATGTCTGCAATTTTCCATGGACGTCATATACATTTATGGGAACACCCGAATGTTCTGGATTGGGAATTATTGGCTGGAGAGTATGAAAGAGAATCTTTAGAAGGGCGGGGACCTTTTCCAGCTTCCTCCTTTCTCATGATTTCGCTATAGCCCCTTACAGAGTTGTCTGATCTTCCCTCCCGACTGAGAATGTCTGCTCAGCCTGGTATTGAAACCCTCAGTTACTCATGAGCAGGTGTTGTCTCAGGTACTGAAAAACAGGGAAATGTTGAAACCATGGTTCCATGGCTCCTTCTAACAAATTAATAAAAAATAAAGTTAGTGACTTGCAGAGACTGCTCTGGCTGTTCCCTACGCCTGCACCTTGGTTTCAGATTTCTACCAGGTAGAACCCAGCTATGCTATGAATTAAAGTAACTGTCCCTGTACACGTCCCACAGGGCACTAATCTTTGATGTGCGGGGTGGGGAGAAGTTTCTTTGTGAAATTCTTTATCTCATTTATCCATCTTTTAAATGTGTAATACAGATGGATATCTTTCAGCACCTCTGAGAAACCCTCCAGTGAAATTACGTGCGTGTGTGTGTGTGTGTGTTTATTATTTACTGTTGCCCAAATTCAATACACAGTGTGTCTCAGTCAGCACCCACTCAGAAGACAGAAACCTCGCAATGATTTGAACAGGGGGTTTTGAATGTGAAGAATTATTTATAACAAGAGCAAAGTAAAAATCAAATTAGCACAGAAACAATCAAGAGAGCTCCAAGGAACATAGACGTGGCAGACAGAAGGCGCTGCCACGCCCCAGCGGGGACGCTGCCCAGGAAAGCCCCGCCCCTCCCCGCCCTGAGATCCGGGGGTCTCCTCTGACACCGCACAACTGTTGAGAGTTCCATGTCAGCCATAGAACTGTTTGTTTTCAGCATTTAAAAAAAAATACTTTCTATTAAAACATGTTATCTCCTATATCAATATATGTTTTGGCATTATTGTTTCAGTGGACTTGTATAGAAATAGGATAGAAATAGAAGAGCAGGATTCGAGATGGGAGCAGGTTTACACAGTTTGGTCTCATTTCTTTTCTCTCGACATCAGGTGGTGTGACCTGGACCCTGACAATATGTCGGGTTGAGCAGACAATGGACACGCTATCACTCTTTAATGTTACTGCTTCCCCTGCCTCCACCTCGGCAGGTGAATATATTAGATTGTAACTGCTGAGGCAAGAACTCGGGACGGATCGATGTTGGACTGAAGTGAGGGGCTCAGAGGCAGGGGTGAGCTCTGGGAGGCTGCACTTTTTTAATTGAGAGGGAGTGGAGGAGAGGGGCAGACAGGGACAGGCGGACAGGGAGGGAGAAAGATGAGAGGCATCACCATATTTCCCCCTGCATAAGGCAGTCCCATGGAGAAGACGCACCTAAATTTGGGGTCCTCAAATTAAAAACAAAACAAAACTGTATCACATAAAGTTATTGAACTCAAGTTTTATTCATCATAAAATTCATATAACTCCTTATCGCTGTCAAAACTCCCATCCACGAGCTTATCCTCATCTGTGCCTGATGATGAATCACTGTCTTCAACAATGAGTGCAAAAACAAGCGCGAAAAAGCAGGAAATGCAAGTAAAAAAAAATCTACAGCCACCGTATAAGACGCACCCAGGTTTTAGACCCCAAATTTTTCGAAAAGGGTGCATCTTATACATGGGAAAATATGGTAATTCTTTGTTGCAGCACTTTAGTTGTTGTTAATTGCTTTCTCATATGTGCCTTGATGGGGTGTGGGCTCCAGCTGAACAAGTGACCCCTTACTCAAGCCAGCGACCTTTGGGCTCAAGCTGGCAACAATGGGGTCATGTCTGTGATCCTGCACTCAATCCAGTGACCCCACGCTCAAGCTGGTGACCTGGGAGGCTCCATTCTTGACAGGATGCTGCTGAGCCCTGAGATGGAGACAGGAGAGCCACTTGCCTGCTATCAAATTACCAGGCTGACTTTGGGGATGATGAAACAGTTTAGAGTTATTGTGAGGGATAAGACAATGCAGACCAGACCTTTAGAATAGCCAGAAAGAAGTTTATAACAGGTGACATTATATTGCTCCTTCCTCTTCTTACTTTCTGCAACTGAATTTAATAATTAAAGAGAGACAGAGAAAACAATCACTTAGTATGCTTTGAAATACATTTTCAGATCTGGGGTTATTTATTGATATGTTTTATATTCTTTTCCCTATTATACATCATTTCATCCTAGAGTGTGGCATTAGAGAGGTCTTCAAGCAAAATCTAATATAATTTATAAATAGAACTAAGTTAAGGTAGAATTCTTTTCGTTTAAACCTAGTGGCATTTTTAATTTTTTAAAAATTGATTCGGGAGAGAGAGAGAAGGGGAGAAGGAGAGAGAAGCATCAATTCATTGTTCTTGTATGTGCTCTGACAGATCAACCCGCTGCCCCACAACCTCGACATATGAGGACGATGCTCTAACCAGCTGAGCTACCTGCCAGCCAGAGCTAACATATAATTTCTATTTTTACTAGTAGATTTTATAAATGATCTCGTTTCCTAGTGTACTAAAGCCATTATACATATATTACAAAATAGTCAACCAAAGAAATGACCAACGTACACTGTTTCTAAGAACTAAACCAAGATTATATGATCAAGGTTATTCAATAGGCTTGAATATGCTCACATATATATATGTATATATGTAATGCAATTATTAGAATAATTGGAATATATGTAAAAATATGGATACTGGTCAGCTCCTCGTTCTGGAGTTTCTCACTGAGTTCTAGGGTCTGCCTCCCTCCAAAATGTATTGCAACAGGCCTCTTGTGATATTTGTGGAGATTCATATCTAATCAGCAAGATTTTCTTGTCCCTTGAACACTTTTAGAGACTGTGAAAAAGTAGGTTTATTTCTTTGACAGAATAGGATGATAGTATTATGATAATATTATAATTATATAGATAGTCACATAATTAAATTAGTCATGTCCTATGATCTAAATATCAGAAGGCAATGTCAAGTTTTGCTAGTGGAGACTTGTTTCTGTGAAAACCTAAGAATGCACGTCTCTGGATTTTGAAGAGCAGTGAAATTCTAAGCATTCCAGCTTTTAAGATGTCAGGGCTGAAGGACTGAGGTGGTCGATCAAAAATATATATATTGACTCGGGACCCTGGCCGGTTGGCTCAGTGGTAGAGCATCGGCCTGGCGTGCAGGAGTCCCAGGTTTGATTCCCAGCCAGGGCACACAGGAGAAGCGCCCATCTGCTTCTCCACCCCTCCCCCTCTCCTTCCTCTCTGTCTCTCTCTTCCCCTCCCACAGCCAAGGCTCCATTGGAGCAAAGTTGGCCCAGGTGCTGAGGATGGCTCTGTGGCCTCTGCCTCAGGTGCTAGAATGGCTCTGGTCACAACAGAGCATGCCCCAGATAGGCAGAGCATCGCCCCCTGGTGGGCGTGCTGGGTGGATCCTGGTCGGGCGCATGCGGGAGTCTGTCTGCCTCCCCGTTTCCAACTTCAGAAAAATACAAAAAAAGAAAAAATATATATATATATTGACTTGGGAGTAATGTGGAAATGAGAATGAGCCCGGCGTTTGTGGCGCGTTATTTTGGTCATACAGTCTTTGATCTGCCTTACCCATCTACGTCCAATGTGGTGAGCGGTGCATTTACTCTCCTTATAAGCCCATTGCTTTCCACTCTTCCACTTCCCTTCCTTCGCTTTTTCCCTCACCCCTCACCACGTGTTTCTACCTGGCTAAACATACAGAGTTCTGCAGTATCTCTTATATAGGTGTGTGTGTTCGGGTGTGTGTACATACCCTTACTTCACATGTAGAGAAGCTGGATTATACACGAAACAAGATTTATTATAATATTGTCTAACACTGGGACAGGCTTTCTCACCAGTAATGAGCCCTTTCATTGGGACAAGTCAAGTGGAAGTTTGGTGTTTGACATTATGATGGAGTCTTAAATTGAGTAGGAACAAGACCCAGGTGAGTTACGTCGTACCATCCACCCTATGAGTTTGTGACTCTGAACACATGTTCACTTCAGAGCAAATCAGAATCAAAATAAAATTTCTACTGAGCTGGTAACCAGACAGAATGCTCAGTCAGTCCTATGACTTTGTCATACCTCCTTTGCCTATAGCAGTGGTCCCCAACCTTTTTTGGTCCATGGACCAGTTTAATGTCAGAAAATATTTTCACGGACCGGCCTTTAGGGTGGGATGGATAAATGTATCACGTGACCAAGACAAGCATCAAGAGTGAGTCTTAGACGGATGTAACAGAGGGAATCTGGTCATTTTTAAAAAGTAAAACATCGTTCAGACTTAAATATAAATAAAACGGAAATAATGTAAGTTATTTATTCTTTCTCTGAGGACTGGTACCAAATGGCCTACGGAATGGTACCAGTCTGCAGCCTGGGGTTTGGGGACCATTGGCCTATAGGATCATTCCAATATTTCCATATTTTATTTTTATACAACTATTTTCCTCAAGGTGTCCTGATATTTCTAAGCCTCATAACCTTCCTTGCAGTGACCCCAAACCCTGAAAAAAGTGCAGCCTCGCTGTCATTGGTGTGTCTTAGTTCCCTACCCGACCTGGTCCATTAGCTGCTTGTCACCTGCATTCCTTTGCTCCTGAGCACGCGTGTAGTGTCAGCCACCTGCCAACACGGTGCTGACTGGCCATAAATTTAAATGGAACCAAACTCTTTCCTTCAAGGAGTTCACAGTCTAGAAAATAAATATTTTAGTTTGACAAACTATCAATATAATACTAAGCAGCCAATGTAAATGAAGAGATACAAAGAAGCATATTGCAGTATTTAAAATCTAGGACTTATGCTGCAATTTCCCTTCTTTAGTTCAGTAGCTAGATGATTTTCAGTATGGCATTTATTACATTTGTTTCTAAATAGTCTTATGCCCGTATTATAAAAATGGATATTTTTGACACTTGCTGTTAGTAAAAATAGGATAGCAAGGACCAGATTTATTTTTCAACAAAACCGTTAAATAGCTCTTTTCAAAATACTGGGCATCAGGAAACGCAGGGCAGTGACCCTGTGTGGTGGGATTAAGCCAGCAGTGTCTGCTTCGTGGAGAGTTTTCTAAAACAATCACATCAGTGAGTCTTACATTGCATCTGACTTCTGCTTTGCTTAACTGTATCCATTAACTACTTTACAAACAATATGTAACTTCTATAATATGCTACTCATCATTTATGGGTTTTTTTTTGTTGTTGTTGTTGTTTTTGGTATTTTTCTGAAGTTGGAAACGGGGAGGCAGTCAGACAGACTCCTGCATGTGCCCAACCAGGATCCACCTGGCATGCCCACCAGGGGGCAATGCTCTGCCCATCTGGGGCGTTGCTCTGTTGCAACCAGAGCCATTCTAGCTCCTGAGGCAGAGGCCATGGAGCCATCCTCAGCGCCCAGGCCATCTTTGCTCCAATGGAGTCTTGGCTGCGGGAGGGGAAGAGAGAGACAGAGAGGAAGGAGAGGGGGAGGGGTGGAGAAGCAGATGGGCGCTTCTCCTGTGTACCCTGGTCGGGAATCGAACCCGGGACTTCCGCATGCCAGACCGACACTCTACCACTGAACCAACCAGCCAGGGCTCATCGTTTATGTTTAATAGAGTTTTACATTTAAATAAAAGTAGAACATTTTTAGTGCGTGCCATGTGCTCTTCATTTATAAATAAGCTGTTGTCATTTACAAGAGTTTCTCGCTTAAGATCAAAGTTTGCAGAGCCTTCCGATATCTCCATATACTTGCAAGCAATTGGCAGGGGAATGAGCTGCAGCCATACTTTTGCTTTAAAAAAAAATCTTTCCATTAATTGCCTTCATTCACAGCAGTACTAATAATACTTACTTATTTAGTTCATTAATTAATTAAAATAAGTAAATTAAATTAATTAAAGCTGCACTGTAGCTTCATGGCACATAACAAAAACCTTGACTGCCTTACAGTGAGGGGGCGATGTTAACATTCTTATCTCCTGCATGTTGCTTA
Source organism: Saccopteryx bilineata (assembly GCF_036850765.1). Taxonomy (NCBI): domain Eukaryota; kingdom Metazoa; phylum Chordata; class Mammalia; order Chiroptera; family Emballonuridae; genus Saccopteryx; species Saccopteryx bilineata. The sequence continues at coordinate 252,130,418 of NC_089494.1, forward strand.
TAAGAACTGCTATGGGGAACAATACTATGCTTCCGACGAACTTTATTCCCTAGATTAGCACTGGGATCAAAAGATTTATAGCAGCATCTCTTCTAAGTAGCCACTAGTGTATTCTTGGTTTCTTTTTCATTTAGGTTAAGCCTGGCAAATTAAATAAAAAAGCGTATCTAATAATGAAATAAAAAGATCGTGTGTTTATTAGAATTTTGTTGATTGAAAGGATGTGAACAAGCAAAAAGCAACCAAGACCCAAAGTAATTCCTGTCCAGAAAGAGGTCTACAAGGTTTCTTTTTTAAGTCTGTATTTATTGATGACCTGATATGGGCCCGGCATCATACAAGCTCCTCAGCATATATGGCTCTGGGCACTCACAGAGCTTCGGTTCTAGGAAGGGAGAGAGAGAGAGCAGACAAATAAATGCAAGAATGTGTGTGTTGGGGGTGAGGGTTGTCATATTGCAATAAACCATGGAATAAAATAAAGCAACAGAGGGGAGAGGGAGTGTGTGGTGTGAGGGGTTTCCTTTTTAAGTGGATGGTCTGGGGAGGCGTTCTTGTGCAGTTAACTCCTGAGCAGATATCTGAGGGAGAGAAGACGGTGCCGCTTAGACATTTTCGTAAGGACTTGCAGACAGAGGGACAGCAAGGACACCACCCTTGAAGAAAGGGCTGCTCGTTCTTCTCAAGAGGCAGCACCTGTCCGTGAACCATAGTAAGCAAGGGGCACAGGCCAGATGAAGTCCGAGAGGAACTGGAAATAAATGACTGTGCTCTGAATGTGATGGGTAGTCAGTAGAGACTTGAGGAGAGGAATGGCGTGATCTGGGTTCTGTATGAAAAGGATAACCCTGGCTGGTGGGTTGAGAAAGACTTTGAGTGTCATGGGCAGGTGCAAAGACCCCAGCGAAGAGCATATTATTGTAATGAAAAGGCAGTTAATCATGGCGGCTTGGACTCGGGTTGTAGGGATGGCAGTGGTGGGGAGTTCTTCCATTCTGAACATGGAGACAGCATTGTTCGCTGATGGGTTAGATGTGGTGTGGACAGAAAGGTTTTGTTTTGTTTGTTTTGTATTACTCTGAGTACCTGGAAGAAGGATGCTGCCATTTCCAGAGATGGGAAGGATTCTGGGTCAACGGCCTCGAGGGAAGAGGAGATTTGGAATTTAGTTTCCTGTTGATTCTGAGACTCCCCTTGCCTCTAGTTAGCTCTGTTGACATATGAGCCCAGAGTTCAGGGAAGAGACTCAGGCTGGAGATTTGTATTTTCAAGTTTTCAACCTTGCCTGGGGTGAGATGACTCAGAAAGTGAGTGTAGATAGAGGAGATGAGGTCTGAGGTGGAGTTTTGAAGGACAAGAATCTAGCAGACAGAGAACAGGTGTGGACACTGAGTTAAGGCAAAGCCAGCAGAGGGCGCTGTCAGAGACACTGAGTGAAGGACACACCTGGGCTCTTTCTGTTTCAGTCTGTGGTTGTGTATAGGCTGTCGTTCTGCAAAGCATGATAAGCCAAGACAGGTGGTCATTTTTAATACAGCTGTGACTCATATTTAGTGCTCCAATATTAGAGAGTACTGACTGACAACCAGTTTGGGAAATAACAGTTATCAGCTCACCATATTCTTTGCATCAAGTAGCACCAAACATAATATGTAGATTTCCCTGCTTCCCTACACAGACCGAGACTGTGGCTTTTGAGGGAATTCGATTTTCCTTCTAGGTAATGAAAGAATCAACCTTTCCCCAAACCTACAGAAAATTCCTTAGAATTTAGTAGCTGTGTCCTCACGTATGACTGACACAACTCAGGCTGGAGTCTCTCATTGACTTGACTACATTTGTATTCATTAACTGCGTTGTGTCGGGGACTGTGCTTGCCACCATCTGAATGGTGGTGAGTAGAATGATTTCTCAGTGAGTGTGCATTTGGGGAGGGAAAACGACGATCAGACCAGCAGTCACAGTTCAGAGTGACACGGGAGTTATTTGTGAAAGCAAAGGGAAGTAAGGCTGCTCATCTCATCACAGGGGCAGGGAACTGAATCCTAAAGTTGAAGAAGAAATGGCCTGGCATCAGAACTTGACCCCTGGCATTGCATTTTGGGGCTTCCCTGGACCGTTTGCACACAAACTCCTGGTTTCCGAATTACTAGCTCGTGGTGATTTTTTCTAAATTGTGCTGTAGGCCTTTCATAGTCTGGCAAAGATGTGACTCAACCTCTTCTGCTACACAAGACTCATCTTTATGCCTAGTCACTTCTACGTCTAGTGTTTCATATGCTGCTTGTTTAGTTTCTTACAATACAGTTTATTGTTAAGCAAACGATATGCTTCTTGGATAGATTGTAAAGACGGTTGAGTCTGGCTCCCAAGGGAAAAGCCCCAGAAGCAAGTCATCTCAGTGGTGCCATTCTGTGATTTACCCATGAGGAGTCTGGCAGGAGTAAACACATCCAGGCGGAGGGTATACTGATGTCCTAGCTGCTTCGAAACTAAGCATCAAAATTAATGAAGTTATGAGACAGAACATTGTTATCCACAGACCTCCTACTGTCGAGTTTGAGGATTTTTATTGCAAATGAACTTGGTAAGAATCAAGCTATTTCCATATGTGTATTTTTAATCTACATTGTTTGCCCTAGAATAAGAAAACAAATTTGCCAAAGCGTTACAAATCAGTGATAGATTTCCTTTCATTTTCTTCTTTCCAGAAATGTTCAAATTAGAATTCATTTTCTTCCCTTTGAAAGTACAATCCTCCATTTAGTCCAGAAGATCCCTGATTAATCAGGTTATTAGTAAATCGATCTTATATCATTTATTATGTGCCTGCTATATGCCAGGCACTTTTTGCTAGTAACTGGAAATCAACCAGTTGGGAAAAACACAATCTTTGTCTGAATTCAGTGATGTATTCAGAAACAGTTTGAAGGGGGAAATAAACCCTTAGGAAGAAGAAAAACACTGTGAAAAAGAAGTTGCTTTGGTGTCCTCTACTATCATTTACAGAGAAGAAGAGATAAAATATCAGAGTGATAAGGTTGTTTGTTTCAAGATGCACATTTAATCTATTTACTTCTGATAATGCAAAGATTACAGGGCCTTGTTCCAAAGTGGTGATCCTCCGTGCCTCTCTATGTCTATGGCTCTGCCAGAGTGAGACACGTCAGAGATGGCACCTGTGTCTTGGAATGTCTCCTGTCCCTTTAAGTGGTCCGCTGGTAGCGGCCTGATTTCACTTGCCAACTTTATATTGGATGTTTTTTCTTTCCTCTCTCGCCTTTTTACATTGCGCGTGTTATGGATGACTTAGAAGTGTGAATCTGAGGTATCCAATTTTCCAGTCATCCTCCAAAACACCAGCTCCAGATCATTACTCATAAAGGCTGTGAATGTTTTGACAGGAAGTCTAAGAAAAAGAAGAGAGCTGGGCCTTTTTTTTTTTTTAATATAGTTTTCAACTCTTTACTAAGAAGTCTGACTTTTCTGGCTTTGTGTTTTGACGAAGATTTACTGACTTGAAAGAAACCTGCAAATCCTTAACAATAATATTAGGAATCATAGGATCAAGGGGGCAGAGGTGTCAAACAAACTGTGTCTAAGATTGACCAGGCTTCAACACCAAATCAAGCAGAGTAAAGGCAGATTTGGAACATTGGGACTTCTCACAGGAATGTCTCCGAAGCTACCGTGTTTACAGAGCAATCCCGGAAGAGAAGGCATGAGGACTGAGTAGAGGAAGCTCAAAACTTCTCTTCTGCAAGAAAGAAACAGGAGCCCAAGGACCTTCCTCAGTCTTCTGGTTCTGATGTAGGTGACATTCTGGCTGTATGCTGAAGTCTCGTAGGTAGTGAGTGTGTCACAGGCTCCTCGGATCTCTTACCCAAGGCTTGAATGTCGTTCTGTTCCTCATCGAGCCTCAGATGTTGAATGGGCATCTTAACATCTGCGCCATCTTTTACTCTGGAGTACAATTACCGTTGAAAGATTATGTGTATGGTGCATGTATTCCTAAAGGATCCTAACACTGCATACAAATCCAAGAAGTTAATCATAGTTCTTTGTCCGACAGAAGAAAATACAGTAGTTTTTCTTAGCATTCTAAAGGTTTGAAGAGAACTGTAGACATGAAATGGCCCTCATGGAGTTTGCATAGAGAAGGCAGTATAAAATAATGAGATTCTCCACAAGCTCAGGTACAGAGATACGGCACTTCATTTACCTTTAAAATTCACCCAAATCATTAGATGCTGTGTGTGAGATGGTAAGACACACATGTGGAATGTCAAGCAAGTGCCAAATATCTCACATGTATTATCTGGAACTCTTTTCACAACCTTTTTGGGTTCTATCGACGATCCTGAGACTGAGTGAAGTCAAGAATGCTCTGAGAGTGAATAGTTAGTCAGTTGGGATGTTGGAATTCAAACTCCAGTTCACAGGACTGTAAATCCCATTCTTATACTTGTACGTCTCAGGGAAGGCTTGTGCTACGTGAGAGGGTGCATTATATGGATAGCCAAAGGTTTCCATGTGTACCTTTAAACCATGTGAGACTGGGCTCCAAGGTGACACCAGATTTTCTCTGCTGAACCATTTGTTGTGAGTTCTTAGCTTTTTCACTTCACCTCTTATTTCCTAGTACTTCTCCATTAGCCACACTAATCTCAACATTTCTTTACGACATTTCACACCAGTGATGTATTCGCTAAATAAAAGGCATTGGCAATGCCTTAGAGCACCTTAAAGGATAAGCACTGTCTAAATGCAAAGTCATGTCTTAGGAAGATGACATGTAATTGGAGGAAATGAACTTTAATTTAGTATGAGGGTGCTTTATGTTGGTTTATTATTATGGGAGGAAGAAAGAATTGTGTAGACCATGTGAATAGTAAATGCTGAGTTTATAACTAAGCTTTATTGGTATGGCAGCAAAAATGTCATTGGATGTATTAGAATATTATGTGCAGGTTAGAGGTCAATATCATAAGGATAACAACAAAAAAGTGTTTGATAACGAGGGTGGGTGAATTTTTATGAGATATTTTAAACCAGTTATAATTAAACATTAATTATTTACTCCCAGGAATTACTTATTTGCAAAAATTGAGTGGGTTTTTCAAAATGGAGAGTGGTTTATATTTACCGTTCGTAGTTTAAAAGATGGAAACTCTATTGATTGTAACTAACATCAAACTTTGTAAAGTGTGTCACTAAAGGTAGGAACCAAGCCCAATGCTTCCTTTTTTTACTAGTGTCTTGTCACCACTTAGAATATCTTTCTTTTTAAAATTTTAATCATTGTTAGAATCTCAAAAAACTGAGAAACAAAAGCAGAGAAAAATATAAATTACAGTAGATTTCATTCCCAATGCAGAAATAATTATACATAAACTTTTGGTACAGAGAAATTCAGTAACTTGGCCAATGATGAAAAACTTGATAAATACAGAGATACTTTAAAGATTTTTTTTTAATTCATTGATGAGAGAGAGAGAGAGAGAGAGAGAGAGAGAGAGAGAGAGAGAAAGGGGGTGAAGAACAGGAAGCATCAACTTATAGTAGTATGTTGTGGTAGTATGTGCCTTGACCAGGCAAGCCTGGGGCCTTGAACCTGCGACTTCAGCATTCCATGTTGATGTCCATGAACCATGACGGGTCAGACTAGGCATTTATAATTTAAATCATTTTACTGCCTTCACTGAAAAATTATTTTATACATAAACTTTGGAGTTATCTCACTAAGCAGTTTAACAAAACTTGTAATTATGGCTAAAGAGTTGTATGACAACTTCGAATCATTCATTTTTTGCTGTGAAGTGTGGTCCTTTAGTCTGTGAGGACAGGTTTGTAATCACAGATAGGTTCTCAAAAGTAAATAAAGAAATAATTAAAGAAAGAAAAGGAAGAAACTTTCCAGTGTTTGCATCTGAAAATTAAGACGACAGAGTCTAGCTTCAATTTTCTTGGCATCTACCTGCTGTAACATTTCACGTATCTTGGGAAGTTTATATATTATCTTTTATTGTCTTGATTCTTTTTTTTTTTTTAATATGGAAGAATTGGAGCACTCTGCACTATAATCACTGTGGAAAATCCTTTAGGTGGTATTACATGCAGCTGGCCTAATGCACATTTCTTGAACATAAAAGAGAAAGAGTCCCCTTTACAGGAACCCTGAAGCTGTAGAAGAAACTCTTAGGACCAGCGGTGGAGAAACTGGTATTATGAGCAAATATAGAAAAGGTATCAAGTAAACGGCTCTCTCCAATTGTTTGTTCTTTTACTTGACACAAATGTTTCTTTCCTGTCTCCTTATGGATTTCTAGTTGGTCCAGAAGTAGACTCATTCATTTAATTATCCCACAAATGTTTGTTGAACTTCTGCTCTCTCTGGCTCCGTGGAGTTGGTAACAACAAAACTGGGCCCCAATAAAGTACATTTTCACGTTTACGTTGGCTCTCGACATTGTCACCCCAGCTTCAAGCAAGGGGAACGTGGAAGAGTGCTTTGCTCCCCATAGGTTCTCCACGGGGCGTCTGTGAGCAGCAGCTGAAGCAGCAGCAGGCAGATAATAAATTGAATAGACTCCCTTATATTTCTTTATGTTCCTCGGAGATGAATGGAGTTCGTTTCAGAGTTCCTGGGTATCTAATATAATTAGGTTTCCCTCTGGCTCCCTTTCCCTCTCCTCTCTGACTTTGTCTTGTATATTTCATCTTGTGTATTGAAGATGTGTATCTCATCGATTTCCAACATGAGGTAACATCAGTGATTAGCCACAGCGGGCCTTTCGCTGCAGCGAAGATGACTTTATTCTCATTTTTTTTTCTTTTCTTAGATCCACTTTTTCCTCTTTTGATTAAATTCATTGGGGTGGCAATGGTTCATAAAATTATATAGGTTTCAAGTGTACAATTCTATGATTTATAATCTGTAAGTTGCATCATATGCCCGTCACCTGAAGTTAAATCTGCCATCAAACAAATGATCTTATTCTTTATTGATCACTTATTAGGGGAGCACTCGTGTTGTGAAACTTAATACGGGTCTTGGGCTTTTCTGTATGTTAGGGTCTTGTTACTGAATGCTAACATCTTAAAACTGATGGAGGCGGCCCTGGCTGGTTGGCTCAGCGGTAGAGCGTCGGCCTAGCGTGCGGAGGACCTGGGTTCGATTCCCGGCCAGGGCACATAGGAGAAGCGCCCATTTGTTTCTCCACCCCTCCGCCGCGCTTTCCTCTCTGTCTCTCTCTTCCCCTCCCGCAGCCAAGGCTCCATTGGAGCAAAGATGGCCCGGGCGCTGGGGATGGCTCTGTGGCCTCTGCCTCAGGCGCTAGAGTGGCTCTGGTCGCAGCATGGCGACGCCCAGGATGGGCAGAGCATCGCCCCCTGGTGGGCAGAGCATCGCCCCTGGTGGGCGTGCCGGGTGGATCCCGGTCGGGCGCATGCGGGAGTCTGTCTGACTGTCTCTCCCTGTTTCCAGCTTCAGAAAAATGCAAAAAAAAAAAAAAAAAAAAACTGATGGAGGCGACGCGCACGTCATTGATTATGCTGCAAAAGACAAGGATCCAAAAAGTATAGATTTTGACATCTAAACCTACCATGCACTCACCCTGGCAAAACAGGAAAATGAGGACTCGGGAGGGTTCCTTTGAAACGGGTTTGCTCATTAAAATAATCACTTAGTTCTCTTACTCATCCTTTGGGTATACAGTCTTATCTCACAGAGTGATTCCTTACACTGTTCTACTTGATCACTGAGAGCTGATGTTCTCGAGTGCCTGTGACCCATGCAACAAGAAGGGACTCATCAAGTGTTATCAAACTAGAAATGAATTCTTTTCATGAAATTTTAAACGTGCTTGCTTTTGAAGTAGGCACTGCTCATTTGTATTAAATGCTTTCTTATGTCTAGGAACTTCTTAGTATTACTTTGGTTGAATATGTCATTGTCAGTATTTGCATGAAAAAAAGAGAATTTTATATGATTCTGTCTTAGACGTATAAATACAAGTAAGTCAATAAATACTCTGCTTAGGTAAGGTGGTGTTTTAAGTAAGTGTATTTTTCAGAAAACAGATGCTGTTCCCTTCGAGCACTGTAACTTCAATATTAACTAGATGAGCAGGACCTCTTTGTAAGCACAGGGTGTACTTCCCTCTGTCCTCAAGGAGAATGTCCGTCCGTCTTTACGGAGGGCTCAGTGCCACTACTGCAAATGTGTGGCCATGGCAAAAGTTATAAAGTAGCCTGACCTGTGGTGGCGCAGTGGATAAAGTGTCGACCTGGAAATGCTGAGGTCGCCGGTTCAAATCCCTGGGCTTGCCTGGTCAAGGCACATATGTGAGTTGATGCTTCCAGCTCCTCCCCCTGTCTCTCTCTTCTCTCTCTCTCTCTCTCTCTCTCTCTCTCTCTCTTTCTCTCTCTCTCCTCTCTAAAATGAATTAAAAAATTAAAAAAATTGAAAAAAACTTAAAAAAAAAGTTATAAAGTCGGCTGGGGACTGTCTGAAAATGTGCGCTTGGTTTTCATAGCTTTTCTCTTTTGGCCCCACTGGAAAAACTGCTGTGTCTTACTTTTTTTATGTTCTGAGTGTCTCTGTCAAGCCACAATAGGAGCTGATTCAGGACAAAAGAGGCAAGAAGATGCAGGACGAGGAGACCGGTGAATAGAGCCGAAGGAGTGCTGGGACACACTCCAGACAGAGAGGCAGACTGAGGGTCCCAGGTGCAGGGCAGACTGAGGGTCCCAGGTGCACAGCAGACTGAGGGTCCCAGGTGCACGGCAGACTGAGGGTCCCAGGTGCATGGCAGACTGAGGGTCCCAGGTGCACGGCAGACTGAGGGTCCCAGGTGCACGGCAGACTGAGGGTCCCAGGTGCACAGTGCACAGCAGAACTGGGAGTGGGATCTGCAGTCACGTGGGAACTACATGCACATGTGGGGGACCAAGGTAAGTGACCAGTGACCAATGGTCTCAAAGTCAGAAAACTAAGGAAGTAAAAATAATCAGATTAATGACTTAATATGTGAGAATTCTAATCAGTCCAGCCCAGTTAAGAAATATAAGCAAGGTAGCAAAAGCGAAATTGGAGATTGCTGCCTGTAGCTCTTTATTCCAGTCCTCGGCGTTTCTGATGGACTGGGAGTGACCAAAGGCTTGCCGGCTGAATTTTCTGTTGGGGAAAGGCAACCCCGTTGGTTCTGGCGTAGCCTAATTCTTGCCAATACAAAGGCTCAGCTCTTGTAGCTGAGCGGTATTTGATTTACTTCTTATAATCAATTGGATTCCAGGGAGCTTTATAGTTAATATGGAGTGAATTATGTAATCACCATTGTCAATATTGCATGTGAAATCTGAGTCGCTAGAGTTATAAGCAAGAATCCACAGAGGATCTCATTATTCAAGTTTCCGATCTTAAAACAGTGGTGCTCCATGAGTGGAAGGGGCAGTGATGTTTCCCCGGGTAGACAGGAGGAAATGTCTGGTGACATTTCAGGTTGTCCCATAGGGTGTACATCTTACATTTAGTATGTAGAGGCCAGAGGTGCTGCTCACCAGCATACAACGCCCGAGGCAGCCTCTCATAACAAAGAATTATCTGACCCTAAATGGTGTCAAGGTTGAGAAACACTGGGTTAGGAGCTGTGAGCATAAGACAGGGACATGGGATGTGTAAGCATCCTTTGAGGCCTGTAAGACTTGGTTTTAGAGGTCCAGAGTGATGTAAAGCAGATGAATTCTAACAGAAGTGGGCTGTTTCACCATCGGAACAAACTGTAGGCAGCTGGATGCAGCAAAAGAACTTGCCTCATTATCTTTACCTGGGTTTAGAGAGAAGTGGCTTCTTAAGATATATTTCTCAATTTACTTACACTGAGCTCTTAATTACCAGTCACCCAGGAAGGTGGAATGACTACTGTGACTGAGTGACAGGGATGAGTCAGTTGCATGGAGGTGAGGAAATCTGAATGGATTCATCAGACTGGGAGGCAGAGGCTGTGATCCCAACTGACTCACTCATTGGGATAACATGTGCTTCAGACCCAGCTTATAGTTAAGTTCTCTAATTAGATCCAATATGACTCCTTATCATCAAATTTCAAGGAACCAGAAATTTCTGTCTCTTTTCAGAATCTTAGGACTATTCTATATTGCCCCTTTATGTGAACTGAACCACCTTGGCTAATAGAAGTGGGGTGTCCTAGACAGCTATCTGACCATCAAAGTTGACCAAGAACGGTTCGGTTTATTCTAGCCTTTGCTGCTTCCCACGAAATTGAGATTATAGAGAAGGCTTTCATGTGGATACATTAATGAATTTTACATATTAATTCCCTCAAGTTTGATAGACTCCGGGTATCTCTACTTTAATGCTGATCTTAAAGCATTCAAAGTTTTATCAAAGTAACATGATTTTACAGCCCTTTCTTAATAAATGTTTAAATGAAAGAGGGGATGAATAATGTAAGAGTCAAATGAAATATTTTGCAATTATGGTACCAGAACCTCAGAGAAAAAAAAATTGAAAACCATGTCGTGAAAACCGTAGATCTTTTTAAAAGGAGGAAAGCATATTAATTTCTATAAAACCACTTTTATCCAGCTAGTTCTTTTGTGACAGATGCCACACACACCCCTGGTATTTGTAGTCATGTAAAATTTCTAGAGCAGATAGAATTCTCCTGCTTCTTGGACTCGATATAAGAAAAGCCGTAAGACACCCAACTCACATTTGTTAAACTGGATTGAAAATGATGTATCTTAGAGCAGAAATGGCAAAGATGCACCATCTAAAGTTGAATCAAGACAGAAGAGCAACTATGGAATAGAAAGCAGTGTGTTCCAGTCCATTAAGGAGAATGCTGTTCTCTCATCCATTCTCCACAAAATAGTTTGGCACTCGATGAAAACGCAGTACACATTGGTGTAGAGTATATAGTTATATAAAACATCACACAAAAAAACCCAGATTATTGAAAGATGCTCTGTCATTCATAGGATTTTTAAAAATCCTATCATTCATAGCATTCATAGTCGGATTTAAAAGCTGTGGATTAGAATGCCCTCAATCGCTTCTCTGATATCCCAGGGAAAATGTGCTGAGTGGGTAAGGATGTTGAAGAGTTTAGGTGACGTCTCTTAGAAACCTACATGTGAACATACCAGGAGTACCGAATCCTACTCTCTCTTCTCTTCCCCTTTCTTCCTCTCTTCCTCCCTCTTTTCTTCCCTCCCTCCTTTTCTTCTTGCCTTTTCCCCCCTCTCTTCTTATTTTCTTTTCTCCTTCCCTCTTTCCTGTTCCCCTTGTCTTCTCCCCACCTGCCTCTTCCACTCCTCCCTCTTGCTTTTCTATCCTTCTCTGTGACTCTGTTATCTCCCTGTGCCACACTCCTTTCCTCCCTTTGCTGTTCTCTTTCTTTCCTTGCCCATGTCCTAGATAGCCAGTAGTAAAGCAGGGATCACAGTTGTGGCCTCACCAAGGGCTGTGGAGACTGTGGGGCCGGTCAATGCCCGGAGAGATTGTAAAGTGGTTCAAACATCCAGAAAGGGAGAGATGGGCCAGCCACTCCCTGTCTCTGTGGGTAAGAGGTTGCCAACAGGAACAATGGAAGGTGCCACCATGACTGACTACAATCCTTCAGTCTGAAGAGAAAGTTTATTCTTTTAGTGCATTTCTCAAAGGGAACTGTCACCTCAAAAAGATGACAAAACATTCCACCAGACCGTTTTGTTTTAGGGCATAAGTTTGATACATTCTTCAGGTTTCTAGAAGGAAATAAATGATGACATGAATTATTTACCGCAACATATTTAGTGTAGTATCAGGAATTATTTCTAAACTATTAACTTTTCAGAATTGAACAAAAGCTCTGAACTCTTTTGTCAGAAAATGTATACGTGTTCAAACCATTTTCATAATCTTTTGAAGCCCCCATACCCCATCAGGATGTTTATATTCTTATACTGTGCTAATTTCCCCCCCATTGACTATATAATGCATGGCTACTTATAAAAGTAAGAATGCAGATATATTTCTATATTGCTTATAAAATGTCTCTAACTCCTATTACTCAAGTAACATTCACAAGAGTATTCAAGACAATCCCACGAGGTACTTAGAGAGGGTTATAGGTACTTCCTTTAGATGCTATTTAATATTTGTTTTAGAAAGAGTTTCTTCTTGATTTTGGATAGGGCAGCAGCTCACCTTAAGAGTAATACCACTTGTAATAACAGGAACAGTGGCAGCTTCCACAAAGGACCCATCTTCTGTACACCCGATGTATTTTCCAATGTGTTTTATCGACACTGTTTGATCTACTTGTCCTAAGATGTTTATTGAGTGGGTCTATTAGGTGGCCATTATTAATTCTCTCCACATGTGATTAAATGGAGGCTTTGACATTTTTAGATGACACCGGGCCAAAGTCACGGACATTAAGTGAAGGGATTGGCGTAGGAAGCTCAGGTGTCCCTGGTCCTTGGTCCTTGCTCTTCCTAACGTGTCCGATGATAGTGCGGATGTCCATGCAACCTTATCCCCTGAATAAAGAATGCTAAGAAATAGAAGAAGAATGAAGACTAAGTTGGCGAAATGCTGCGATGGCCAGATTTTCTTAGGTCTCTAAATAGAAAAAATGCCCTTAAAGCCCACACAATAGCAGCTGCTCATGGCCCTGGGCTGTGCTGTGCGAGCCAGAGCAGACATCTGTGGGAACAAATCTTGTTTCAGCAGCAAAATAAAATGGAGACTCTAGGCCCATAATAGGGGAAGATATGGAAGAGAGTTCACCTAGAGAGAAGGATGCGTGAGAGATGGCTCAGCAACCATAATATAAGAAAAATCCACCTGTGCTCATAACTGTGGGTGAATCTTCAAAATGTGCTAAAATGCCCATGAGATAAAATGTTTTTCTAATGGCAAAAATATAAAAACATTGAAAAAATACCTTTCAGTCTGATGATGGATCGGAGGAGAAAGTCTCCCCCCCCCCCCTCCGCCATGCTGTTTACTGACATACAAGGAGTTACTCGCTAAGATGAAGCAAAACTCTTTAAATGCAGTAGAGTACCTAAGGCTCTCTATAAGATTGTTGTGTCCATTACAATGTTTGAGAATGGTAAAGATGGTCTTGTTCAGTATTTGTCATTATTTGTATAAGCCGTCATAGTAACTTGTCCCTGGAGTGCTTCTAAAACAAAAGGTTTATCTGTTATGACTTGAATGGTTACCACAGTAGAAAAGGAGGAGTTACACGCTCTAACCCCAGTGAGTGACTCACGTGCGTTTTTTGGGCTTTACAGGAAGCAGAGAGGTGGGCTATGAAATTCTGCAGTGTTTTAGAGCATGGGTCTTGGGAACGGTTAAGATGCGATGCCTGATACCACGAAGAGTTTAGGAGAGGTGGTTAATCTTCCTCAGCTTCTCCTTTCTGTTCAGGGGATAATAAGAACCACCTCATATGTCTCTTACAAAGATCCGCTAACTCAGCAAAATGGTTCACCATGGTGCCCTGCTCATAAAGAATGTCCAATAAATAGATATCATTGATGTTTTGCAGGCATGGAACTTCTAAGAGAAGTTCATATCACAGACTCATTATTTTCTCTTCTGTGTACGTGACTTTTCTGCAAAAACAACATAAAAATAACTGAAGAAATTCAAGTAAAAATTGTTCAAATTCCACATGACTTAATGAAATTAATGTTTTCTTTCAATCGATATATCTTTTTCATATAGACGTTAATTTTTTTCCAATTTTCATAAATTTTATAGTTTTATATTCTGAGCGTTGGCGTGTGTCATGCGCACCTCCATTTTGTGGCAGCCTCCTCTTTCTCATATCTGTGTTTTCCCCAGTGAGGTAGGTCGCCATTCTCAGCAAACGAGAGACACACGTGGAAGGTAGTTTTATGTGACAAAAATAGGTTTGTATTACATAGATGTTTTTGTAACTTTTTTTTTTCTTGCTTAACAATACCTAGGAAGCATACGTCTAAGTAAAGGACACAAGGCTCTGGAAATAAAAGCTCCACATCACAAGGCTGTGTGGACAGGGTTATTTATTGCAGCATTTTCTGTGGTGGCAGCGCAGCTGAACAGCGCCTGGGTGTGGTCACTGGGAGTGTGGTGAACAGATTGAGAGACATCCCTATTATGGAATACTGGGTGGCTGTCTAAAATATACATATCTAGGCTCCGTGCTTATTTTGTTGTTGTTGTATTTTTTTTTTTCTCTTTCTTTTTTTTCCCTCTTAATTTGGAGTTAGAAAAGAAAGTAGGAGTTATTTAATTCAGTGTCCTCATGGGACAGACCAGGAAACGGACTGAAAGCAGCTTTCTGACTTTTGGTGCTTTTAGATTTCCAGAATGCAAGCCCGTCTCTCAGCCCGGGGCACACTCCACAGCCTCGCCCCCCTGACAGCTGGCTACGGGGTTCACCTGGAGCAGAGGGTCAGTGTGGACGGGTTTGCGTCTGTGTTTTCAGCGCGCGTCGGAGGCCTGAGTCCGACCTCTGCGGTGCGAGTTTGGTAGTGCATTTACCATACTGGAGGGCGCGCGGCATGAAAACTGCATTAGGCGGTTTTCCGTTACAGCACACATGTCACCCGTTGTCACGTGCTTGTCCCCTGACTGAATTTCCCGAGGAAGGTCAGAGCCCTGCATTACTTTGCTCTGCGCCGCCGTAGCAGGGTCCTGAATATTTAATCACACTGCTCTGATGAGACAGAGGTCTGGCAGCAAGTTCCAGGGGGGTGTGGGCAGTGCGCGCCTCCTCAGACAGCTGGTGGCAGGGGCTCCTTGGGGTGCGCTCAAGGACAAGCAGAAGGCACGGGGGGTGGGGCGGGGGAGGCTCTGAGGCATTCTTCCCTTCAGCCTGTCAAAGCGGAGTTTAGAATCGTGAGACGAAGTCTAACAGCCATCCTAATTCTCAGCATTAGTTTGGTTTAAGGAAGTCAAGCAAGGATTTATGGTTTGGGGAGAACAGCGGCAGTTTGTGTACCTGTTCTATTGCTTTGTTTTGCATTATGGCACGCCAGTGTGCGCTCTCCTGTCCAATTTCATCTGGGGGTTGCATATCCGGCAGCTCTCACGGTTATCATGGCGTGATACAGTCACTTATCAGCTGCAAGATGAGGATGTGTGGGTTTATTCCATTTTATTTTAGTTTTTAGCATTTGGCCTATGGCATTCGTGTAGTGGTTGGTTATAAAAGCGTCAACAGGAACTGAGCAGAAACATTGCAAAGTGGATCAATCACACGGGAGAATCATAGCCTGGTGTATGATGTGAGGGATTAAATGTTTCTGTGATTATCCGATGCTGTAGAGTCTAATATTTCTAGGTGTTTATGTAAGCGAGAGAATCCTTTCTTGTTAAGCAAATCGAGAATATTTTAGTTTTTATATTACGCTCATTTCTCATCATCTTGAGACTCTGATTTTGTTTTCTTGTTTAGTATTTTAAGCTCTTCAATTTTTTAAAATTTGCATCTTCTTAAAAACATTTGTTTCATGAGAAATAAAGAGTGTAAAGCAGGTCTATCTTGAATGAAAAAGAAGGCAAAGCCATTTATAACTAGGACACTGTGGCAGTAGCCTTGTAGGTCACCTCTGTCCCCTTCAGGGAGTCCATCCATATTTTGAGTTGACTGTCACTTCTACATGGATGACTTCTACATGTGACCTTCAACCTTGACCTTCATTCCGAATGCTAGATCAGCATTTCCAAATGCGCACTAGATACCTTAATATCACCTAAAACTGTATTCCTGACTTCTATCTGATAAGTGGTAGAAACTCAGTAAGAACTGCCTATATCAACTCTTCATCAGTGTATGTTAAGGGGAATCCAGAGGGAGTTCAGCAAATTTATTGCTTGTTTCAACTCTTGTATTTTGAACTACACTTCATAGTTATCCCAGACTCAAAGTTTTCTTTTCAGAAATCTCGCCTCATAAAAGAAAGAGGTCCTGGCCAGTGGCTCAGTGAATAGAGCGTCAGCCCAGTGTATGAACATCCTGGATTCAATTCCTGGTCAGGGCACATGGGAGAAGCGACCATCTGCTTCTCTCCCCCTCCCTCTATTCTTTTCTGTCTCTTCCCCTCCTGCAGCCAGTGGATTGATTGGTTTGAGTGAGGGTCCCAAGCACTGAGGATAGCTTGGTTGATTCAAGCATCGGCAGGTTGCTAGGTGGATTCTGGTTGGGGCACATGCAGGAATCTTTCTCTCTATATCCCCTTCTCTCACTTAAAAAAGAAAAGGAAAGAGAGAGAGAGAGAGAGAGAGAGCAAGAGAGAGAGAGAGGAAGGAAGAAAAGAAGAAAGAAAAGAAGGAAGATAGAAAGAAAGGAAGGAAAGAGAGAGAGAGAGAGAAAAGAAAAAAGAAGAGAAAAGAAAAGAAAGAGGTAGATAGTCCTGCATCTATCCCATGCCAATCAAATAAAATGAAAAAAACATTGGTTGGAATTCAGCTTACTTACAATTGCTTGAAAAAATTAGATATATAACATGATAATTAAAAAAGAAAGACTCATCTTCAAGAACTATAATGGAAGGGAGAGAATTAGCATGCTGGATCCTCATGTTCAAATCATATATGTGGTGTAATTGTTTTTAAACGTATTGCCTGTTCTAATAAAAGAAAAAAAATGTTATAAAAATGCAATGTCACTAAACCTATCTGTGTCCCTCAGATTAGAATAGACACTACAGGACTGTTTGCAGCCACTGACTTGCTGAAGCCAAAATGAGCAACCTGATTGATTGTTGTAAAGCTGCCTGCTGATCACCTTCGATATAACCAGAACAGAATCTTCCTGACCGGCTTGTGGTTTGTTTTGAAATACAAAGCTGGGGACAGATTGCCAAGGTGGCTTCCCAGCCTCTCAGCCATGACAGGTGACTCTAGGTTGAAATATCTGACAGGTTTTTGGAACCTACATAGAATTTACATAGAACCATAATCTCATCGTCTTCACATTGTGATTTAGCTGCCCTTTGACTTTCCATTCCGGGATGGTAGTTGGCTGAGGTGGCATAGATGGCCAGACTTCTGTGTCTTTGAGAATTCAGGACATGCGACATTTGTAAGATTCACAGACCTATATCCAGAGATTCTGTGTCTGTATGTTGAAGGTGGAGCCCAAGAAATCTCCATTTTAAAAAGGTGTTCTCGATTGTCCTGATGCACATAGGCCAAAATCTATACTTCGAGAAAAACTGAGTAGGAGCATGCATAAAATTGAAGTAAATATGTCCCAGGAATCTTAATAAAGCAATATATATATATATTTCTATATCAACACTTTATATATATGTATATATTACATATTTTTTTCTTTTGTATTTTTATGAAGTGAGAAGTGGGGAGGCTGACAGATTCCCACACGTGCCTGACTGAGATCCACCTGGCATATCCACTAGGGGGCGATGCTCTGCCCATCTGGGCCATTGCTTCATTGCACCCGGAGCCATTCTAGTGCCTAAGGCAGAGACCATGAAGCCATCCTCAGCACCCAGGCCAACTTTGCTTCAATGGAGCCTTGGCTGTGGGAAGAGAAGAGAGAGAGAGAGAGAGAGAGAGAAAGGAGAGGGGGAAGGGTGGAGAAGCAGACAGGTGCTTCTCCTGTGTGCCCTAGCTGGGAATCGAACCTGGGACATTCACACTCCAGGCCAACACTCTACTGCTGAGCCAACCGGCCAGGGCTAGGATATTGTTTTAATACACCCAATAATCTCATGTTTTTGTTATTGTTGTTGTTGGACAGGAGATTACAAGGCTGCTAAGTAGCTGAGTTAAATGCTTCCTTGTGAGGGCAGGTAACTCGTTATTAATGCCAGTGCTAGACTGGAACCTCAGTTCTTTATACAGCCCATCAGAAAGTGGGATGGGTGGTGTGGATCTATCAAAAAGAAAATAAGCTGATATCAGATTTTTCAGGACATAATTTTCAGCCTAATATTGTGGAATAATAGGCCTTGGGACAGGTCAGATCTTCTTTTTTGCACCCTGGGCATCCACCTGTGACCAGGAAGGCCACAACTACCCTGCTGCTAACCCCTCACCCTAGCCTCACTTAAAGTTCTGTGTGCTGACGTGGAAACCTGTGTCCATGCCTTAGTCTTCGCCGTATCTCACCTTGACAGGACTCTCTAATGTGTATTAATTTTTAGAACAACGCATGCTTCTGACACTGACTCTCAAGGTTCTCCATCAGTGAAATGTATCTCTTCCCAGGGCCCATCACAATAATAATAAGGTGTTTAGACAGTGTCCCCAGGTGGGTGGAGCCCCAATGAAGGAGACTTCAGCTCTAGCGCGCACATTTTTCTAACGGACTGTTTCTTTGAAATACATGGTTATGTCATTACACCATTTTACTTAACTCTGAACAATCGTGAATGAAAACCTGTGGCTCTTTCTATTAAAAACAAAACAAAAATCAGCTAGAACTTCATCTTATGAAAAGAAATGTATTTTTTCCACCTTTTAGTTTTTTTTATAAGCTCATAATTTATATTAAACAGAGAATTATGGATCCATTTACATGTAATTATTTGTGTCATCTCATTTCCTTAATACCAGTGTGATAATTGTTTTCATGCCTATCAGTAGTTTTAGTCTCATGTGATATTAAATGATACTAGAAAATATGGATAAGAGCATTATCTAGGTATTACCTAGACACTAGAATACTCATTAGATTTATTTTATGGTTGTTTTGTTTTCTTATTATTTTAAGTTAGAAGAGGGGAGATAGAGAGACAGACTGCCTGCATGCGCCCCCACTGGGATCTACTCAGCAGCCCCTATCTGGGGCCCATGCATGCAATGGAGCTATTTTTAGCTCCTGAGGTGGAGGCTCTCAAGGAGCCATCCTCAGTGCCCAGGGGCCAACACACCATGGCTGTGAGAGGGGCAGAGAGAAAGAAAGAGAGAGAGAAGGAAGAGGGGGAGGGGAGTAGAAGCAGATAATCACTTCTCCTGTGTGCCCTGACTGGGAATTGAGCCAGGGACTTCCACAAGCCGGGTTGACACTCTGCCACTGAGCCAACTGGCAAAGGCCATAATTAGATGTGTTTTAGTTGATTTAGACTTAGGACAAGAAAGGAAGGCTTCTCTTGACAGAAGACTTGATAATGACTCTTGGTATTCATGAAGCTATTTCCAAAGTTGAGACAGAAGTTATCAGAATGTTGGTGTGCCCTTTATTCACTGAAGTAGATGAATGGTGGTATTTCTGGGACAATGATGCACCAGGCATTGGGGTATTCCTCTGTAGCGGACAGTGGCTTGTCTGATATTTTATCAGGACCCATTTTCAAAACCTGTGACTTTGCCTCAAGGCTCTGCTGCTCTCTGCAGCCCCATGATGAGCTATTTTTAAGCTGCATATGTTTAATTTTGCAACTTGTGACAGTTTGAAAGGCATGGCAATGTCTCTTCCCGCTGAAATACACAAAGATGGATTGAGAAGAGCAGTATTTGAGGGAAAACTCCGCTGTGGCGAGCGTGTTCTCAGGAGTCAGTGGGTTCTTTCTCTCTTGAAGGAAAGCTAACCGTCTTCCATCAATCAACCAATTGTGCTTATTTGTCCATTTTAAGGAGCAAAGTGGATGACCCAAGTGTATTTAAGACTTGTTTTATTTGGATTTGGACTTCTCAAAAAGGGCTGGTTAGAATAAAATAAAAAACAAATTCTTCCAAAATGTGATGAGGAGAATACATCCTGGAAGAAGCCCACACTGTCCTGTTCCTTGGTACGCTTGAGGCATCCTCCCTCATCATAGGACCTTTAGTTCTTACCTGATGGTTTGCCAGTTTCTCCTTTAATTACCTCTAGCTATAAGTTTTCGGCAAGTACCTTTACTAGTTTTTTCATCTATTAAAAACCCCTTGAAACTTTGTGACCTGTTGAGAAATTCACTTGCATTTTTCCCTGATGGCAGTTACTTCACTAAAGACATCTGTTATTTTTGACCATGCCACCTTAATTATCGATACTTTTGGAGATAATGGTTACATTAATCCAGATTAGCTGATTATTAAAAGAGCATTTTCCCCTTTTCTTTTCTAATACTTCTGAATTTTTTTATTTATCTCACTTATTATGTTTTGCGTTTTCCCAAGGAGAGCATTAAACAGTGGTGTTTTCCCTACTCAATTTCCAGGGATAAATAGATACAGGCAAATGGGTTCTCTAACAAAATTGGTGATTTTCAATTGCTTTCCCTAGAGAAAGACTGATCCAATTGTTGCTCTGGGTTTTGACATTTAAAAAAGAAAAATGAGCCTTTACAGAGGGCTGAATTCAAGAAAGTTCCCCCAAAAGAAAGATTCCTATTGACTCACAGTCCGAAGCTGTAGAAGGGTGCAGACACAATGTACCCACATGCAGACTCTCGGTATCCACTTGGCTCACTCTAATACCTCCTTCAGCTCTTTGCTCAAATGCCATCCCAATGAGGACTCTTCTGATCACTGCATTTGACTTGCACCGCTAACCAGCACATTCAGTTCTCTGCCTCATTCTGTTGTCTCTTTCCCCATTGTAATATTGGCTTCAGGAACAGCTAGCTTTCTTTGTTTCTCTTGGGTATATGGAGACCTAAAACCTTAAAGCATAGTTAAGAGCTAAAAACGTATTTTAAATGTATTTATTTAATCCTAAGGTAACTTTTTATTTTGAGATAATTGCAGGTGCATATGATATTGTAAGAAACAAAGAGATCCTAAATACACATTACCCAGTTTCTCTGAATGGTAACATCTTACAAAATTATGGTGGACTATCCCAAGTAAGATATTCACATCGATACAGCCAGGATACAGAACCTTGCCATCACCACAAAGGTTCATTATCTGTTTCCCTCCACCCCATACCCTTAATCTTTGGGATCCACTAATTTGCTGTCCGCGTTTATACTTTAGTCATTTCAGGAATGTCATATAAATGGAATCATGTAGTATGTAACCCTTTGAGATTGGCTTCTTTCACTCGGCATAGTTCCTTGAGATTCATCCACGTTGTACGTATCATAGTTCATTTCTTTTTATTGCCGTGTAGTAGTCTATGATATGGATGTACCACGGTTTATTTAGCTATTCACCCCTTGAAGGACATCTAGGTTGTTTCCAGATTGGGGCTATTTCTAGAAAAAATGCTATAAGCATTTGGGTAAAGGTTTTTATCTGCATTTCTCTGGGATAAATGCTCAGGAGTCCAATCGCTGGTTAAATGGTTGATATATATGTCAAATAAATTCTCCCAACCTGTTTTTCAGGGAGGCTGTATCATTTTACATTTCCACCAATAACGTGTGAGTATTCCAGTTTGTCTGCTCCTTTGCCAGCTCTTGATCTTAACACTCTTTTTTCATTTTAGCCTTTCCAACAGATGCACAATGATGTCACATTGCATTTTTATTTTGCATTTCAATAGTGACTAACAATACTGAATATCTTTTTAATGTGCCTATTTTCCGTCTTATATCTTTTTCAAAGAAATATGTCTTCATGTCTTCTGTTCATATTCTAATTGGGTTGTATGAATTTTATTGTTGACTTTTGAAAAATCCTATTCTATATTCCAGACACTAGTCCTTTGTCAGACATGTGATTTGCAAATATTTTATCCCACTCTGTAACTTGTCTTTTCATCCCCTTAGCAGGGTCTTGATGAGTGAGATTTTAGAGTTTGATGACATTCATCTTGTCAACTTCTTCTTTTATTAGTCATGCTTTCGGTGTCAGGTCTGACAACTCTTTGCCTAGCCCAAGATCCTGAGGATTTTTTTCTGCTTCTTTCTTAAATGGAAACGTTTGGAATTTTACATATAAGTCCATGACCCACGGTGAGGTAATATCCATTTCAGGCGTGAGATCTTGGTGACGGCTTGGTTTCTGCCTAACAATCTGCCATTTACTGCTTGAGCACCACTTGCTTCAAGACTCTATTTCCTTCATTGAACTGCTCTTGCATCTCTGTCAAAATCCAGTTGTGCATAATAATGTGGATCTATTCCTAGATTTTCTATTCTGTTCCTCTGAACTATGTGTCTCTCTACCAATACCACACAGTCTTGATTGCTGTAGTTGCATAAGTCTTGAAATCAAGTAGAATAATTTCAAAAATTAAACTTCTTTTCAAAATGGTTTTAGCTAATCTAGTTTCTTTGTCCCTTCCTGTACATATTTTAAAATGATCTTGCATGTATTAAAAATACCTTGTTTAAATTTTGGTTGGAATTGTATTAAAACTGTATATCAATTTGGGGAGAATTGACATCTTTACTCTGCTGAGTCTTCATTATATGAGCACAATATGTCTCTCTATTAATTTAAATCTTTTACTTTTTAATCAGAGTTTTTGTACTTTTCAGCATGTAAGTCTTATGCATGTTTTATTAGATTTACACCTAAGTCTTAATTTTTTGAGCAATTGTAGTAAATGATCTACTATTTTAAATTTCATTGTTCACGCATTCCTTGTTAGTGCAATTGATTTCTGAGTAAAACAACTGAATGTTTAACTAGTATCCTGTGACCTGGCTGAACTCGCTAATTAATTCTAGGAGTTCTTTTTATTTTTTTCCTTGTAGATTCTTTGAGACTTTTTATATAGATCACATGTCCTCTGCAAATACAATGATTTTATTTCTTGCTTTATAACCCACATGCCTTTAATTTCCCTTTGTTACCTTATTGCACTGGCTGGTATTTGCAACACTATGTTGGATCACACTGGTTGAAACAGACACACTTTCCTCTTTGTTCCTGGCCTCAGGGTGGAAGCAGTCAGTCTCTCCACTCAATAGTAAGTATAACGTTACTAGTAGATTTTTGTAGATGCTCTTTATGAAGTTGAGAAAGCTGCCCTCTATTTACATTTCTCTGAGATTTTAAAAATCATAAATGAGTGTTGAATTTTGTAATATACGTTTTTTTATTTGTGAATCAATTAATGTGATTCTTTAGCCTGTAAACTTGGTGAATTACTTTGTTTTTTTCAGTACTGAACCTATTTTATATATCAACAATGAAACCCACCTGGCTATAATACATAATTCCTTTTCTATAGTCCTGAATATTCTTTGATAATGTTTTGTTAGGGGTTTTTCAGTTGATATTAATGAGATTTTTGTGTAGAGTTCTCATTTGTCTGATTTGGGTATCAGGGTAGTACTAAATTCATAAAATGAATGAGAAAGTATTATCTTCTTTCTATTTCCTGGAAGAGATAGTCAAGAACTGGTGTTAATTCTTCTTTACACATTTTGGTAGAATTCTTTACTAAAATCATGCAGCCTGAATCACTCCCCTCTCCGCCCCCCGCCCCCCAAGGTATTTTTAAAACATAAATTCAGTTTACTTAACAATATAGGGCTGGTCAAATTATTTCATTGGCAGGTTATTTTAGTTTTTTTGTGTTTTTTTTTGAAGAACCGATTCATTTTACAGAAGTTGTCAAATAATGTTTGTAAGGTTGTATGTAGTATCCTATTATTATTTGATGCTTGCAGTTTCTGTACTGATAGACACCTTTAAAGAAGTTTATTTTCAGTGAGTGAATTAGTTAAAAACACATCTTAAATTTTGAGTACATTGAAGACATCTGAATTCTAATATGTCAGAGTAGAAGTTCTGATTTTCTCAACCCCTGTATTCTACCCACAGTGTGTCTGTTTCTTCATCTGATTAAGTTTTTCCATCAAAGTTTTCAAGTTCTAAACTAAGTCATCCATAATTCTTCTCTTTTCTTATTCCAAACCCTACTAATTTTGTTCCAAAATATATCAAGAAAACCATCCTCTTCTCGTTTCCACTCCGGAGCAGACCAACCTCGTTTCTCACCTGGGTCACTGCTCTGCTCTCGGAGGTCTTCAATCTTCCGCTCTTGCTCCCTGCAAGGCATCCTTTACTCAGCAGGCAGGCAGGTCAGAGACTTTCCATTGTCCCTGGGGAGACGTCTCAGCACACACAGACTGAAGTCCCAATTCCTAACCCGGGCTGCACGTCCCTGCACTCCAGTGGGCTCTGGCTAGTAGCCCCTGCCCTCCTCCGGGAAGTCCTCTGGGAGTCTCTCCTGGCTCAGCATGTAGGTTTCAGCGGCTGTATCATTCTTTCTGTTCTTTTGGAACGCCTGCCTCAATCCCTCCTTGGGGTCATTGGACAAGCCTTTACCTCTGCTTGACGTGCTCTTTCCCCCAAACATCTCGTGGTTGATGGTTGTCTCCTTCATGTAAATTACATCCCAGTGAAACTGTCTTTTTTGAGAGATGTCTCCCTAACCACTCAACCTACTGACTTTCTGTTTTCCCAACCTGGTTCTAATAGTCTCCATAGCACGTATAATACGTGATATTTTCTTATTTATTCCTTATTTTTTTATTATTATTTATTTATTTATTGTATTTTTCTGAAGCTGGAAACAGGGAGTCAGTCAGACAGACTCCCACATGCGCCCGACCGGGATCCACCTGGCATGCCCACCAGGGGGCGATGCTCTGCCCATCTGGGGCATTTCTCTGCTGCAACCAGAGCCATTCTAGCACCTGAGGCAGAGGCCATAGAGCCATCCCCAGCGCCCGGGCCAACTTTGCTCCAATGGAGCCTTGACTGCAGGAGGGGAAGAGAGAGACAGAGAGGAAGGAGGAGGTAGGAGTGGAGAAGCAGATGGGCACTTCTCCTGTGTGCCCTGGCCAGGAATCGAACCCGGGACTCCTGCACGCCAGGCCGATGCTCTGCCACTGAGCCAACTGGCCAGGGCCTTATTTGTTGTTTATTAAACTGAAGAATAAGCTCCGTGAACCAAGGGGCTTGCCCTGTCTTTGTTACTGCAGTGCCTCTAGTGCCTAAAAGCCACGTATGGAACATTGCAGGTGCTCAATATATTTCTACATAAATGAGTGAAAGTGCTGAGCTTACTATCATCTATGTCTTATTTCATTCTTTAAAAAGTGAATGAAATATTCTGATCCCTATTTTACAGATATGAAACTGAGGCCTGAAAAGAATCAGCCCCACCATGGGACTACAGTAGTATATTTGGTCTATTTCACACGAGGGACACCATCACTCATGGCAAATGCACAAGAGCAAGAATTCCACAAAGTGTTTTGCTAACCTTTGTGTATGAATCTCTATTTACCCCAGACACTTTCAACTAAAGTTCTGAAAATGTCTGGAGAGCATGCTTCATGATCCCATTTCAGTAATTACACCACTACATCTGGTGGGAGTGTGGGAGGGTGACAGAGGACAGTGAGTTACTGATCAATCTGCTTAAATGTATGATTTCTGGAGTGCTCCTTTCTTTACTGTAAAAGAACATCATTTTATGCATAGTATTGTTGGGGAATATAAGTTCCAACTAGAATTGTTGCAACTGTCAAGGAAAAAAATAAAAAGAGCCTATCTTGATATTTAAAATATGGAGGATGCATATCCCGTATGTACTAATCTCTTTAATTTTTACATTTCTACAAAAACAAAAACAAAAACCCAGAACAAAATAAACAAAATGCTGGGAGCCTCAGAGTGTAGACAAATCCCACTACCGGCCCAAGGTACTTAAGAATGAAAAGGAAAACGAAGCCAAGCCCCTTCCCTTTTGGAGAAGGCAAGCCTGTAGCTTTCTGGCTTTCCAAGCCACTGCCTACCTCTCTAACTGTCTTTCTTAATAGAAAAGTGCTTTGTGAAAATTTGAAACTCTCCCAATGGTGCTAATAAAATAAGGCCACTGGTCAAGAGCTCGTGAGGTGCGTTTTGCCTTTTAGAAATATGAAGAAACCGAGGCAGCTCTTAATCTGAGGCTTATGCAGCAAATGAGTGTGGGAGCTTAGTCACCTGGAGGCAAACTATGGGGGCTGAAAAGTTGTGGTTTCCAGGTTACTGCGTTTTAAAGGAAAGAATAATTTTTTCCTAATTTCCAGGCACCTGAGCGTGGGCAGTGCAGAAAACAGCCAAATTTCCGTAACAGCCTACTTTTTACCTCTGCGCCCATGAAGTGGCGTGTGTTTATCTGTGACAGGACAGCGCTGCCTCCATGGGGTGGTCCACCCTGAACTCCCTTTGCTTTAGCATCAGGGTCAGCCCCTGCAGCGAGCCTTCCCAGCAGTGAGGCTTTCTGGACCCGATTAACCCTGTAGCAGGGAACTGTCTGATGTCTGACCTTGGCAGCAGGCTTCCCCCCTTCCCTTCCGTTTCTGCAATCAGAGTTGCACGGCCTGGGACCCTAAGATTCACCCCCCAGCAGGCTTGATTGCAGGAAGCGGGCTCCGCTTATTAGTATCCCCGGGGTTGCAGCCCCAGTGACCTGTCATCTGTCCCCTCAGCCGCTTCCATGCTGATTCATTGATGAGCTGGCACGGCAGGCCCCGCCTCCCTCCGAGTGGTCTGCGAGGTTGCCTGTGCTCGCTCCCGGAGAGGGACGCTGAGCCGAGCCACCGTGGCTTCCTCCCAGGGCCACGGGCAGCCTGGCTGCGGCCACAGAAGAACTTGGTGACCCTCCTGAGAAGCAGCCCTGTCTCACTTACCCTGTTACTGTTCTGTGTGTGTCGGCTTCTCTAGCTTTTGGAAGGAATCCTCTGATTCAGGCACTAACAGCTAATGCCACAGGAGTTGTAAGGCAGCCTGTGACATAAACTGAGACAGAAGTTTCCCCTCAGAGACTGTCTTTTTTTTTTTTTTTTCCTTTTCTTTTTTATTGGCAAAGACTTCTGGCTCTCCTCAGAGGAATACCTTGTTGCTTAAGATGAGTGGCTGTAGGAAGCGGTGTAAACGTGAACTGTTGAAATTTGCCCAGTATCTTCTCAGACTATTAACAGGTTCTCTTCATACAGGTAATGGCTTTTTTTTTTTTTTTTTTTTTTTTTAAATAGAGGCTGGTAGAGCATGATAATGAAGTGGAAACGGAATAGGAATGGCTCACTGTTTCTGGGGTTTATTTTGAATGTTGTCAATAACATACAGTTGTGTGAGTGTTTGCTGAGATTCCCGTTTCTGACAATGTGTGCAGTGCAGCTCTCCTTCAGGGTAGACCTGGATTCGGGGGGTGTTTCTGTCACGTCTTTTTGGCAGCGCTGCTGGTAACGGTGCCTCCGTCGAAGGAGGCAGGGTCTTCAGAGGGCAGGATTTTTTTTTTCTTTCTTAAATGCAGGCTTGTGTGAAGGGTTTCCCCCTCTCCCCTGCTCGCTGCGGTGTACTGGGAAAATCACAGAGCTGTATTCTGAAATTCTGCAGGTATTTAGAAATGCTCTAGAACTCTTTTGATCATGATGATCCCTGGATGATTTGCAGCATCGGGTCACAGAGCGTGGCAGGGAAAGAGCAGAGGGTGTTTCTTTTTTGGGTTTCTGGATTCCTTGCAAAATGTGAGCGAAATATGCAAACAGCTGAAGAGTCCAGTGTCCGAGAGAGGCTTGATCTTTTTTTTCCTTGCAGTGGATTTCAGTGTTTAAGAATTCGCACGATTGGAACAGACACTCTATTTAAATCTAAGTTTTTAGAGCAAGGAAATATGTTTAAGGTGTTCCAAAAATCAGAGCCTAATTGGCAGCGTCAGTGCCCATGAAATGGCCAGGCAGTGCTGTCATTAAAATAGTGACAGGTGGGACCAACACTACTTGGAATCTGTTATCAGTCATAGATACACTTAATGAACCATCAAACTTCTGACAGGCAAAGCCTGGTTGATAGACTGCATTTTGATTCTGGCCACGAAGAACTATTGTAAGCTGTATGTTTGCAAGTTAATCGAAGTAATGAGAAAGGAGTGTTCATAGTGAAACCGATACACCACGATGCCAGGTGGACAGATGAATGTGAGCAATGTTTTTCTCTAGGGCATCAACTCTCTGATTAACAGCACATTCGCATATATGATTATGCTGACGACCTGGAGATCAGAAGAAACAAGTTTGAGACAAGAACTGTGAAAAATCAAACAATTTCGAGAGCATTATTAATATTATAAAAGTAATTATTAAGTATAACAGGATTGTTCTCAGATGCTAATCTTTCAGCAGGGCAAACTGAGGTGCTTTTTGATGTTTTTAAGAGTAATCATTGAACATCTTCCTGACTTTTCTTAACTAGGAGCTCTGTTGTATTTTTTCAAAGGTATAAGTGTCTTTACATTTCTCTTACCTGTACTTCCATCAGTGTGGGTTTCCTTTGTTGTGTCTGTGTGCTCAATAACATCCATCTGACATGTGCTTTGACTGTTCAGTTAGGGGTGGAGTGCCATTTGTGACAGCGTGTCTCATTGGACAACACTCAAAATGTGACCTTTCATCTTGCTATGAAATTAGAGTGATAGTTTCTAGAAGAAAGTTGTTCGAGTTTCCATGGTAGTCTGTCTGTGCTGTGCTGTTTGGTCAGGCCATGTTCAAGTTCTCCCGGTTTCTCATTAGGGTTTAGGTGCAGTGCTGTACCCTTTTTGTTTAGTCTGTGTGTGTGTGTGTAGTTTTCCTAAACTTCTGGTTTCAAATGAAGACGGCAAATGGTTGTGAAATCATAAACCATAATAAGCACAGGCTCCAAAATACAGTGGTTGTCAAGTGACTGAATGGTTATTTATAATATGAAATTTATAGAAAGCCAGTATAGCAGCAATAGTATAAACCTCATTAAATGTATACTTAAAAAATCAATAAAGATGGGACTTCTTTTCTTTTTTGGTGTGCCACAGGGGAAAAAAATGAACTTTTGAGAAATAGGACAGATGATGATAAAGTAGTAAGAGAGAGATTTTTGAACTGGGAAATGTGGTTATAGCAACTTGTGTTTTGTGAAATATGTTTTTTCAGCTCAGTCTCTAAAACTAAATGTTGTAAAGTTCAGCCAGAACCTTTACAACTGCTCAAAATGCAACTTGGGAAAACCAATTTATGTATTTACTGATAGCTGTGGTAATATGCACTGTTCATAGTGCAAAATCTAATGTAAAATTCATTAGAACACTTTCGAGTCCCTTAGCTAGTAATTAATGGAGAAGTAGGAAGCAGAGCTGAATTAGTTTTAAAAATTTGCTTTAAGGTTGGATATGCAAGCAGTTGCTAATTGTATCCTGAAC
Source organism: Saccopteryx bilineata (assembly GCF_036850765.1). Taxonomy (NCBI): domain Eukaryota; kingdom Metazoa; phylum Chordata; class Mammalia; order Chiroptera; family Emballonuridae; genus Saccopteryx; species Saccopteryx bilineata. The sequence continues at coordinate 252,159,505 of NC_089494.1, forward strand.
AATCAGCAAATGTCTTGTCGTGATCAAAAATTTAAAGCAATATGAATATGCCTTGGATGATGTGTTTTATTTATTTATTTTTAAATTTTATGAACAAGCCCTTTAGCCTTGCTTTTCCAATCAAAGATGTCATCTGAGGAAATGGTGATTTTGTTTTATACTGGAAACAGGTCGATTCTGAAATACATATTGTTTTGTTGACAGTTAGTTGCCTTTCATTTGAGACCAAAATGCCCACGCCTTTATATAAATATAGAAAATTTGAAATGCAAAGAAATGTTTATGGACACAAAAATCTCCTTTGATATGTCTTATTAATATTATCACAACTTAAAGGAAAACAGTTTTCTGAGAGTGTGTTCTGCAGGGTCTGGCACTAAGATTGCTTATCAAGAAATAGTTTAATGAGTCATTATTTTCTAAAGTAATCTCTATGTGAAATAGTGGTAAAGATTTGTCCAGAGGCCCGATCTGAGTAACTCAGTTGGTAAGAGTGTCATCCCGACACGTGGAGATTGCAGGTTCGATTTTCAGTCAGGCCACATAGAAGAATCAACTAATAATGGCATGAATGTGTCAAACAACAAAATTGATGTTTTTCTCTATTTCTATTTCTGTCTCTGTGTCTCTCTCTTTCTCTTCCTCTCTAAAAATCAATAAATAAAGATTAAATGATTTGTCCATATAAAATAATATACTTTCATTTTTCCGGAAACATTTTGCTTATTTTTATCATGGCAAATAACTTTTCAAAGAATGGGTTTTACAAATACATATATTTGCTTTACTTATTATGAAAAATGAGCATTGTTAAGACCCTTTGTAATATGTAGTAAACCTCAGTCATCCACCTGCAAATATTGTTAATTCTACCATGTTCAAGGTAGTACAGGATCAATTATCCCAATTCCTTCTCAATATGAGACCTGCAATTTTGTGTATCATATGATATTCAATTCTAGATGACATTCATGGTAACTAATATATCTTGTGTTAAATACACAAGATAAGTGGAGATAATTTATGAGCATTATAATATGATGCTAGGAATATGAGACCTATTCTGTCAATGGGCAGTTTTTGTACCTTCGGAGCCCACCGAATGTCCTATATTATAAATGCTGGCCCGTGGAGGAAGGATGGATGACATTACAGATTTCAAATTATGACTTCTTTCTGGCTTCATGTGTGAAATTTAGTATTGGAATGTTTAATGGTACTTATTGGGAGGTTTTTGGGACATCTGTCAGTTCTCTGTACGTAGCTTTCCTGAAACATCAAGGCCGGAACACATTTCCTCTTAGCAAGTATTCCCATCACATCATCAGTCCGAGGTGGATATTGCCTGGGGCTCTGTTTCAGGCTTTAAGGCTGGGAGCATCAAGTGTGGCAAAGTTCAACTCTCCACATAGTGAAACAAAAGCAATTTAAATCAAAACATCGAGATGCCTTTTAAGTAGTGGGTGCAAGTATTTCAAATGCATTGTCATTATATTATTAAAAGCATGTGGTAAGCCTTCATCGTTTCATCAAGTAGACGGCTTTAGATGAAGAGAGAGAGTGTGAGGCCATTAGTTTCACAGGGTCGCACTAGCGGTTTTTTGCTGCGGATCAAGCCAGTCACAAGGTGAACGATACAAACATTTCGAGATGTTCGTGCTGCATGGTAAAGTGTGCGGAGAAAATAGCGACCTTTTGCAAAGTCAGATGACCAAGACTTCTAGTCATGTGCACTTCCTTTTTCCCTTCCCTTCTTTTCCCTTCCTGGTTACAAATCACAGGATGATTTTTTAGGTCCCCTCTGATCTCTTCTTCTGTCCCCCATCTCTGCCACATGGGAACACAGGGCAGATGCATGTCACACAAGTGTTGTGTTTCTAAAGGCCTCCCATAAGTAAAAGTTCACAAAGCCAACTTTAATCCTGGCAGATGACAGGTGCTTTTATTTCCCGGTTCAAATGGCCCTGACATGTGACAGTTAAACAAGCAGTTTATATTCACTTGGCGTCCCGGCTCTGAAATTACGCTGTTCTTGATTAATTTTTTATTTTTTAATTTATTTGACCGTTGCTGCTAAAGTGAAATGACATGTTTTATAGCGCTGTGTAAAATTTGCATTACTGAAAGGCACAGAAAATGCCCCTCTGTGTACTCAGTCTTGTGCTTATGTTGAAAACTGCCTTCAGGTAAAAAGAAGGCAAAAAAGACAACCTCCCCGATACTCGGTCACCGAGGAACATGTGTCAGCGTGTTTTCTCCTCCCCCAGCAGAGTTTACATTTTAAACTTTATCACAACAGGCCCTGGCCAGTTGGCTCAGTGGTAGAGCGTCGGCCTGGCGTGCAGGAGTCCCAGGTTCGATTCCCGACCAGGGCACACAGGAGAAGTGCCCATTTGCTTCTCCACCCCTCCCCCTCTCCTTCCTCTCTGTCTCTCTCTTCCCCTCCCGCAGCCAAGGCTCCATTGGAGCAAAGATGGCCCGGGCGCTGGGGATGGCTCCTTGGCCTCTGCCCCAGGTGCTAGAGTGGCTCTGGTCACGGCACAGTGATGCCCCGGAGGGGCAGAGCGTCGCCCCTGGTGGGCATGCCAGGTGGATCCCGGTCGGGCGCATGCAGGAGTCTGTCTGTCTCTCCCCGTTTCCAGCTTCAAAAAAATACAACAACATAATATAATAATAATAATAATAATAATAATAAACTTTATCACAACAGTTGTTTTGTCTTCTCTTAATGAGTTTAATTTGTCGATTAGGAGTAAAGGGATATTTTGAGGGACACGGCATTTTACCTAATCATCTCAAAGCGTGCCATTTGCTGCCAAATTTGGGTTGAGGATCCCTGAGTTCAAAGGACAAAACACCTATCTAAGCAGATTACGAGTTGCTCTACATTTTGAAAGGAAATCTGCGTGTTAATGTTTAAGAATCTCGTATTTTCTGTTCTTTACTTTATAATTTGTACATTAGGCAAACTTGTAAGGACTTAAAATACTTTTACAAAGAGAAGACCAATTTTTATCATTGTGCGTACTTTAAGGTGAGAAGTTACCTGATCTCCCAGTCTTATACATATTCAACTCTTCAAACTCACTTGTCAGCTGATTGACCAAATTCATCAATATATTACCTGCGGTCTAAAGGAAAGAGCTAATATTTATGGAAGGAGCTGCCTTTGTTCCTGTGGGTCAAAGTACTAAAGCTTTCTTACTGGAAACGTCGACACTTCCCATCAGTGTTTCGTTTACGCACTGGAAGAAGAAATATTAAAGTTAAAGAATACAGGGTATTGAGGGTATTCTATATTGATTTTGATATGGTATCAGACAGGTCTGTGGTAGGACAGAGAGCTCACACTTAAGAAAATATTAAAATAACGGGACTTGGCTTGTGAGCAGGGTGTAAGGAGATTAGCCAGGGGCAGTGTGGACTCTGAGACTGGGAAGAGCAGAGCCCTGAAGAGGCCGGGCTGGGAGTTATTTCTGAAGCGTGGAGGGACAAACTGGACGCAGAGCACTGTTTGGTGGCTTTTAGTCCAGGGACGTGGCCCACCCACGAAGACCTGATTGGAAGAGAGCTCAGGAAAAGTTTAAAAACTGCAAGCTTACCTCCCTCTTCCCTTCAGAGTTGGTGCTCGTGCTCCTGTTGGCTGAGAACTAGGGGGAAACGACTCCAACCGTGAGTTGTAACACTTAGAGTAATAATATTCTCTTGGCCATATTTACTGTTTTTTATTATATTTATATTTTTATAAGTAGAAATATTCTGACGGCCTTATTTATTATTTCATATTCACCCACAACAGGATTTACTGGTTTAAAATTACTAACACTGCGCACATTGTTCGCCATCAGAAGGTACTGAAAATGGCGCGAGCACACTAATCATATCCCTGGCTGGCCTGTCAGCTTCCGGTCATTCTACCGTGTCTTCCTCCATCGTTGTTTATCTTTCACTTTGATCACAGTGCTTCTGTCCAATATTTCTCTGTGCATTTCTTAAACTTTATAAGTAAAATCAACCTACATCATCAAACAGATGGACTCATTTCCTGAGGATATATCGCTGGCATCAGCCCGATTAAATGACACCTGAAAACATCGCCATGTTTGTCATATAGGGAGATGGTATTACAACCCAGTACCATGTGCTTATGGCTTGTGTTTGCTGGGTATGATGATGGATTTTCTTTGGTAGAGTAAATTTCCTCCTCAACCTCCTTTTTCCAGTTTTGGGATACATCTGTGGGTGGGGAGAGGAGGGTCTATAATCTGAAAAGTTCCCTTCATTGTAGAAGAAAGCGAAGTCCAACTGGCCATCATAGAAAGAGAGAGAGAGAGAAAGTGTGTGTGTGTGTGTGTGTGTGTGTGTGTTGTTCTATATACCAAATGATTTGATGAACAAATTAGTTTATACAAAGCCACTGCAAAATGTGGCCTCATGCCTAACATTACCCATTTCTCCTGCCCGATGGAGAGGCTGCAGTAACATCAGATTGTCTCAAGATGTTCTGTGTTTGGGACAAAATTTCACTGTACTTTTTAAAGGGGAATTCGTTGGACTCTGCAGCAGATCAGCATTCAATAATGGCTGAGGAGAGCCAGCAAGTCACTGTTTCAGGGAGGCTGAGTCAGAGAGAAGAGCTGAGTGGTGGCCGTGCTGGGAAGGGAGGGACTTCACCAAGTTCTGGTTGGAGGAGTAAGTACACTCATAAAATCCCTCCCGCCATTTGACAGCCTTCTTCATGAGTCTCACGTCTGGCTCTGTTTTGCTTCCTCTAATGTCTTTTCATCACAATCTTAATGAGCGTAACATAAGAAGATTACATTAAAAACAGAAAGAGAATTCTGAGAATGTGTTCTCAGAGAGCTGTTCTCTCTGCTTCACATCCCCTCCATTCTCCTACCCATTCTTCCAGAGGGCTACGGCAGCACAGAGGGAGACTGAGGCACCCCCTGTTGGCAGCCCAGCTCTCTCCATTCCCACAACTGTAAAAGCCTTCCATTTGCCCTGAGCCAGGTCACCTCATCTGTAAAATGGGGATACTTCTTTTTATATTTCTGTTACTGGCAGGCAGGGAACAAATGGTAATTTTTATCCTTATTACTGATCTATTATATATATGTAGGATGCTCTGTTTTTGTTGTTTTTCAAATTAAATTTTCCCGAAGAGTATTGGATTCTAATCATTATTATGCTGCCTAGTAACTAGGAATAAATAAAAAGTAACCTAGGTAAATTATTTCAGTTTTAAACTCTTTTGTCTTTTATTTTATGAGTTTTCAATAACTATAATTGCCTTTCATTCATTCAGCTAAGGTTTATTAAGTGCTGGCTGAGAGCCGGGCCCTGTGGTTTTGTGAAGCTATTTCATCACAATCCTCACCTGCCCCACGTTAACTGTGTCCACAGAGTGTGTAAATGCGAGACAGTCAGCTCGACAAACCCACGTGCGCTGAGGTTCTCAAGAGCAGAGGAGACCTGTCTCTTGTGGCATTGGCCCCGGAGAGGCGAGGACAATTGGTAACGTAGGTGAGGCAGTCAGCTTTTCAGATACGTCCCCAGGGCAAAATCGGAGGGAGAGAGGCTGCAGAGAGGGGGCCAGGTGGGGAAGGCGAGAACGCAGCAGGGAGAGAGGATCAGCGGGATTCATTTCAGGAGAAGGAAGCTTTGCTGAAAAGCTCACTTACCCAGACTACCAGATTGTTGCAGAAACTCCCAGCCAACCCCACCAGAAGGTTCTATTCCTTGTCCAGAGAAATGCTTCTGTGGCTTACTGAGCGACCAGGTAGTGAATGTTACATTTCCTCAGTTAAGCACCTGTTCAGAGCCTGTTTCAACCCTCCCCTCCCCCCGCCCCCCACACACACCCCTTGGACCTGTCGTCACCATCTGATGTGCATTGATTTCATTCTTTTCTTTTTGGAACTCACATAGTATAAGCTGTCTGTCTCTTACTATTCTGCATTTAATTACTCATCAACCCTGTATTATTTAACAGTCAGGTGTTAGAGTCGTATCTCAGATAGATCTGGATCTTGTAAAGGAGCTAAGAAATATTTATTTCTTCCAACTCTGCCCTAACACAGTGTTAACTGTCTAGTCTCTACTCTGAAATATAGATTTGCAGGGGGGTCTCATACATAAGAGTCACCTAATGTCTTCCTTTCTGAGTCACATTATCGGACTGGAGTAATGCCACTTGAGCATCTCGGGGAGAACCCATCCCAAGGGGACAGAGTTAGGATGTGGTGGGACTAAAATATAAAACTAGATCTGTCAGAATCCCAGTGTCCTTGTTTAACTACACAGTTCTCCCTCCTCACACTCAGACTTACTCTGAAGGGCCATGTGATGGCGTTAATTCTCAAGTCAAATATTGTCTTAGCCATTTCCTGATGATCCATTCCAAAATACCCCCTCCCATAATGGCTTTCCTTTATACCATCTTTTGGAAATTTCTTTTACAGATAAGGTGACCAAATTTGGGGCACGAATGAATGCAAAAGGAGGCAGTCTTAACAATCACAGCAGGAAGAGAAGTATGACCCATGACTGTCCCAGACCAGACAAATCAAGGCCTACGGTCACCTTCTCAGTAGAAATCACCACTTTCTAAAATGTGCTAGGTTATTTTACAAGGGCCTAGAAAACTGGCATGTAAACTCCTTCTGAAGGATTATGCTTGCCACGTTCATTATCGTAATCCAGTGCCTGGGCCATGCCGACTGCATAATTGGCCTTACGACTAAGCCGCACACCAGTGCTTTTTGGAGGACAAGGTTACGACATCTCTGGCCTCTGTGTCGCTACATATCTTCCCCCAAGTTGGCCGGGTTGTGATTGTTTACTCATATCACCGCTTTTGATCTTGGCCACATCAGCTACTAATCTCTGCTGTCCTTCTGCTGCTTTCTTATCTCTGCCCGCGACTCCTTTCCATTATAGGAACTGCGGTAGCTAGTCCAGAGCCTGAGAGTCCGAACTCTGGCTAACGGTACACAGGCGAAGTGTAATGACACGATTTTAAATAGGGGTGGGTGCTGAACACTGGCTCACTTGTTTCAAAATGCATATATGCTATGGCTGATTTACGTGGAAACAGCTATGTATAAAATATAAATATATTTTCACATTGTCTGTGGTTAACATATTTATACTGATGGCACTTTAATGTTTTTAAAATAATAAATTAGAAATGGATAAGTTCTCTCAATCTTTAATGTGGCAAACCTGCTGGAGACCAAAACATACCCCTTGGGATACACTGCTGTTTCAGAGGCATTACAATATACACATATACTCGGTTGATCTGGTTTTTTTGTTGTTGTTTGTTTGTTTGTTTGTTTTTCTTTTTTCTAAATTTCTTTCCGAAGCTGGAAACGGGGAGAGACAGCCAGACAGACTCCCGCATGCGCCCGACCGGGATCCACCCGGCACGCCCACCAGGGGCGAGGCTCCGCCCACCAGGGGGCGATGCGCTGCCCCTCCAGGGCATTGCTCTACCGCGACCAGAGCCACTCCAGTGCCTGGGGCAGAGGCCAAGGAGCCATCCCCAGCGCCTGGGCCATCTTTGCTCCAATGGAGCCATCCCCAGCAGGAGGGGAAGAGAGAGACAGAGAGGAAGGAGAGGGGGAGGGGTGGAGAAGCAAATGGGCGCCTCTCCTATGTGCCCTGGCCGGAACCGAACCCGGGTCCCCCGCACGCCAGGCCGACGCTCCACCGCTGAGCCAACCGCTCAGGGCCTTGATCTGTTTTTTTGTCTGCATTTTTCTTCTTCATACTGCTTATAACTCTGAGAAGATTCTAGGTTTCCCTAGCTCAGTATCACTACCTTTACACTGGAAGATTTCCGTTTTGCAGAATCACCAGCTTAGGATAAGAGCCTGAGAGCCTGTCAGGGTAGCCATGTTCCTCTTTTATACGACGTCATTGAGACACATAGAGCCTGTTTTATTACGAGGCATGCATAAAAGAGTTTCCTAACTGTCTTAGAATTCCCCGAGACAATCAAAAGTCAAAAGGCTTCATAGAGCTCTGAAGCCAGTTCTATAAAAGGCTTTTAGAACTTTAATGATGAGTTTTCTGCTCTGTCTACTAAGGTTCCCCAAGGGAAACTATAGAGCCGACGCCTGGGCCTGTACCCAAATCCATGCAAACGTGCCTTCCAACAATGTCCTTCCAGCCTATCTCCGAGTAGAAGCAGAATCTGTGATCTCTGAAGGTTGAGAAGCTTGTTCAGACTCAAATAAGTGAAAGTTCACAGCACAATGACAACAATAATGACAGCATTATGTGTACTGAGGTACTTATATAAATAGTTAAGTGGAAATATATTATTGGATTATAGATATTTAAAATCTCAATGGTCCAGAAAACTCATTTAGTCTAAATTCTTTATTTTCAGAAAAGAATATTGGGGACTCAGGTACTCAAGTGATTTTATCAAGGTTGTGAGAGCTGGTTATGTTACCAGTTCGTTACATTAACCATTCTGAAAACACAGTGTTCTGACATCCTTGCATTGTGGTAAGTGCCTGTGCTGGTAGCTTGGTGTGATCACGGTACCTGATCTTGGCAGCCAGGAAGACCTGAACTTAAATCTTAATATCATTTCTTCTTAGCAGATGATCTTGGGCAACTTTACATTTTCTCCCTGATACCCGTTTGTTCATCAGAAACATTAAGTGATTTCAATTCAAGCTGCCACCATGAACTTTTTCAAGCCAGTATTTCTAAGGACAGGTATTAGGATCAGTACTCATTCTGGTAGTTCTAAGCCTGATTTTGGACACTGATAAATCAATTCAAAGTCTAGCAAACTAACATTGTCCAATTGTTCTGTAGTTCTCAGAAAAGGTCAAAGTCTACTCAAGTTATATTAATTTAAAATTTTCAAAGAGCAAGTAGAATATCTGGCTCAAAGATCTTCAAAAATGATAAAATTTAAAATCTGTATAGGTAAAGGGTTATACTTTAATATTCTCTTATCAAAACTCCTTTCCTCCATACAAATGCATACAATTGGTACATTGTATGTCATGCAACATATTTTTGCTAAAAATTCATATCTAAAGTTTCTACACTTAAAAAAAATTAGTGATTAGCCTCTGTGGTGGTGCAGTGAATAAAGTGTTGACCTGGAATGCTGAGGTTGCTGGTTTAATACCCTGGCTTGCCCAGTCAAGGCACATACAAGAAGCAACAACCGCCTAACCAGGCGGTGGCGCAGTGAATAGAGCATCGGACTGGGACCCAGGTTCGAGACCCCAAGGTCACCAGCTTAAGCGCGGGCTCATCTGGTTTGAGCAAAAGCTCACCAGCTTGGACCCAAGGTCGCTGGCTTGAGCAAGGGGTCACTCGGTCTGCTGTAGCCCCATGGTCAAGGCACATATGAGAAAGCAATCAATGAACAACTAAGGTGTCACAATGAAAAACTAATGATTGATGCTTCTTATCTCTCTTCGTTCCTGTCTGTCCCTATCTGTCCCTCTCTCTGACTCTCTCTCTGTCACTGTAAAAAAATAAATTAAAAAAAAAAGAAGCAACAACTACAAGTTGATGCTTCCTGCTCCTTCCTCCAACCCCTTTTCTTTCTCTTCTCTAAAATCAATTTTAAAAATCTTAGAAAACTAAAACATTCAGTAATTAAATAAATATATTTTTCTTCAATAAAGGGCATGATCAATAATTGTTATCTATTTTGCCTATTCAAAGAACTCATAAAACTCAACAACAAACAAACAAACAATCCAATAAAAAAATGGGAAGAGGATATGAATAGACACTTCTCCCAGGAAGAAATACAAATGGCCAACAGATATATGAAAAGATGCTCATCTTCTTTAGCTATTAGAGAAATGCAAATCAAAACGGCAATGAGATACAACCTCACACCTGTTCGATTAGCTGTTATTAGCAAGTCAGGTAATAGCAAATGTTGGAGAGGCTGTGGAGAAAAAGGAACCCTCATCCACTGTTGGTGAGAATGTAAAGTAGTACAACCATTATGGAAGAAAGTATGGTGGTTCCTCAAAAAACTGAAAATAGAACTACCTTATGACCCAGCAATCCCTCTACTGGGTATATATCCCCCAAACTCAGAAACATTGATACGTAAAGACACATGCAGCCCCATGTTTATTGCAGCATTGTTCACAGTGGCCAGGACATGGAAACAACCAAAAAGCCCATCAGTAGATGACTGGATAAAGAAGATGTGGCACATATACACTATGGAATACTACTCAGCCATAAGAAATGATGACATCGGAACATTTACAGCAAAATGGTGGGATCTTGATAACATGATACGAAGCGAAATAAGTAAATCAGAAAAAAACAGGAACTGTATTATTCCATACGTAGGTGGGACATAATAGTGAAACTAAGAGACATTGATAAGAGTGTGGTGGTTACGGGGGGGAGGGGGGAATGGGAGAGGGATAGGGGGTGGGAAGGGGCACAAAGAAAACAAGATAGAAGGTGACAGAGGACAATCTGACTTTGGGTGGTGGGTATGCAACATAATTGAACAACAAGATAACCTGGACTTGTTATCTTTGAATATATGTATCCTGATTTATTGATGTCACCCCATTAAAAAAATAAAATTATAAAAAAAAAAGAAATAAAAAAAAGAAAGAAATAAAATATAATAGAATTTAGAAACAGCAATGAAAATTATCTACTTCAGAAGTCAATATTAAGAAACAGCTTATTTCTTAAATTGTTTATGAAACATAAGGGATGGGAAGTATGCAGAGACATTAAAATCATATCTTTAGAAAAGCCAAAATTAATGAGTGTTTATTAATATATGTATTAAGACATCAGTTATTACCAATAAAATCAGATCACTCTGGAGTAGTATGTTATTATGAAATACGAATTTGAATAATTTCAGAATCAGTATATAAATTTGAAAAATGCACCATGACTATAGTCTCAGGGTTTAGAACAAGAAAAGTAGTTACTGGAAGTGTGACCAGACCATTCAAGCCTCTAAGAATTTAGGTGAATATTTTTTTCTTCTGTTTTTTTTCCATTTACCATGATACTGAAATTTTCATTTAAAATTAAACATTTTTTTTTAATTTTACTTGCAAGTCTCTAGTCTCCATACATTGCCCTCTACAGGATGACATACCAGTGTTTGATTCCTAGCTACACCCATCATTAGCAGTACGGACAAAGTTACTTTACCTCTCTTAGGCTCAGTGACCTCATAAAACAGGATAATGGCAGAATCACCCTTACTGAGATTTTGCTGATGGCGCAAACAATGTGAAGACTTAAGGTCTAATTGTAAGACAATGTACTTGCTCAGTAAAAGATCTTTTATAAGTTGATAAGGTCATTGAATGTTGACTGTGACTCTGGTTTTCCTGGCGCACTCAGAGGGCATGTTGAGGGCTGAAACACCAGCTGCAACCATACAAGAGCTTAACGTCAAGTAAAGGAGTTAAAACATATATTAAAAACCCCACTATAGACGTAAGTATGTACCATGCACAGGAGAGATGTGCAGACAGTATACTGTAGAATTCAGGCGGTGTCCAATCGTGTAGGTGGCAAGGGAGACATGATTAGCAGTGGCAGCATTTGACCTGGGTTTTTGTAGCTATGGGTTTCGAATGCTGAGCTGGTGACTGGACCTCCCAGAAAGAGCAAAGAAACAACAGGATATAGAGAAATAACCGTACTGCCAGGTTTCATTTATTCCGCAGATATTTGTTAAGTGTCAACTCTCTGATATACATTATTTTGGGAAGTTAGGATACATGAGTAAACAAAGGTAATTCCTTTCAGGTAGTGGGAAGATGGATACTAATCATATAAGGTTGGTAAATTAAATAGTAGTTACTGGGTGTTAAGATCTCTGGGTAAAAATCGAAAAGGGTAAGGAGATTTGGGGATTCTGTGGAGTTTGGAGTGTGGGTTAGTTTGCTAGTACAGCCATAAGAAAATGCCACAGATTCAGTGATTTAAACAACAGAAATTTATTTACTCACTGTTCTGGAGGCTGGACGTCCAAGATTAATGAGTCTGCAGGTTTGGTTTACTCTGGAGCTTCTGTCCTTGGCTTGCGGATGGCTGCCTTCTCACTATGTCTTCACAGGGCCCTTGCTCTTAGAGGTCATGTCTCTGATGTCTTCCTATGTGTCCCGACTTAAGGACACCATCAGGTTCAAAGGGGCCACTCCAATGGCCTCATTTAACCGTATCACCACTTTAAAGACCTATCAACAAATACAATCACATTCCGAGGTCCTGGGGTTAGGGCTTCAACATGTGAATTTAAGAGGACACAACCAGTCCAAAACAGAGTGGTTGCAATTTAAATAGAATGGCTAAGGTAGACTCTCTGCAAGAATGCCGTTGAAGCAAGCAAGTGAGCCAGGGAAATAGAGGAGGAAGGAGATTCTGGGCAGAGACACCAGCCAGTGCACAGACCTCCAGGCAGGCATGGTTCCCATGTGTGCAAGCAGCAGAAAGGAGGTCAGTTCACTGGAGCAGAGTCAAGCCAAAGAGAGTAATTGGAGAAATCAGAGATAAAGACAGAGAAATCAGGAGAGCCAGAATACAACGGCTTTACAGGCTGTGGTGAGCGTTGCATCACTTGCCCCGAGTGGAAGTTAAAACCACCGCAGGACTCGGAGCAGGAGGTAGCTTCACACACGCGACTTCCCGCCGCTCTTCTGAGATGTGCAGCAGACAGAGCAAGAGCTGACAGGCAACAGCCGGCAGGCCGAGTCCGACCGGCGCTTGTTTCGGTATGGCCCATAAACTAAGAGGCTTTCCTACTTCGTTACGTGATTGAAAAAAAAAAAAGTCATCGAAAGGAAAATAGTTTTCTCTGACACATAAGAATCACACAAAATTCCAACTTTAATATCCAGAAATGAACTTTCAGTGGAACTGTGCACAGTCATTTACATATCACCTCGGGCTGTTTTCGTGTCACGGTGGCAGAGTTGTTATAAGAGGATCTGCTTGGCCTGAAAAGCCCGTAATATTTACCCTGGGACCCGTCCAGAGCGAGTTGTCCGACTCTGCCCCGAGCCAGTCCGGGATAGACGCCGTGGGGAAGGCGGCGGTCGCCACCAGGGCTGCAGAGGCGGAGGCGGAGGTGACAGTAGGAATTGGACGGCCATGTTAGGGAGGCCCGTGCCTTGGGGGACTGACCGGATTGTGGATTGGGGCCAGGTTGTGGGGTCTGAGTACATTGCAGGGAAACAGGTTACCCTGCAGGTCCTAGAGCACAGCTCTGCCTGCTGTCACCATAGCAATGCTTTTGGGAGCCCGGTTGGTGGCAGGTGTCTCCCAGGGAGGACTGCAATGCTGAAGTCAAGAGGCATGGATGGCGTGGAAGATGAGTGACGAGGACACGACAAAGGCAGATTCAAGAGCACCCTGAGCAGCCTTTCCATGTTCTGTGCCTGTGAGGGACCTTCTGTGATCATATAGCAGTTTTCCAACACCTTTAAAAATACTTTGAAGTGCTAGAATACTAGTATGCTAATTATATACCCTTTTGAATTAAAATAGATTTCTTCAAAGTGAATCAGGCTGGATACGTTCAACACTGTAGGCCTTAGGATGTGCAGTGTTGAAAATAAAAATACTCCAAAGAGAACCATCAGTCAGTTGTAAGTGGCCTGAGGATCTAGCAACCTGGATTCCCAACTTATTTCATTAACATTTATTGGTTAAATCTTTAACTTCACACTTCTGTTTTGTTCTATGAGCTATTTTCATAATCTATCTCTTCAACCTTAGTTTTAAAGTAATTCTACAGACATCCATTATCTTTGCGAAATTATGAGTCATTATTCTTCCAATATGTATTTTGGAAGATTAATGGGACAAAAGATATTTAATTCAATTTTATGTATTCCTTAAGTAATTTCAGTCATATCCTTCATGGAGAAAGCTGCTTCCTTAAAAATAATCTCTTGTTGTTATAAAGTGTGCTTGCTACATTAATTACATCATCTCAGCTGATATATTTAAAGAAATACTCAGTATTTCATCTGTGCTGTCCAAAGTTATACAGGTTTGCTTTAAACATATATTTTTCAACTTTACTGAGTTCCATTTTTCTAAATGCAAGTGTTGGGAAGTAAGGCTGAAACATAAAACACTCCAAATATAGGAAGAAAAGAGTGGGCTAAAATCTTGTAATCTTTTTAGGAAACAGTGAGTTAACATAGCCCGAAATAGACCTCAAACACAGGGCTGATTTATTCATATATGAAGCAGTACGATGTTCCTTAAATAAATATATTTCTGTTCACAGGATACTGTAGGCATAGCTATATTCTGAATCTGAACTGGTTTAAAAGAAGCGTGAACTATCTCTGCTACAATGAGGAGAGGGAATTAGGTCTCCTGTTTGTTTGTTTGTTTGTTTATTTATTTATTTATTTATTTATTTATTTTTGGGTATTTTTCTGAAGCTGGAAACGGGGAGAGACAGTCAGACAGACTCCCGCATGCGCTCGACCGGGATCCACCTGGCACGCCCACCAGGGGCGATGCTCTGCCCACCAGGGGGCGATGCTCTGCCCCTCCGGGGCGTCGCTCTGTTGCGACCAGAGCCACTCTAGCACCTGGGGCAGAGGCCAAGGAGCCATCCCCAGCGCCAGGGCCATCTTTGCTCCAATGGAGCCTTGGCTGCGGGAGGGGAAGAGGGAGACAGAGAGGAAGGAGGGGGGGTGGAGAAGCAAATGGGCGCCTCTCCTATGTGCCCTGGCTGGGAATCGAACCTGGGTCCCCCGCATGCCAGGCCGACGCTCTACCGCTGAGCCAACCAGCCAGGGCCAGATCTCCTGTTTGTTTAAAAATAATCAGTCTTTACCATGAACAGAGAGTCAGTCAAGTATCCGCAAGGGAGGAGTAATTTCTTGACAAGATTTGAGGATGATTTATTTGCGTAATGGCTGCACTTTGGAAAGGTTGCTGTTGTGCTTATATTCAGGACACTGAGTGAGGAAGACGATACAATTTATTTCATATGTTGTTTTATCTTTGTTAAAAAGAGGGTTCTCATTATATCTCAAAAGTTCCCCGACTCTGAGAAATCAAAGACAGAATTGCGCAAATGTTGATAATGGAAGGAGCCAGTGAAGACAGTGACTTCTAGAGTCTAGAAATGAGAGTCAGTGACTCTTCAATCAACTCCCATCATTTTGCAGAGGAGGCCAAGTTCATTGAGTGCTATAATGCTTAGCATAGTTGTCTCAGTAGATCTTTCTTGTTGGAGCAGATTTACCTAATAATTTAAGGACCATGCTCTGGTTGAACCCCATTCTCAAGCTATGAACCCCTTTTTCTTTCTACTAGAGTGAAAACTGCAAGTCTGCTAGTGTATAATGTTTATATTGATAGAGGTAAACTGATTTTACATGATACTCAGACTTGGATTTGAAGAGCCTTTGGAGTACATAATAGGAAAGTAGTCCCTTGTTATGTTTTCTTTCAGTCTTTTGATAGCATCAGTAGACATCCTTGAGTTACTGCAAATACATCCTTGTCACTACTCAGAAACCAAGGGCTCTGATTTTAACAAGAGAGCAGATCTGAGCTCAGGTCTTCGGCAAGGCAAGAATACAAATCTGACGCTTGGGAACATACCCACTTTATGTTCAGAAGGTATTTTTAAACAAATTTCTTTAATTTATAGAAAAATAATTTCATGAGAATGAAAAAAATTATGTTACCATCCTGTACCTTAACCTAGCTAAAACTGATTTATTAAAAAAAAATGAATGCAGAGGGTACAAAGACCCAGTAAAACTCACGAAGGAGGTTCTAGGTAGACCACAGCACCGCAGCATCACGCATGGGGAAGGGGCCCACAGATGACAGAGCATCAGACACTTCAGTAGGCACAACCAAAGCTGCATCCGGAGATGCAAGTGATAATGTATACGGTAAAAATCTGTGGAAGAAGAACAAGAAGACACGCTCTAGTTCTTGGCTCTCTGCTCAGGGATGCTCCACCCAAGCTTCATTTCTCAGAGGCACATGAGGAAGACGACCGCCGGAAACAGCCAGGCACACTGCAGTCCTGCATCCTAAGATACCCTGCAAAGGCAAAAAGACGCGCTGTCTTCAAGATGTGATTTTCAAAGCAATTAAGGGACATTAACCACTCATCGTAACCATTAGGGGCTAAATTGCCTCATAATCACCACACTCTATTGCCTCTTCAGAGTTACTTTTGCTCAGAAGTTCAAGTTAGCCCTCCAGAAGTGTTTTTTTTTTTTATTTAGATGTGCAGAATGGCCACACCCACGATCCTGTAGAAGTAGGAAAGTTCAGGGTGTGCCTGCACACATGCACACACACGGACAATCTTGCCTGATCTGTGAATTTTCATGTCCATCAGTGCAAAGTTTCTGGTTATTACTCTAAGAACAGATTTAGATGAGGATCTAAGTCAATAAATATAGCAAACCTTGTAAGTATTATTTTTACCCTGCTGACAAGTCATTAATATTCTTCATTCTAAATTCAATCTGCTGTTAGAATTTTTAATGCTGAAGTGTTTAACGGATTGAGCTTGCTGATAGAGCATAGTTGTTTCTTCATTTCTGTTTCTAAATGCTCTCTGCAAAGGCATCAAGGTGTGCTGGTGTCTCTGAGTCTGAAAATGAGTTAGGGTTTTTAAAACCATGCATAAAAGCTTGATTTAATTTGCTGGATAACTTCCACGTAAACTTTAATTGATGCTTCAGTAACATCGACTACAACACAGTCAAGTAGAAATGATGGACCCAAAACTTAGTGTTCAATACTCATGCTGAAATCAGCTGTTTAAAGAAAACTGTTTAAAGTTGGCTATTCACTTATAAAAATTTAGAAGTATAGTTCATTACCCACTATCATTAGCTTGTTCCGACTGTACAGTACATCAGTATTATACTCGCTGCTGACTCAAGATTCAAGCGATAGTTTTATACAGAGCAAATTGAATAACGTTTCTTTTTCACTTCTTTTAATATTTATTTTGTGAAATTTTGCTAGAGGTGTAAGTTGAATTTTTAGAAACATGGAACTCAGAATATGGTCCTACAATGTTTTATTAATTAGAGATTTCTTTCATTTTGATCTTCTATTTTTAAACAAAAATTCTCTTATTTCTGTAATCTAATGGAATTAACTTTCTGCCCTCAAGATTAAGCATTGTATTTTGTTTATATTTTATTAAAAATCAGTCCTATACTTATTATAATTTATTGGAGTTCAAGCAAGTTAATTTCAGAATAGAAGTCATTATACCCTAATCAACTAAGAGAACCAAAAGGATGTGAAGAAAATAGTGTGACATCACATGCACTTTTCAGTTATTTTTGAGTATGGGCTCTTAATAACTGGGACCATAGGCAAGTAATGTAAGCTATCTGCCTTCTTACTTCATGGTGTTTTATTTGTGAAAAGCACTTTATGACTTGAGAGATGCTATGCAAATGCTCCTGGGCTCCCTGATCCACGCCTCCTGGTATTCATACCCTCCTGCAGTCCTCTCCCTCCTGGACTCCCTGATCTGTACCTCCTGGTATTCACACCCTCCTGCAGTCCCCTCCCTCAGGTGTCAGGGCTGATGAGTGCGAGCCTTAGAACACAGGAGGCATAATGGATACATAAAGAGTACAGAAGAGAATGCAGTGTACGGGAGATGTGTTGTGGAACGGTTCCCCTGAAACCTGTATGATTTTGTTAACCAGTGTCACCCCAATGAATCCAATAAAAGAATAAAAAGACATAATGATTTGTTACTTCCAAGATGGGGTCATAAAGGAGACTCTGACCTTCCTCGTCGTCGTCGTTACTGTCAGCCTCTGTTGAGATGCCAGCGGCCATGTCACAAAGGTCAGTGGGATGGAGAACCCCACGTGGTGGGGTTTCCCTCTCATCAATGGCCGTGTGAGCACACCACCTTGGAAGCTCTGTCAAACCTTCAAACACCTGCAGTCCTGGCTAAGATCTCGACTGTAACCCCCTGAAAAACTCTGAACTAGAACCACCCAGCTAACCCACTTCCAAAGTCCTAACCCAACAGAAACTGTGAGATCAATGTTTACTGTTTTACTGCATTAAATTGAGAGTGATTTGTTACACGACAGTAGATAGCTAGGATATTGTTATTATCCCAAAAGCCCCCTGCCCCTCCCTCTACTCTTTCTAAGGAGCCGTATGTTTTCGTGGTGTCTGCACTAGCCAGAAGCAGATTAGATAACCAAACAAACCTACCAACAAATACGTGCTACCCAGATGAAAATAAAGCATATATTTAATATACTGAACTCTGAGTCCCCCAAGTGATTACATCTTGGCCAGAAGATTATTATGTCAGTTCAAGTCCCCAGCAACTCTGGTAATAGGTGTTATTATCGCCCCTTTCTAAGGAGGAAACCAGAATTGGTAGAGGTTTAAGGAATGATCACAGAACCGATGTGATACAGAGTTTGTATCTTAAATCAGATCTGTTGTATCCCCGTTTGTGTATTAAGTAAGCATCAATCAGGCTGTAAGGGAAGGTCCAGAAAGTACATAAATTTACTTCAGGGGCCTTAGACCATCCAGGAGAACTTGTTTCATTTACTTCAAGCTTCAAGACGGGGCTGCAGGGGAATGTTTGCTTGAAGCCTGGCATTTAACTAAGACAGGCATTGGAAGAGTATAATTCAATTTTTTTTTATTTTAGATATTTAGCTTTTCTCCTGGGAATCATTAGACCTTTATACTGAGTTTTTATTCTTGCAAGTCATCAGGGATTTGTTTCCCGCTCCCTGCCAACAGGTGCACTGCAGCATCGGTTTTAGGCCGGGATGCTGGTGTAGGGCTCAAAGCACTGTAACAGCCCCGCTTCTGAGCAGTGGTAGCAGGAGGGACTCCATAAATCATGTAGATCCACTAATAGCAAGAGAAAAATGATGAAGCACAGCAAAGGGTAAAACTAGATTCTGCTGACAGTTGAAATGGGATGAAAATTCTGCAGAGCAGAGATAATGAAAGGATGTCCATGTAGAAAATAACTCTAACTCTTCCAGGGGTGGGAATGTTCTCCAAATTTACTTAGCCTCCATTATCATTCTAAAGTCGATCCAAGTCGCTTTGTGATGGGAATTGTATCTGGACCCACATGGACAGAGGAGTCTTCCAAAGACAGGCTTCTGGAAAACTGGTTTGGTTTCCATCAGGGCAGTTCAGAACCTTCTAGATTCCTGCAAGAACGTCTCAAGTATGGCTGGCTACGTTTGAAAAATATTCGTTTCCTTTCATTGCCAACCATTCTCGTTAGGTTGTTGGAATTCAATAAACTCTGACTGCTCATAATTTAATGTTTTCGTGACATATATTTAGGTTTCTAAATCAGTTCTGTGATGCGCGCGATAAAAATAAACTCCAAGTCTGTGGAACGCGTCTGTTGCTTAGTTAACTCTATATAGGACCTGTAAGAAGTGGGGTAGAAACAAAATGATAGCGAGTAACCCATTTCTATTTCATTTTTATTGAAATAAAAAAGAGATTAAACCAGTGGGAAACATAGAAGACTACTAAAAAATTTAAGAACTGTTCATTCATAAAACTCTATCCACTTATCATTTCATAAGATGGAGTCGAGGTAAAAAATTAAAGTTAAAAGACTGCTTTTATACTCCAAATGTAATGGAAAAGTGATACTTCAGCATTAAGAAGTATGTTTGATGTGTTGAATTCTTACCCCATTTCAGATGCATGCCTTCCTTGTTCAATGTGCTTGGGAATTGTAATGGAAAATATTTTTTTCCTAACAATGAAAAAAATTGAAATCTTATCAGTTATGCATATTTAATATAGAAAACTAGCAAATATATCAGCATAGGCAAATACTATTATGTAAAATGAGACTTACATTTAAGAATTATTAAAAATATGGTTATCATGACAGTTTAATATCTTCTAAGATATAGATGTATTTTTACAATGACTAATAGCTCATATATTTTACTTTGTTAATCTCTATCTTTCTCCAAATAGATCCTTTTTCTATAACATAGAACAAAAGAGGGGCAAGACAATTTATCCAAAATGCTTTTCAACTTTGGGGTTTATATTCATGAAAAGGATCATGTATGGCAAATGAGTGGTGGAAACTTCATGGTTATGGAGTAGAAGTCAGGTGGTTTAAACACGTATGAAGGCTGACCTCTCTGAGCCTTGGATTCTTCCTTGGTAAATAGCATAATTAGCAAGAATAAGGACCCTGGACCAGACTGCCTAAATTCAAAACCTGGTTTTGTAACCAATATTTATACAACTTTGGGGTTTAATCTCCCTAGCCTTTATCTCATAGTGCTAAGAATGAAAGGAGTAATACAGAAAATTACATATACATATGGGGAGAGAACATGAGAGAAAAGTGTGTGTCCGTGTGTGTAACTGTGTATGAAGAAGAGTTCATTAGTTCTAGGATTGACACCAACTCCCAGGTCAAGCCTGATTATCAGACCATGTAGACCCCCCTCCATGATCACTGTGCTTGAGACACAAGTGCTTCTGCAGGTGTTAGGGGAGATGGGACAGCGGAGGCAGATTCTTTGCAATGGGTTAATGCTATTTAGAACATAATTCGGCTTACTGTTGTAGAACTAGCGCTGCTTAGCTTGACATGTGCTCTCTTCTTTACTTGCATTGTCTCTTGACTAATATTAGGTATGTATTGACAAAGTGATGAGGTAAACATCCAGCCTTTCATAAGGAGGTTTTTTATGTCAATATTCTTCCAGGCCCTTTCTTCTAGACCCATATAGAAACTGTAGAACACACACTGACTTCTGTCTGAAGTGGTTCACTGTGGCCAACTACAGTTCTTATACTGTTGATTATCTGCCTTATAGATTAAAAAATAAACAAAGAAATACATATGGATGGATAGCAGATACTCCTTCCTATGTGTTTCTTTCTTTTTTTTTTTTTTTTCTGAAGCTGGAAACGGGGAGATACAGTCAGACAGACTCCCGCATGCGCCCGACTGGGATCCACCCAGCACGCCCACCAGGAGCAACGCTCTGCCCACCAGGGGGCGATGCTCTGCCGTGACCAGAGCCACTCTAGCACCTGGGGCAGAGGCCAAGGAGCCATCCCCAGAGCCCGGGCCATCTTTGCTCCAATGGAGCCTTGGCTGCGGGAGGGGAAGAGAGAGACAGAGAGGTAGGAGGGGGGGTGGTGGAGAAGCAAATGGGCACTTCTCCTATGTGCCCTGGCCGGGAATTGAACCCGGGTCCCCCGCACACCAGGCCAACGTTCTACCGCTGAGCCAACCGACCAGGGCCCCTATGTGTTTCTTTACTTATAAATTTCACAGATAAATATTTTTCTAAAATGTTGTGCATATGATAAGATACACAAAATTAAAATATAAAATGTTGGACTAGATGTAAATAAATATTTAAATATTTTATTAATTAATGAAACCTTCTGCTCTTATTAAAAGATTAGAATAACATTGAATTATATTATTCTTGTATATAGTTCTAACAGAATACTGACAATAAATTTCATGAGAACAATACGATTGTACCTTCTCAATTATTTCTGAAAATCATAATTTTACCTTGGTTTGTTTTTTTCTATCCTAGTTTTGTTTCAAACTTAAATGTAATCTCAGTATATATTTAACTGGCTTTTAATGGTTGAAAATGTCATCACATACACATGTGTACCAAATTGAAAGAAGCCCGTTGTACCTCCTGCTTACTCAATCATAATATGTGTTTCCTCTCTCATCTATGCCTTAACACAGCACTTGTTAAAGTCACACGGTACATTTAGGGCAAAGTTCATTTTTAAGCTACAGAATGTAACTCTGCTATCTGATAGCATCTGGGTAATTTCACATTATTTGGGGCCCATTCACATGTGATCAGAGTATGTCATCCTTTCCTTTATCTGCCATCTAACTTGAAACTGAGGTCCCATCAAGAAACAGAAGAGTCACCTCTGTCATGTTCTTGTCCTGAGCATGAAGTACAAGGATTGTTTGTAATCCAAAGGTTTTTTTGTTTTGTTTTTACAAATCATTTACTTCTGTTGTGTCTTTTATGAGAGTTGGAGTGGAACGACGCTTTGTTCGTGATCCGTAAACTTACTGAACCAGGCACATGCAAACTAGACGACATGTGTTGAGTATGAGCTACTGACAGCCTGGTGTGCACTACTCTGTGGTGATGTCTCATGGCACAGTCTGCCATGGCACAGCCTCTCCTCCATCCAGTTCATCTGTGTGTCAGTGGCATACAATCAATGTGCTCATTAAGGGTTAAAGCAATGGAATTCCCTCTTACAAATAAATAGAAGTGGGTGGAGGGACCGAGCAAAAAGGGACCAAAAAAAAAAAAAAAAAAAAAGAGAGAGAGAGAGAGAAAGAAAGAAAGAAAAGAAAAATCTCATGAACACGAACAGCAGTGTGGTGATTGCTCGGGGTCAGGCGGAGGAAGGCAGAGGGGTGTCAACCAAGGACGGGCAAGACCTAACTTCCGGGATGGGGTGTTATGATGTACATAGATGTTTCATAAATGGGGCACCTGAAACCTGCATAATTCTGTTAAACAGCATCACCCTAATGAATTTCATTAGAAAATAAAAAATAAATAAATAGAGGCATCAGCCACAGTATTCTATAATATTTTCTTCCCACACCTTGTCCACACCCACTGAGAATAAGGAAGCAGTAATGGTCTCATCTTTTTGTGCAAGAAGACTGGTCTATGCCGTGCACATAGACAATCATCATGGATCTGAGATTTCATACAAAGCATTAACTCATGTCTGCCCACGTTGTTATTGAGTGAGTCGCACAGCAGTGCCCTGTGTGAATGCCTGTCATAGCGCTGTTGGGATACCCAATCCCTGGCTCTTTCTCCAGCGTCCACCCTCACACACTCCAACCTCAAGGCTGTGAGCCCAGTAAAGGTAATGATTACATTATTTACGTGCAATACTTTAATCCTAGCAGAGCACAGAGTAGGTTTTCAGTAGGTTGTTTTGAATTAATGAACATGTAAAATTAAGAATAGAGGTGTCGGGGGCTGCAGAGAAATATGTAAGATCCCCGAGTGTGAAAAGGAAAAATGGAAAGCTGAAGTGAGGGGAACAGGAATCGCATTAAGGTTTTGCTGTGGTCTGAGTGTTTGTGCCCCACCACAACTGCCATATTGAAATCCTGGTGCTCAATGTGAAAGTATTGAGGTGGAGCCTTTGGGAGGGTGTTTGGGTCATGATGGTGAAACCTTCATAAATGGGATTAGTGTGCATGTGGACTTCACAGAGCTCCTTTGCCCCTTTCATGTGAGGCACTGTCTTTGAACCAGGGAGTGAGCCCTCACCAGTCACCACACAGAATCTGCAGGCACCATGGTTTTGGACTTCCCTGCCTCCAGAACTGTTGGAAATAAATGTTGGTTGCTGATAAGCCACCCAATCTGTGTTATTTGGCTGTTGTAGCTGAAGCAAACTAAGATGCCTGGAATCCTCAAAGCTTTTGGCAGTTTTTCCCTTCCATATCGCACTATCTCTAATTCCATGTGCAGATGTGGTTGTCTTATTGCTCTCCAAGAATTCCTGAGATGACATTTTTATTTTAACAACATGGTTGTCCATTGCGCTTCCTTCTTTTTATCATGTTCTTCTCTCTTTCTTTCCTCCAGGTCAGTGGGGTCTAGAAAGTTCTGGAGTAGAGAAAGAGGAGAGAGGAGTAAAAGCTATTGTGTGGCTCTCATTTCTCCCCTTATTCATCAGCACCGGCTTAAGTGTATCCCCTACAAAGACCAGAAGGAATGTCTAAAGGAGTTTTTATTATTGCTGTTTATCTAAAAGACAGCGTTGGCATTTTCACTTAATGTCTATAAAACTGCTCTGAGTAAGAACCATGTGAAACACAGAGATTAGTATTGTTAATTTAATGCAGTAAGCTTATAGTCTTTATAAGATACCATCTCCTTTTGAACTTTATGTTCAAATCAGTAGAGACCAGAGCAGAGTTTTTCAGAAGAATATTAACTTTGCTACTTTATATGTTACGCAAATAGAAGAGCCGAAGAAAATAGAAATTCTTGGGCTCTAACATTGGCATAAATCACACTGATATATGGGAAAAGGGGCCTTTTTTTTTTTTTCATAAAGTGCTGGGGAAATTGGATGAACTTGCTCTATAGATAATGGACCCAGTAATGTGGAGAGATGATCTGTTGCAATGATGCATTTAGAACGGCTCTAATGAGGTAAAGATCCAGCTCAATTGATGACAAAAAAGAAAAAAAAAAGTTATTCTGGGGGAAAAAGGTTTTATAGTCAAACTACCATATATCTTATCATTAAGCTTCTCTTCTTTTTTTAAAAATTTTTTATTTATTCATTTTAGAGAGGAGAGGGAGAGACAAAGAGAGAGAAAGAGAGGAGAGACAGAGAGAGAGAAAGGGGGGAGGAGCTGGAAGCATCAACTCCCATATGTGCCTTGACCAGGCAAGCCCAGGGTTTCGAACTGGCAACCTCAGCATTTCCAGGTCGACGCTTTATCCACTGCGCCACCACAGGTCAGGCCTAAGCTGCTCTTCTTAATCAGAGTTAGTGTTACCTCAACAAGTACATTATGCTCTCATCCTAAAAAAAAAAAAAAAAAAAAAAAAAAGGTACCAAAGCTAAAACATTCCAATTTTATTTTTATGCATTCTCCTTCAAAAGCAAGCTCTTATTCTGGGCACCACTAAAAGGTTTGAGAGGAACATAACAGTCTTCTTTAGGCAGAAGTGACGAGCCATGTGCTGGGGATACAGCTAAGAACTGCTGGGAACAAAACGGCAGCTAGAGAAAATTCTTTGTTAGGCAATGATTTATTTTGGACAGTAATAAGTCTATAACTTTGTACAAAATTTTAATAAATTTATTTTTTATTCATGCTTTATTACAGATGTTATTAAAATTAGTTATTACTCTTCATCAATCTATAATAATTGAAAATGACAGAAGACCACAAGGGGACTCCATGTAGGTCAGGGGAAGGATGACATTGTCTAGGAATCTGAGCAGTTGGCTGCAGCTGAGCCTGCAACTGGAAAGTGAGGGTATTTGGCATCCAGCATGGTCTAGCTGCTGTGCCTTTATGGTTTACCTTTTTGCCCATTGCAGACAGCAGTGCAGAGTGCTCCTACAAGAAATTCTATTGTATAACCTGACCAGGAGGTGGTGCAGTGGATAGAGTGTCAGTCTGGGACACAGATGACCCAGGATCAAAACCCCAAGGTCACCATATTGAGCATGGGCTCATCCAGCTTGAGCACAGGCTCACCAGCTTGAGTGCAGGGTCACTGGCTTGGTCCAAAGGTTGCTGGCTTGAAACCCAGGGTCATTGGCTTGAGCCCAAGGTCGCTGGCTCGAGCAAGGGGTCACTCACTCTGCAGTAGCCCCCTGGTCAAGGCACATATGAAAGCAATGAATGAACAACTAAGATGCTGCAATGAAGAATTGATGCTTCTCATCTCTCTCCCTTTCTGTCTGTCTGTTCCTATCTGTCCCTTTCTCTGTCTCTGTCAAAAAAAGAAAGAAAGAAAGAAAGAAAGAAAGAAAGAAAGAAAGAAAGAAAGAAAGAAAGAAAGAAAGAAAGAAAGAGAAAGAAAGAAAGAAGTTCCATTGTATGAAGGGCTGTCTGGCTGTGTGCCTACTTGCCATGGAATGCTCCAATTTAAATTTCCACCTGCAGTTCTTCGTTGATCCATGACCTATGTTATTGGCATTCATGTCCATAGGCTTCTACAAAGAATGCCTGTATGTTTGTTTAAAACATGGGGGCAGGCAGGGAGTGGAGGGGGGTGGATGAAGAAAGCGGTGGTGGCCATACCTCAGCTCCTCAGCTCCTCCTGACTTCTTTCCACATTTGTAATTGTACCTGAGGGTCGGGTGTATAATTGTGTTCCACTTACTACTGTATCTTCAGTATACACATTGTGTTTTAAAAGGTCACTTCTTACTACAGTATTTTCAGTCTATACATTACGTTTTTCAACAAATGTTCCTATTTTTTAGGGCGCCTCCTTCCCAGTCTCCCTAACTATTGAGGAGAAGCAGGGTTCGCGCAAACAAGTCTTCAGTCTTACCCAGAGAGGTGCTGGACATGTGACAGGTCCATAGGAATGGATGAAGTTCTCACTGATCTTTCCTTTCCTGAACTTTGGGGGTGCACTGATGAATCAGAGGACTGGTAGTAAATCTGAAAAAGAATAATTTCTTGAGCCCTGGCCGGTTGGCTCAGCGGTAGAGCGTCGGCCTAGCGTGCGGAGGACCCGGGTTCGATTCCCGGCCAGGGCACACAGGAGAAGCGCCCATTTGCTTCTCCACCCCTCCGCCGTGCCTTCCTCTCTGTCTCTCTCTTCCCCTCCCGCAGCCAAGGCTCCATTGGAGCAAAGATGGCCCGGGCGCTGGGGATGGCTCCTTGGCCTCTGCCTCAGGCGCTAGAGTGGCTCTGGTCGCAAGATGGCGACGCCCAGGATGGGCAGAGCATCGCCCCCTGGTGGGCAGAGCATCGGCCCCTGGTGGGCGTGCCGGGTGGATCCCGGTCGGGGGCATGCGGGAGTCTGTCTGACTGTCTCTCCCTGTTTCCAACTTCAGAAAAATGCAAAAAGAAAAAAAAAAAAGAAGAAAAAAAGAATAACTTCTTTTTCTGAAAATGAACAGCAGTAAATGATTGGGGACCCTCTCGTGCCGGCCCTTTAGGTGCACTGTTTTATGTCACCTTTATTAAATACTGCTCTGTGGCAGCCGTGAGTAGGCAGCTCATGCTGTGGATGAAGAAATTAAGCACGGGTGGATTGAAGTTAGGACCTTCCAAGGTCTGCAAGGCCAAAGCATGTCCTTTTTTCTTTTTTTCAGGCTCTGGGAATATTAAACCTCAAAGAAATACCAAACAAGGTCACAACATTATTATAATACTTTAAAAAATACATAACATAATAAAAATTTTAGCACTTAATACAATCAAGTTGTTTTATGCACCGAATTTTTATAGTATGTATATTTTAAAAATTAATCCATAGTGTATCATAGATGGCATGGTTAGAGACAGGAACAGGCCTTCCATTTGTATTGTGATTGCCAGTTTTTAAGTCTCCTGTGTATCCTGGGAAGCAGCTGAGACATAGGGATTAAGTAACCTGCCTGTGGCCACATAGCTAGTGAATAGCACAGCTGGGAGGGGAGGTGTCTGACCCTGCAGCCTATGCTTTCAATGACTTTGCTAGTCTGTTTCTCTAGGTAGGCCCACCTCTTGAATTTTTCACTCAGCACTAGCCATTTCCAATTGTCGAATAGCAAGAAGATGAATACCCATATATATTTGGCTTGAATATATTATAGGACTAAATTTTTCCTTAGTTTTCTCCTGTCTTGGTCCCTGTTTAAGAACTCAGTAATGAAGCGTTTTTCTTCTGGTTGCCTCTGGTTTTTATTAACAGGTATAACTGCTGAAGAGAATAACAGGGTGGGTTCGATGTAACTAGTGCACAGAACCAGGGTGTGGTTTTAGAGCACCAGCAACGAACATGACCTCGAAAGACCTGGGTTTAAACGCTAGCTCTGGGGTTCTGTGCCTTAGATTTCTTACCTACACAATAGTGGTGTGTGAGAAGGACAGAGGAGAAGCTATACGCTTGTTTCTAACACAGGGACTTCACTTTATTAGATGTCAACCTTCTCCGGAATGAATTCGGTCAGGGGAGACCCCAAAGTATGCACAGAAGTACCTGAAAGGAGGTTAGTGGGTTCTGAGGGACCATCCAGGAAGTAGTCAGTGTTATCCTCATCTCCCAGGTGTGAGGCCTTCTCACAAGCACGGTCGTGATCACCGGTTCAGGGCCTATATGGGTCACTTAGCAAGGCCCAGAAGCTAATTATAGTACCAGGCCTATGCCATTGAAGGCATGCAGGAAGCAGGAAAAAGAGCCTTGATTTAATCCCAGCTGGCCCCTGAACAGACAAGGGGCACCTGCCATTATAGTTCTTCCAAACTCTCACAACTCCCACCCCTTCAGTCCCCCACTGTGGACTGACGTCAGCTTCCCCAGTCAGGAGACTATCATGCGACCTCCATCTCCTACT
This sequence comes from Saccopteryx bilineata, assembly GCF_036850765.1. Classification (NCBI taxonomy): domain Eukaryota; kingdom Metazoa; phylum Chordata; class Mammalia; order Chiroptera; family Emballonuridae; genus Saccopteryx; species Saccopteryx bilineata. Next base: position 252,187,636 of record NC_089494.1, read on the forward strand.
TAGGAAAGAGTTTTCAAGAAGAAGATAACAGTGATTCATGTACACTTTTTTTTTCTCTCAAAAGGATCAAGACTAAAAGTAAGTTAGAAACCAGGACTGGCAAGGGCTATGTGAACTGCTTAAAAGCCAATTTAAAAACGATTTTGCCCTGGCCGGATAGCTTGGCTGGTTAGAGCATCATCCCGAAGCTCAGAGGTTGCTGCTGGTCTCTGCTCAGGGCACTTACAGCAACAGATGTGCCTGTCTCCCCCCTGCTCTCTCCCTTCTTCTCTCTAAATAAATAAGATAAAAAATAAAGATACATTTTATAAGCCTTGTTAACAAGAACCGTTTTTCCTTTTTCCCTGATACTTCAAAAATAGCCCTCACTCCGGGATCTTAAGCTTCTTTGTGTTTCCTGCCCCAAAAATGACTGCTTAGAAACATTTTATGGGTAAATAGCTATTATAGCAACATTTTTAAAACTAGTCAATATATTTTTTTTCTTATCTAGTTTAAATTTTCAGTGTAAAATATATCTACTTTGTGTTTGACTTCCTTCTTCAAGTAGCCCCTTGGACCAAATAATTAGGGCTACTGTTTAAATTTCCTGTTGGGAAATAGACAATCCTGGAGGAGTTAGTACAATATTTCTCCTCCTTTTTCTCAGACAAAACAGACATTTAGGTGTCTAATGCCAGCCGGAATCTTCTCGTTGGTTAACGCTTTTGTTCTCTTAGTTCTGTGTATGGGATGTGTGGTTTTTAGGAGTGCACACATACAACTGCAAAGCTGTTACAATCATTTTTATATAGAAATGATTATTTTAGACTACAAACCAAAATTGCATGAAGATGATGATATACGTAGGAGGCCTAAGTGGAATGAAGTAGAGTCCTAATTACAGCTGCCTTTGTGTGCTATGATCGTTATTCTGGGTGGATTACATAATGCTGCATTTACAATGGGAGACAAGTACCTAATGCTGTGTAGCCCATCCAGTTGTTAAGCAGATGTTATGCTTTTCTATATTTTAGCCCAGTGGTCGATATTTTATTCTGCAGCGTTGGTAGGTGGGGAAGAATGCCTGTTGTGGATTGTGACAAGAGAAACATGTATTCAGAGAGCAAGCCATGTAACTTTGGAAATATTTTTTGAGCAAAAATAAAAAATCTAAAGTGACTACATAGAAATAAAGTAAAGCTAAATTTTTCATGATTGGACAAGGTTTTAACAAAAATAGAAACACTTGTCAATGTCTGCCCAAACTCTACAGGACTGGGAAGTCGGATTTTCTCAGGGAATACCCAACTCTTGCTTCCTGTTGCTTTGAACTTCAGGAAGAAGGTGACAGGGTGTTTACAATACTGGAAACAGTCATACTCCCCCTAATAGCCATTGGGTCAAGTGCTGAGAGGTGGCCCAGCACACTTCTGAAAAGGGGCTCTGGACTCAGTTCTGTTCTTGACGTGGCTACAGACTCCCTGGGTTGTACGGTGTCACCCCCTCCCTGAAACTGACACATTTCCTTCATAGCTCGAAAGCTTTCCTTACTCAGTTTAGACCTAAAACCTTCTTCTATTCTTCTTTTTTTTTTACTTGAGAGCTGAAGGCTTTTAGTACTTTCTTTTACCAAAATTGATATTTTTCTTTTGCTTTTTGGCACTGGTTTCATTTTATTGTAGACCTGAGTTTTCTGTTTTACTCTGTTACATGCCTCTCAACATTTCAGGGATATCAGTTGAAAAATCAAGGCTAAAAAGAACCTGTTGGGAGTGATGTACTAACTAGAAGAAGGGTAGGGGTTGGGGTCAAGGGAAGATATTTTGTCTGGCATCTTCCCTTCTGTGGATAGATTAGTAATTTTGGGTCAATGTAGTCAGTCACTGTGAGCCACAAGGTTCTCTCAACATTTAATAACAACTACCTCAGAGGTTCCAGTTGCTAGGCAAGTGAGAATAATAAGTATCATTATGTAGTCATCACTGTAACTGCTACTAGAAAATAGAACTATGTTTTCAGCATAGTCTTCTTTGGATCTTTGGTCAGGGGCAGTTTTAGCAAGTTAGAGTAGCAAACAGAGGATCCCAAGCCCTGTGAGCCAACTCTGACCTCCATGTACAAGTTGAAGGTGCTTTCTGTTTCCTTCTGCTGAAGGGTGTGTGTGTGTGTGTGTGTGTGTGTGTGTGTGTGTGAATGCCTGAAGTAGGCACACAAGTCTATTATGAAATTCCCCTGAGCTACATTTCATCTTCTTCTCCAGCTGTCCTCTGTGATTACCCATGATCCCCAATCTTTAGAGAAAGTTCGAAAAGATGTGTGGGTTGATGAATATGTTATATATTTTGTTATATATTTTGATTGAAATGCTCCTAAATATAGAAATTACTTTAAATTAGAAGTAAGGAGTTATATAATAGAGTCCAAAATATACAGAAAAAATCATAATTCAGTTAATTTAAAGAAAATTTATTAAATGCTTCTTATGTGTAAGGCACTGGGATAGGTAAGTTATGAGACATGAAGGAGAATAAAATCTTGATCCCTGCCTCTTATAGTTTACCATCTAGATAAGGGGAGTAGGAAGTATATGAAAATAGGGGGGCATATATGCCAGTATTATATTTGGTGCAATAGAGGGGGATATAAGAGATAGTGAAGATATTGTTTAGTGGAAAAATCCTAGGACTTTTAGTAAGGGAGATATTTGAGATGAGCCTTAATGGTGGGTAAAGTATTGATAGAGCTACAGGAATGTTAGTTGAAGGATTCACTGGAGAAAAACTTTGGTGGCAGGAAAGGACATATAATAAATAAATAACGATTAGCCTGCAGCAAGAGTATAGAATACATATAGGACAAAGGAGACAAGTTCCTTGGTGCTTTCAACTAGATTACTCTCATCAATTACTTAATCTAATTCCATCCTCTTATCAATCATTTATTATTACCACTTTACAAAGAAAGAAAGCAGCACCCAAGAATATTAGTTAATTTCTCTGAAACAAAGAGCTAGGAATTAACATTTTGGGTTTATAACCAGGTTTTCTTCTGTTATAGAAACCATATTCTTTCTACTGTGGAGTCTCATCAGACACTGTGATGAATAAGTGTGGTTTATGGAGAACCTACTCTATGCCAGTTTTCATTTTCTTTAATTCTCAGAAGAACCTGAAAGGGATAGGCAAATATCCAGATAAGGAAACTAGCTCATAAAATTTATTTGATGTATAAAAATAATAGAAGTTAATGCTGAGAAGGAGAAATGGAGATAGTAATGGATGGCTTTGAATACCAAGTCAAGGGGTCTTTATTCTATATATAAAAACTAGCACGGTGATCCTTAAATGTAATAGTCTAAAAAGTGCATAATCAACTGTAATTGAAAACAAAAATGCTGTATGCCCAAAACTAATACAGAATAATAGTGAATTGAAATTATAATTGAAAAAGTTTATTATCAGAATTGTACTTGAAGGAAATTAATATCAGAACCAAATATAAAGGGATGATAGATCCTTAGTAAAAGTTTTTTAAATGGGTTAATATCCAAAAATATACTGAGAATTCTTAAAATGCCACAGCAAGACAACAAAATACCTGATTTTAAAAATGAGCAAAAGACCCTAACAAATGCCTCACCAAAGAAGGTATACAGGTGGCAAATAAACATACAAAAACCATCTACATCATATGGTATCAGGGAAACACAAAACAAAACATCAATGAGATATCACCACACACTCGTAAGAATGGCCAAAATCCAGAACACTGACAACAAGAAGTGCCGAGGAGGGTATCGAGCAACAGGAGCTCTCTCATTGCTGGAGGGAATGCAACTGGTACAGCCACTTTGGAAGACAGTTTGGCAGTTTCTTACACAACTAAACATACTCTTACCATATAGTTCAGCAATAACGCTTTCTGGCATTTATCTAAAAAAATTTAAAACTTATGTGCACAGAAAAAACCCTCTACAATGATGTTTTTAGCAGCACTAATTATAAATGTCAAAACTTGGAAGCAACCAAGATGTCCTCCAGGAGATGAAAGGATAAATAAACTTCAGTACAGCCAGACAGTAGACAATTATTCAGAGCTAAAAAAGAGATGAGTTGCTAAGCCATGAAAAGACATGAAGAAACCTAAAGGCATATTACTAAGGGAAAGAAGCCAATATGAAAGGGCTCCGTATTGTGTGATTCCAACGTTATGACTTTCTGGAAAAGGCAACACTATGGAGACAGTTAAAAGATCAGAGGTTGCTAGGGATTTGGGAGGAGGAGAGAGATGAAGAGGCAGAACAGAGAGGATTTCTAGGGCAGTTAAAAGACTCTGTGTGATGTTAGAGTGATGGATGCATGCCATTGTCTATTTGTCCAAACCCATAAGCTCTGCAACACTGAGTGAATTGTAATGTGAGCCATGGACTTAGGGTGATGAAGGCGCATCAGTGGAGTTTCATCTGTTGTAACAAATGCACCACTCTGATGGGGGATGTTGATAGGAGGAAATTAAGAATAGGTGTGGGCAAGGGGATATGTAGGCAAGTTCTATTCTTTCTCCTCAATTTTGCTGCAAACCTAAAACTGCTCTAAAAAAAAGTTTCCATTTAAAAAGATTGAATAAAAAAGTGATGGTTGAAAGTGTTTGGAACCAGACTACATCTATGATTCAGATGTTAATAGCTGTAAGTTGCAATACATAAAACCTAGTCTTGTATTTTCATGTGGTTAGGAAATGAGATGCTCTGGTATACTAAATATGAGCCCTAAAATGCTAATCAAAAACACAGTAGACCAGGTTTTAAAGAAAATATAGCACCTCATTTCTCCACAAGGTTTTGAGTGCCAATTGCATACATGGTACTCTGCTGATGATAAAGTGTGACAACATACTGCCTTCCTGCAGATGTGACATCATCACGTTCCCAGACGCTTGACTTGTGATATCCATTTCTTTATGTCTCACACATAGTAGCATCTCAAAAAAAGTAGTTGGTTGAATAAATCAATAATTTAATGAATCAGTCCATCCATCAACCAGTTGATTATCATTTGCACAATCACCATATTCTGCTCTCGTTGTTATTTGCAGCTCACGGAGATGATGTAGCATCATACTTTGGAACATAAATGTTTTATTATCTTTCCTATTAATGAGAATTATAGTTTAGACAACTCCATTTTACATTTCTTTAGTTACCAAACCAATTAAATGCATTCATGAAAAAGCCAGTGGTGGATTAAAAAATCTATATTTTTATCTATTACAAACATTATAATGAAATTCTAGTGTAACATGTTGATGAAATGTTCAAGCTTCAAGGAATTTTAAATTTGACAACACTAAATCACAGTCTTTTAAAATTATTTTAAGAACTAAATTGCTATATGTGTCAGCAGTCAAAATGTCTAGCTCATTAATTTCTCTTTTTACTTACATGTGTATCAAAATTTAGCATCCAAGACATTTGATATCTTACATTTTTGTTCACTGAAAATGAAGAGTTTAGCTATGTAGCTTTTATTTTATTTCCTATACCCACTATTCATTATATTAAACTACCCAACTGACTGCCAAGCAGCTAGACTGAAATTTTCTCAAATAGATTTTCAGATGAAATTTGTGAGGCTAATCTAATAATCAGTGGACTACTTTGTGAACTGCATATAATCATACCTGTTATTTCAAGAGCCTCTGAACCGGTCTGTTTACTAATTCAATTTTGTCAGTAGGCTACGTTTGCAAATTGAGTGTTATACCTCTCTGCACTACCAGTCTCTTATTGGAGACCATTATAAATCATTAATTTCCAAAGACTGAAGGGAAAATTTAGATAACTCTTATTTCACAAGCAAGACAAAGGTCACAGGACATACAAGGAGGGAAGTTGGGTCCCTTACCTTCAATCCAGTGCCCATGACACTCTGCTGCACCCCATCCCAAGACCAAAATATATTTTATTAAAGAATATACATTATGTCATAGTTTTTAAATGGACTGTCACTTTATTATGTCTTTATATATATATACTGTAGCACAGGTCATTTGACTTAAGGTTAAGAGGTAGATTGACTCTTGAAGTTAACTAAGCAGTCACTTTACCTCACAAAGCAGTAAAATGGCAATGTGTTTAATGAAATCCTTAAATGTTAGCTCTAAGAATGTTTATTTCCTGGTTATAGGATTTGTTTGTTTGTTTTTAGTATTTATCTGTAGGCTTATACATTTTAGGCAAAATCATATTTGAAGATATTTGATGATACATTGCTAACACGGTGCTACAACTTCATTAAACATAAAATTATGGGCAAAGCCAAGCCCAATGTGTTTCCAAAGGATCTCAAAGGATTCCACAGGGTGATACATGTAAGCTCACCTGTTGGCTCAAAGAAAGAACCTCATTCAGAGTCTAGTTACTCCCATGATACAGATCAGTCTAACAGATGTACTTTTCTGCTTTTGGTGCTGTAGACTAGAAGAAACTTTGTAGACTAAAAAAAAAACATCAGTAATACTGATTTTGTATAGTAACAACCCTCCTAATTACAATAATTATTAAATAATAAGTACCTGGAAAATGCCATGGGTCAGACACTATCCCACTAATCTTCACCTCAACTCTACAACCGGAGAGTTGTACCCTGATTTTAGAGTTGAGGGAATAGGACACAAGATATGTTTTCCTTGCCTGAGATCACTGACAAAGGACACATGTGGAAAGGGAGTCAGTTTGACACAGTACCTATAGATCTGTTATCACAACGCAGTATACTCTAGAAAATAAGGAACCAGCAGAGGCAACAACCTAGAGCTCAGAAATGGCCTCAATTAATTTTAATTAAAAAAAAAGATAAAAATATTGTAAGGGAACTAAGAAGCAAATCAACACAGAACAGGGCTGAAAAGACTCAGTAGTGTTTTCTGTCATTGCTACGTGACAGCGTTGTGTGATTTATTTCTATCTGCTATTATTCATATTATTATTCGTAATATCAGCTGACATTTATTGAGCTGGGTCAGGAAGGGCTTCCTGAAGGAAGGGAAATCGTAGTGGTGCCCTGAGTTGTTAATTACCAACTGAAAAGTGCGTGGGAGACAGTAGTTTTGGGGTGGGGCTGGTGGTGCTCTTAAGTATGGAAGATAGCTTGTAGAAAGGCACAAGTACAGGAAACTGTTATGGGTTGTATTGTGTCTCCCCTAAAAAGTTATATGTTGAAGCCCTAACCCGCAGTACCTCCGAATGTGACCTTATTTGTAAGTAGGGTTGTTGCAAATGTAATTAGTTAAGGTGAAGTCATCCTGGAGCAGAGTGGACCCCTCATCTTATATGACTGGTATCCTTTTAAAAAGGGAACTTTGGACACAGACGCTCAGGGACAAGATGTGTGTGCCACGGAAGGTGAAGGCAGAGAGAGGGTGAGACATGGACAAGCTGAGGAACACCAAAGAGCACGGGCAACCCCCAGAACTAGGGGAGAAGCGTGGGACGGGTTCTCCCTCACAGACCTCAGAAGGAATCAGGGCTCCCGGCTCCCTCATCTTGGACTTCCAGCCTCCAGACCTTGGAGACTCTTCATTTCTGTTGTTGAAGTCACTCCATTGGTTCCAGTAACCCTGGCAAACAAACACAGAGACAGAGGAGCTCAAAGACACACAGTGTGGCTCCTGACTCTCAGTCATTAATGAAGGACAGACTATCCTCTGACAACCAGTGCAACAAATAGCAGAGAGAGGCCCCAGAACTGTTAGAGCTGTTTCATTCATAACGATCATTATATTACAGAAGACCGTGTGGGGCTAACAGTTAAGCACCATGACCTATTAAACTCACATAATAACAATTGATTTCACTGTGGTCTACAGTTATTCAATAAATATTGAGCTTCTATGAGGTGCCATGTTCTATGGGATAATCAAAAAGTTTGGACTGTGAACATAACTAGGAGTAAGACCCCACCTTTTAAAACAGTGATCACAACCTTTTTTAGGCTACGGACCGGTTTAATGTCAGAAAATATTTTCACGGACTGGCCTTGAGGGTGGGACAGATAAATGTATCACGTGACCGAGACAAGCGTCAAGAGTGAGACTTAGACGAATGTAACAGAGGGAATCTGGTCATTTTTAAAAAATAAAACATCATTCAGACTTAAATATAAATAAAACGGAAATAATGTAAGTTATTTATTCTTTCTCTGCGGACCGGTACCAAATGGCCCACGGACCGGTACCGGTCCACGGCCCGGGGTTTGGGGACCACTGTTTTAGGTGACTTTGGAAAATATCCTGGCTTCCTGGAGCATGAATGTCTTCATCAACTCCCCCAGGGACGGAAGACTAAATAAGCTTATGGTGTAAATGTATTTAGTGGATTTTATGTTTCACGGTAAGTACACTATACCAGAGAGTACTGATGTTATTTATTTATTTTCTGTTACTTTATTACTTTGTTGTCAAGGTGGAGAGATGTTCATGTTATCACCTCGTCCCTTTAGGGTCCTGGTCCCTCCCTGCCTGGAGGATGCAGGAGCAGTTGCTGGCTCTGTTCCCCGGCTCTTCACTTCTGGCTTCTGATGGGGCGTGATGATCAGATGGTTGTGATTAGCTCTTTGGCTTGCAATGCAGATTTTCTATTAAGTAGCCATCCTCTCAGCCACTGAGGCATATGGTCAGCACTTCCAGGGCTGAAAATAAATCTGCGTTTTTAACACGTGGGATCTTATTATGCAAAAGAGAGCTCACATAGGGTCCAATCTTGTTATTTGTTATGCCACCCACATCTGTTTGTGCATTCTAGATGGAATAGTACATTAGGCCCTGGGCCTTTCATTTTATGACACTGCATCGCTATTCTGAGTGAGGACATCCTAGGAACTAGGAGGTAGCATCAGCCCCGAACGGTGCAAGGGGTAGAGATGGGGGGAAGGTGAGGAGTCCTGTTCCCTTTCTCCTTCTGCAGACCAGTGATTCAGTGTTTAGTAAAACATTTGTTAACACCTACTGTGCGCCAGCTATTTCCCCAGGTACTTGAGGGACAGCCAACAAGGCACAGTGGACCTGGGAACAGGTGTTTCTCAAAGAGATCTCACCACATTGTTGACTAGAGAAAAAGTACCTTATTCCCTGGGCTGGGGGAGCTCTGTCCCAGGATGCCCACCATCACCAGTGGAGTGTGGAATGAATTTCACATTGCATTCTTTTGACCAAGGAAGTGCCCTTGGACTGGGCACATGATTAAGGTAATTAAATTGACCACTAGTGAAATGCATTCTCAGGAGACAGCAAGCAAGGAAACTTGATGATATAATGCTCTGAGGGTTGTTTGGTTTAGAGGGGCGTGTATATACACTAAAGTTTATTAAATTTCATTCTGGGCTGACCAGGTGGTGGCGCAGTGGATGGAGCATCGGACTGGGATGAGAGGACCCAGGTTCAAAACCCCGAGGTTGCCAGCTTGAGCTCAGGCTAGGCGGATTGAGAGCTGGCTTGCCAGCTCGAGCATGGCATTGCTGGCTTGACCGTGGGATCATAGACATGACCCCATGGTCACTGGCCTGAGTCCAAAGGTTGCTGACTTGAAGTCTAAGGTTACTGTCTTGAGCCCAAGATCACTGGCTTGAGCAAAGGGTCACTCATTCTGCTGTAGCCCCCAGTCAAGGCACATATGAGAAAGCAATCAATGAACAACTAAGGAGCCACAACAAAGAACTGATGCTTCCCATCTCTCTTCCTTCCTGTCTGTCTGTCCCTGTCTGTCCCTCTCTCTGTCTCTCGCTCTGTCACCAAAATAAATAAATAAATAAATAAATAAATAAATAAATAAATCATTCTGTACCTCTAACTATAAACTGAGCATTCCTTATGTGAATGGGCAGACAGTAGCGGTTCATCCCGCGTTTCATTGACCAGCTGCTTCAGGTTTTATATTTCAAACCTACTTTTTTCTTTTTTCTGTTATTGTTCTAAGGTTTTTTCAAACACGACTGCTCTCAGGTACAGATAAAAGAGATTAATAAGCAATAGGAGATTTGTTTGTAAATACTAGCTCAGTAGTGTTTCCCTGTATTCATAGAAATTTATTTGAGTCTCCTAGATGAAGGCCTTTTTATTTTATTTTTATTTTTTGGTGTAGCATGTCATCTAGCAATAAATATTACAAAGATAAAAACAGCAGCACCTAGTACAACAATGCAGGGCTTGAGGTGAGGGAATTGGATTGGACACTAACTCCAGACCCTCTGCTTGCTTGTTTTGTTACCATGGGCATGCTATTAATCCTTTTTAGGGCCCTGTCATAATAAGCCATTTGGGGTGAATTGTAAGGATTAAAGGAACAAATGCACATAAAATGTCAATTAAGCACAGCCCCAGCACCTAGTAAATATCAAATATCTGCTATGTGGTAGCTGTCATAGTTGATGGCTGCTGGACATTTCTAGAATTCCTAAAGATCATCAACAAGATCCACAACTGTCAGGACAATGGGTTTTCCATTTACCTGGATAGAAATAAATGTGTTTATAAAAAAAAACCCATGTGTTGTGCATGTGCCAATTGAGAGCATGTTTACTTCTGTGACATTGTAAAAATAACACTGGCTGGCACATATACGACTGTGCCAGGCCGTATCCTGTGAACTCCAAATTGGGTAACTCGCAGCATCCTTATAATAACCCTGTGGGTAGATTCTATTATAAGCCTTTTGCAGCTCAGACAACCAAAGCCCGAAGATGAGAATACCTACTAGTAAGTGGCATAGGTGGAATCCTAACCGAGGCAGTCTGCTCCGGCTCTGTGCTCTCCACAGCTAGAAAGGCTGCATTGCAGTGATGAACAGGTTAAGGCACACCTGCAAACACATGCACATCGCAGTACACAGTGTGTGTGTGTGTGTGTGTGTGTGTGTGTTCCTAAAAAAGCTAATGCATGATGACTGCGTGGAGTACCTCTCGCTCTCTCATTCTTTCGAGGTCTGTAGCCACACTTAAACTTTTCTGTTTGTGGTTCCCTTCTCCCTAGCAGGCTGATTGAATTATATGGCACATCATATGCAAAATGAGAGGCTAAATTGAAACCTCTCTCTGTTGCCCAGCAATGGGCGATTGCTCCAGATTGCTTGAAGTTATCCTTAAGCACATCCTCAGGCATCATTCTCCTTGTTTGCTTCCTCTTGCCCTCACTCCAGTTACTTGTACGGTGGCTGTATATCCAATTGTGTGTCATCGACTGGCAGGAGGATGTCATAGATATGGATTAACTGTATTCTGCAAGTGCTTTGGTGACTTTGGTCTTCAGTGCTGAATAAACGGATGCATCAGGTCCATATTGTGCCTGGCTGCACTTCGTAAAACCTGACTGTGTAGCTCAACTAAACAGGCATTTATTTTCCTCACACATCAAGAAGTTCAAGGGTACCCTGGGTGGCGCTGGTGCAGCAGATTCGCAGGTCATCACTGTCCCAAGTTTCTTGTGTCTTTCCACACCGCCATCCTTAGTTTGTCTTTTCTAGTTTATGCCTCAAAGTCACAAAATGGCTGTCCCACCTCCTATCTCACATCCCCATTGCAAGTGGGAAAATGCCAGGTAGTTTCCTACAGCATTGGGGATAGAACTACACCAAAAAGAACAATGGATCCATGAGCCTGGCACATTACTCCCCCAAAATAAAATTTAGATTCTGTTAGTAAGAATCTTAAGTGTCACGTGGGCGGCAGACAATGCCGGCTATCACTGAAAAATCGTGCTGCAAAGGTGAGTTAGGGCTAAGGCAGATGTGTGTTCCAGCAGCTCATATTTATTTATAAAGTGTCCACTATAATCCTAGAGGTACAGCTCAGTGAAAAGCATGACTCTATTTACATGAGGAAATTACCACCCAGAAAATTATAGGGGCAGATAAACAAATAACTACAAAGGGCTATGAGACAGGCGTATCCAATGGAGCTTTGAGGTGTCGTTGTAGGGTCAAGATTTACAAACGTTAGTTCTGGATCATAGTAAGAGAAATATGAACAAGTAGAGGTAATAATTTTATTATATATTAACTATGTCACTCATTTAAAATTTATATATGTGCCTGTCTATATAATATATTATCTCACTTCACTCAAATATCTTTTTATTACCCAATCTACAGACAAGTTAAGTGAGACAAAACAGAGTGAACACCTTTCCTAGGGTCAAATACCTAGTAAGGTGGAGAGCTGGAAAGCCAACCCTGGCCCTCTACCACCAGAGCCTTCTTGATCTGCAGTCTATACTGAGGACACTTAGAAAGCTCCATTGGACTTTCGTTTTTGTAAAAAAAAAAAATTAATTTCAGAAGTCTCTTTGGCTATATAACCCTTTGACCCGCTCAGTGTTCATCGCATTTCATGGGTTGGCCTTCCCCAGCATTGGCAGGTTTTAGCTGGGACACCCAGTTGCACAAAAGGACGCTGGGCCAGAAACTTTTCAGTTAGGAGATGGTTGAGAGTTGCAAATATTTACATTCCTGAAACAGAATACTTTTCACTGTGTCATCTCTGTGTCAAAACCTCCTGATTTAGCCCCTCATCTCGGCTAAGATCCATCCATCGCTCACGTGAGCTCCATCTCTTCAGAGATGCCCTCCTCCTCCCTTTCCTGGGCGGTGCTCCCGGAGACAGCAGCTTGCTGGCTTTGTCTTGGGCCTGGGTTTTATGACGCTCCCCTCAATACCTTGTGTTTTAGACGGAATTCTCAGAAGATCTTCCAAAGACCCAAGCAGCCCTTGTGTAATACCTTCCTCTAGACTGTGAGAGGGACCTGGGCAGATGATGGGATATCATAGGATCCCTTTCGTGATTAGGTTTGCTGTTGGGCATAGTTAACTTGAAGAAAGGAGAATATGTTCAGGGGGCCAACCTAATCAAGCTTCTTCCTAGCAACAGGGATGTGAAATGTGAGAGGGATTCAACACAAGGGAGGTTCTCCAGTGCTGGCTGTGCAGACAGAGAGGCACGTGACAAGGAGCAGTGCATGGGCTCCAGTAGCTGAATGGCTGCATGCTGACAGCCAGCAAAGGGAAGGACCTCAGTCTTACAATGGTAAGAATTAAATTCTGCTCCAACCACAAGAGCTCATGTAAGGTCTCCATTCTCCAGATGAGAAGAGAGCCCAGGTTGGCACTGGAGTCTTGGCCCTGTGAGACTTTTCTGTGCCTGGGTCCTGACCCACAGAAATTGAGTAATAACAAATTCATTGTATTTCAAGCTATGAAGCTTTAGATATTTTGTTCTGCAGCAATAAATAGCAAACATACCTTGACTTTGGTTCTAAATGTCTAACTCTTCTGCCTTGACCTCAAATATGAATAAGCAAATTCATTCACCTAGGTCATTTAGTTAGTACTAGAATGGGCTTTGCCTAACTTGTACTTAGAGGCATGTCATTCAGGTGAGGAACAGGGACACAATCATAGGAACTGTGTTTTTATTTTTGTCATTTTATTATTTGTACCAGAAAGATTTTACCAGTGTCCTCCCATATTACGTACCTTATAAAACCCCCCTACCATGACTACCAAAAGATAAAAACAAATCCCATGCAATACACTGATTAGAAGTCACAGATCACTGGAGCAAGGGCAAAGTCCAAGGTGAAAGCAAATTTAAAACATATGAAATTAGTAGAGCGTGCACTAGGGGTTTTCCACATAGAAGCACAATTTGATGTTCCCTTTTCTTGCTGGGTGAAGTGCAGACCCTGTAGAGTGGTTCGGAAAGGAAAATGCTTTTTCTGTTGGTTTCTGCTTCAAGGAGTACTCTAGCAATCTGTTTTAGTCTTCATTAACATATGAAGATTGAGTTCAGGGTTAACACACTGCAGGCGTCACTTGTCCAGACCTCACAGGGTTTTGCATGGGGACGGAAAGGCTAGAGATTTGTGATTGTGTGCACTTTCTGATAACTGTTTGCAAAGTTGGAATAAAGCGCCTGCCTGTGATAAAATATGACCCTTACTCGCACCTGTAAATTGCTTTTGCCCATTCACATGTAGAGGCCATTAATCTTGTTTCCTTCTATGGATGGACGTGCAGCCTACTCCTCGCCGTTGCTTCAGCGCTATATAGCTCAGAGTGGTATAAAAATTCACAAAGAGCAGTTGGAAAAAAAATGTCACATTACAAAGGTACAAGTGAAAAGGGCTATCTTTATCTTGCTTACATAAAAACACAGACATTTGCAGAAGGGGCTGTCAAAAAGATCAAAGGAAATAAAGATATAAATAGCCAGTAAATGATCATAAATTCTTAATCTAGAATGTGCTTGTCAAGACCTACACAGTAGGGAACTCCCTCTCGCACACTCAGGAAGAAAACAGTCTTATGGCGTGTGTTTGAAAGCATTGTGGATGTGGAGCTAGGTAGATTCTATAAGACATTCATTCTTTGCATGCTCTCTGTACTACCCAAGAGAGCGACCCTGAGTTAGAACATACTCGTATTATCCTGATTGTACTGCAATTATCATACTTTGTTTCTGATCTTCATCTCTTCTATATATGCTCAGTATATATACTGCTCACAAAAATTAGGGGCTATTTCAAAATAAATATGAAGCGATAAAATATCCCCTAATTTTTGTGAGCAATGAAGTATATAGCACATTGACTGCAGACACTTAAGATATTGTTGTTCAGTGTAGATTTCAGTGAAATCCTGACTCCAGTGATAAGAATTCTCGATACTCTCTACCTACCACTCACGTGTCTGTGACAGGGATAATAAAAAATGAGCCCTATGTGCGTAGTTTAGGTATTAATATTCTTTGTATGGTCTTACTTTTCTGATGCTTTTCCCAGGCCATTTCCTTATAGTTTGACAATTATTTCTCCAGTATGCCTAATGACCAATCAGAACTAACTTTGACTTAACGTAGCTGGTGACTTAGAAACGAAATTGCTTCAGCCTTAAATGTAAACCATAGAGCCAGGGAGCCTTCAACCTGCTGTCCTTTATCTTCCACTTAAATTGATGGAGATTGTTAAGCCATTATCAAATCAATAATGAACAAAAGCTTGAGCTTATTAATTACAACGAAAGTCACATTCTGTGAAGTGTTTCATCAGGAAGGCGGAGGTATATGTCATTGGGCAAACACGAGGGAATTTAAAAATCACATCATAATCAAATGAATAAATATTTGATTTGCTATCATACACAGGGCCTACTCTCACTAAATGGAAAATAAGTGTGATAAATAGGGTGGAATTTTCCCCATCTCGACGACCTTCTTTTGCTGATACAGAGTTAGGATGATGCATAGTTATCACGCAATGACATTTTTGAACCAATATGTTGACAAACAGTTATTCAGCCGGTGTTTATTTTCTGTTGACTTTGTCTCTAATTGCTGCCCTTTGTGCCTGATGGCTGAACACAGTTATGTCTCAGAACCTGGGCCTGAGGAAGGTGTCTATGGTCGTTGTTCTACTTCAGACGAGGAATAACTGGGCTGAAAGGGGCATCTCACCATAACTTCAAAGACTAGAGGATTTCCTAGCCAGTTTCTACAGAGTTCCACTTAGTCTCAGAAGCTCCGCTCCCTGAAAAGTAGCATATTCTTCTATGATCTCACCACTTTGCATATTTAAATTATTTTACATAATTAATGAGGAACACCTGGTACCTAGGAAAAATATGGCAATTACAGCCCTAATGGACGTAAAGTAGGAATTGCTTGAAGAATGCATCCTTTGGTGTAATTTTATGTTTTTAGTTTTGTTTTGTTTTATTTTTCAGGGATAGAGGATGGAGAAGATGAATGCAGCTCTCTTTTATTTAAAAATACTTACTAGTGTGGCAGGAAACCAGCTAAGGGAACAAGCTTGCATAACAAGAGATGAGTTTTTTTCTGTGAATCTTCGTCTGGCTGAGTAGGACACACATCCAGGGCCAGAGCTGAGATGTTTGACAGAGCGATTTTACTCTGCACCCTGTGAACGACAGGCAGGCTGAGGTGCAGAGCTGGAGGAAGACAAGGGACCCTGAGCACCAGAGCGGACGTCTCAAGGAGAAAATTGACTTAAAAAAATCTGTAAAGTGAAGTCAGTTTTCCTCTCTTCATGAGTTTTTAGTTCACTGTCCATGTCTTACTAGTAATCTGTAGGACTAGGTCTCCTTGGGGGAAATAGATTAAAATGAGGATTAGGGTCTAATATAAGCACAGAATTCAAGTCCATGGAAAGTGTCCATCCACCTTACTTCTTCCCAATCAGGCTTACATATTCATCCCATATTTGCATCAAGATAGGAGCACTAACTAAAAAACTTTTTTAAAGTTAAGAGCCGGGTGATGGATAATATGTCACATATCATATTGCCATGTCTTATGTTTAGTACGTTGCTTGTCACAGGGTTCCATACCTGGGTTCTTCAATGCAGGTCTTTGGGTTTCTTGGTACATTAACCAGAGCAGCACACCCAAAGCAAGACTACATTGCCATTAAAGTCTGGAGGCCCACTAGGCAGAGATTCTAGACTTAATGTCTCAGCTCGGGGTATTAGAAAAAGCTCTATCAGTTTCTTTGGTTGGTTGACTGAAACATGGACCAAAAGATGGTCTACAGTGCTTTAACTTAAAATGTTAGACCTTCTCAGGTGTTCTATGAGTTTAATTTTTTTTATTATTTATTCATTTTATAGAGGAGAGGGAAAGACAGAGAGAGAGAGAGAGAGAGAGAGAGAGAGAGAGAGAGAGAGGAGAGACAGAGAGAGAGAAGGGGGGGAGGAGCAGGAAGCATCAACTCCCATATGTGCCTTGACCAGGCAAGCCCAGGGTTTCGAACCGGCGACCTCAGCATTTCCAGGTCGACGCTTTATCCACTGCGCCACCACAGGTCAGGCTCTCAGGTGTTCTAAAGGGGAAGAAGGGTTTGGAAGGGTTGGGAAAATTGACGTGCTAGAGTGAACTTGGCTTGTCAGATCTACTTGCTCACCCTAGGAAAGGTTTGTGAGAGGGGCATCAGCCACCGGGGAGAGCTCTCCATCACTTTTCCCTGTAGGCCAGAAGACACAATGGTCACTGCTGCCATTAAACTGAGAAACCAGTTGCAACTGTGGTAATCAGATCCCTGAGTTTCCCTAGCAAGGAGGGTGTGGTTACCGTAATAGCAAGCAGAGTCCAGACAGCAATCAGAAGAGTGTAACTCACAGAGGCCGACAGCATGGTTGATCATGGTGTTGCTTTTAGAAGTTAAAAAAAAGGGGGGGGGGGAAGCCTACTAAGTTTTTATTTGATCTGTGTATGTGAAAGAGTTCTCAGTCAAGTGAACAAAAGTCTAACTGGAACCCTAAAAGGAGAGAGTTGTGGCCCCTCGCCCAGATTCCAGACTTCAACTGGTTCGGAGACTCAGGTCCCCTTGAAGGAAAGAGTGGCTGGATCCTGATGAGACAGGACCTTGCTCTACTATCAAAATGTTTCTTTGCCCCATCCTTTCCCAAGGTGACCTGTGGCCATTACCAGGGCGACTGTGCACTGGGGAAAAGGAAGCAATCAGATCTCACTGGGATTATTAGACACTGTCCCTGACCTGACCTGACACTAATTCCAGGGAATTGAAGCTCTCACTGGGGCCCAGATGGCAACGGAGAGGCGTATGGAGGTCAGGTGGTGTGTGGTGTTTCTGCTCAGATCCATCGCACAGTGGGCCTAGATGGCAACAGAGAGGCGTGTGGAGGTCAGGTGGTGTGTGGTGTTTCTGCTCAGATCCATCGCACAGTGGGGCTAGATGGCAACGGAGAGGCGTATGGAGGTCAGGTGGTGTGTGGTGTTTCTGCTCAGATCCATCGCACAGTGGGTCCACTGGGTCCTGGGACCATCCTGTGCTTCTGTCCCCAGGTCCAGGAGTCATAACTGGAACTGAAATACTCAGCAACTGGCAGAATTTTTGAATTTAAATAAGATGCTCTCTTTAATCCACAAAGAACAATAACAAAAAATAAACAGAAAAAAAAGAATGAGATAGTCATTTTCCCATCTATGTACAATGACGTATACACCATTTGAAAGTATTTTTAATTTTCAAATGTGTTATAAAATTTTCTTATATTGCCCTTGAACCAAGAAGAAATTTTATTTTCAATGTATTAATACTCTTGTCAGATTGATGTTTTGTCATTCAAAGTTCTCTCTAATTAATGAAGGTGAATGCTAGGGTTTTGACATACAATATAAAAACTTTTGATGGAGGGTAATTAGTTTTCCTGAGAATTATTTAATGACACAGATTGCCTCCTTTCACTGATTTTATATATATATATATATTTGAGTCCTACTTTCTCAGGAGTTTCCTGTCCTATTGTTGTGCTTCAATTTTATCATTGCTATTCTGCAACTCTGTAATTAGTTTTGCTGGCATTTTTCTTCAATTGCATAGATAAATGTAATTTGAACTTAATGTAATTAAGTCTAATGGATGGCATTTCCTGCAGCCTTCCTATGATTGGCAATGTAGAGAAATAGAAGGAAATGGAGTTGATGAAAGAATTCAAACAATCGTTTCGTGACCTACAAAATCTTAAGCACCTTAGTCGTCTTACTTTCTCTTTTCCTGGCAATAGTTCTGGCCGAGGACTTTAAATTCACATCCAGATTTACAGCACATTCTTTTAAGACCCAACTAATCAGCAGAATAACATATATGTATGGCCTAACAAATCCTATATATTAGGTTTATTTTTTAAAAAAGATAATTCTTCATTCACATTTAAGGAGTACATCACTGACTTAAGGTTATTTAAAAATGTGTTATCAGAAAACACCTGGAATTCCTCGTAAGCTCTAACTTTTCTACATCATCACCAGTGATTTATTTTCCTTGCATCAAAAAGACTCTCATCTATCCCAGAGAAAACGTGTGTGTTTATATGAAGCATTTTTGTGAGATGTGCAGCATTCCTTGCAGCAGATTTGTTTGGCTGTCAAAGCCTCAGTTACAACAGGCTTGAACAAAGTTTCCAAAAACTAGAGTGCAGAAATTGAAATCTCTGGTGCCGAGGGAATGTCATCTGTCTGGGACTGTGCTTGTATTTGCAGGAGAGCTTGCCAAGATCCTGCTGCAGTCTGCCTTGTAAAAGCGGAGCTCTCACTATGGTAATAAAATGCTGAAACGTTGGAAATGGCAGGATGTTGCTGCATTTGGTTTTTATTGATGTTTTGAGTGAGAGAGAGAGGAGGAGAGAGGGAGAGAAACATTGATTTGTTGTTCCACTCACTTATGCATTCGTTGGTTGACTCTCACTCAATGTGCTCTGATTGGACATCAAATGAGCCACCTCAGCATATTGGGATGATGCTCTAACCAACTGGGCTACCTGATCAGGGCCTGCACTTCTTTTCATGGTATCCAAGTTGCATGTCACATTATGAAAGAATGTCTAAAGAAAAAAAAATAGACTGGACATCAAGTACAGCCAGAAAAAACATTTTTTTTGAAGCTGGACTGTGCATTAAATGCCATCTGAAACAGACCAGAATTCAGAAGACATGTGGAGTTAAATTGCCTTTGACTCCACTCTGGCTGTCTCTTGGGTTGCTGATGAATTATCATTGGTCATGATTTGATCCTGATTGAGGAATTTATTACAGGAGTATTCATCAAGATGGATGCAGTCCTGCTCCAATAAGCTCCTTTCTTCTAGAAAGCATTTCCTTCAGCCATTGAAATGGACTGAATTTGGAGCCAAATTATCATTAGCATCTTTTGAACCTCCAAATGCATTGGTGTGTCATATTGTCTCCCTGTTTTGGAAGTTGGATGAGAGGAAGAGAAAAAAAAAGAAAAGTGTGAATTTTTCTGTGTTGTCCTCGATTTGTGTGGAGGAGAGAAGAGGAACATTAACATGAAACCCTAGGGTATGTAGGTTCGAGCCTGGATCTCTGGCGTCAGCCTGGGCTTTGAATCATCATTCAGCCACTTACTGTGTGATGAGACAAGTTCCTATCCTAAGCTGGATTTTTGTCTTCTCATATTTTAAATGAGTTAGATATTAAGACCTATTATGTAGAGTTATAGGCAAAGTGAATGAGGCAATCCTTGTAAGTTGCTCAACACGGTGCTTGTCATGTGAGTAATCATTTGTGCTACTGGACTCTCGGTTCTAGCAATTACTACCTGAGTGGCTTCACCCAAAGTATCTACTCTCACATCCCTGTTTCCTCATCTTTGAATGAAGATACCCATCCTGGAGAGCTATTGAGAATTAAAACTCGTCTATAAAATGCCAAGGGTTTGGCATTTAGTATTTAATCAATACCCTCTACTGGTTTGCTATCTTTTTTACTGCCACTTCTAGTAACAACAAAATAACAATAAGCAGCAGCTATTATTAAGTGCTTTGCGAGAGTCAGACACTATATGTTGTACACAAAGGCAGTCTCTTACCATGGTATTTGTCGTAAAAGGGTGCCACGCATTAGTTGCATGAATTCACACTTCTGTCATATTTCTCTCATATTTCTTGCTATCTCTTTGTGTTCAATAATTTGTAGCTTTTACTTTAGACCCATGTGGTCACGTGTTTTCCATTATATCGTTTCTCATTTGCCCACCATGAAGACATTGATTATTTTCTCTTGGCTGGGTAGGAAAGAGAAAAAGTAAGGTCTGATCTAAAGTCCTGACTGAGGTTATATGCCTTCTTGTGGTTCACAGGTGAACTTTCTACCTCTACAGAGAGAGTTCTTCAGTAGACCCTGGAGAATTTCAAAGAGAATGTCAATTTTCTATCTCACTTTCTATAGCTCAGCAGGAAAAATTGTGGATCTCACACTGGGGAAGGACTGGGGGGGTGTCTAAGTACAGCTTACAATGTAAAGGTTTCATTTTCTAGTGCTGCCTGAGTCCTTGCAGCTTTTCAAAAAGGAAAAACATTAAATCCTTACGAATAAGTTATTTCTTTCAAGGTTTTCAAATAGTAGCTTCAGGAAAATATTACTTTCTCATTGCTTGGCAATATTTCTGCTGAGGACTTTGAATTCAACTTCAAATTTATATCAGATTATTTTAAAACCCAATTAGCCAACAGCATAATGTGTTGAAAGGAGCACATTCTGATGATTGATATTTTTGAAGCCTCCAGTCTTCTCCAGAACTCAGGGCTGGCAGTGTGGATGGAAAACAATGGACAGAATCCATGTATCTGGGCACTTAACACAGGACTTTAATGAGAATTAAGAATTGCCATTAGAAAGAATGCTGCCATTGATTTACTCATATCCCAAGAGAATAGAAAATCTATTATAGTGATTTGAATAAGTTTTTATGAAGTATGGAGAGGCACCGAATTTCCTGACCTCCTTCTTGGATTTATCAGGACAGTTTACTTTAAAATAACTTTATCTACATATTCTTTTTTGACAAAAGAAGATAGAATTTTAGATTACTAGTTTTCCTAACTTCAGTCAGGTCTCCTAGGTTTTAAGTTTCGAGAAGCTGATTGAAAGTAAATGGAATTTGTAACCTGGATTATTGTGGTATATTCAGGGTTTGCCTTTATTTTTTTGGATATAGCACACTAATTTGCTGTTCTTCCTAATTTGTTATAAAATAAGAATTATTAATCTGCTACAAAAACATGAGTGATTTCAAAGACAATATGATGTGGTGGTAAGACCTGATTCAGAGTTGGTAAATCAGGTCTTTGTCATTTTGTGAGTTTAGAAAAGTAATTTTATTCCTCTAAGATCCTCTACTTTCTACAAATGAGACAATGTAGGTAAATGACCTCTATATATCCTTAAGTTTTCAAATTCTAAATGTATTTTTTGTCTCTTTGAAGGCATAGCTTTATATCACTTAAAGTTTCAAATAACTCTCACGTGAGTGAAGGAAGTGTGGTAATTTTGCAGACTGCATTTTTTTTTAAGTTTTTTTTTTTTTTTTTTGTATTTTTCTGAAGTTGGAAACAGGGAGGCAGTCAGACAGACTCCCACATGTGCCTGACCGGGATCCACCCGGCACGCCCATGGGGGCAATGCTCTGCCTATCTGGGGCATTGCTCTGTTGCAACCAGAGCCATTCTAGCGCCTGAGGCAGAGGCCACAGAGCCATCCCCAGTGCCCGGGCCATCTTTGCTCCAATGGAGCTTTGGCTGCAGGAGGGAAGAGAGAGACAGAGAAGAAGGAGAGGGGGAGGGGTGGAGAAACAGATGGGCACTTCTCCTGTGTGCCCTGGCTGGGAATTGAACCCGGGACTCCTGCACACCAGGCCGACACTCTACCACTGAGCCAACCGGCCAGGGCCTCAGACTGCATTTTTATGTCTACATTGTTTATTTAGCACACTCATTGTGGTCTTAGGGGTCAGTTACCATCCTCAGTTTTGCTTAATCTATATGTAAAAATGAGAAAAGTAAAAAATAGCATAGCATAACTAGGATTCCTCTAGTTCTAATGTTTTCATTTACTAACATATATTTACTAAAATTGTATAAGATTTAAGGTGTGTAGTTTTTAGTAATGTAAGAGATGCAAAGTGAAAAAGACATGACATCTTCCCTATAGAGAATTCTTAACTTCCATTGAATGAGGTTTGGGCATCTTAGTCCGTTGGGGCAATGATAACAAAATACCCCCACCCAGGTGGGTTGGAATGTATTCGTATAGTTCTGGAGGCTGGAAATCTATGACCAAGGTGCTGGCAGATTGCGTATCTGGTGAGCATGCACTGGTTCCCAGGCAGCTGTTTTCTCCCTGTGTCATCACATGATGAAGGAGTAGGGGATTGCTCTGGGAGTCCCTGTTATGGGCACTGAGCCCACCCTAGAGGGCTCTACTTCTACAACCTAATCAGCTCTTACAGGCTCATCTCTGAGCACTGTACTATTGGGGGAATAGGTTCCAATGTATGAATTTGGGGGGGACACCAACATTCCGTCTGCAACACATGGGATTCAGGAAACCACTCAAATTATGTGTAAGATGTTTACACATTTTCTGTTCATTTTTTGGAGGCAAAGATTCATAGCTTTTATAACAGATTGAGTAATATGTAATGAATGGCCCTGTAGACTTCTGTCAGGAATCTGGACAGTGAGTCTCAAGCTGTGTGATCAGGGAAAGGGGAAGGGTCCCCTGGATGCTTGCAGGCGGTTCAAGAAGTGGAATCGATTTTCAAAGTAAATCTAAGATGATGTTTTTTCTTTTCATTTCCCTTCACTAATGAATACACAGTAGATTTTTCCTGAAGCTCCATGCTGTGTAACATCGTAACAGATCAAAAGCATCATAAATATAAGAACTCAATTATCTTTTATTAAACTAGACATTTAAAATATTTGCAAAAACAATGTGAAAGAGTATCATTCTTTTCATGAATATTTTTTTTTCCTTTTGGAAAATGTTATTTTTCAAAAATTATTTTATGTGAACATGTAGCAGTTTTATTAATGTTATTTTGAAATTAAGAACTATTTTAAGAAAAATGCTCAGTTTAAATTCTAACAGGCTAAATATCAACAGTTAAAGCCAATATAGGTATATATGGTATTTGGTGTCCTCAAGAAGTTTTGAGAAATGCTGACTTAGTGCCTTATTAGAGTAGGTTCATCTGTAGTAGTAAACAGAGGCTGTCTTCTTCTGAGCTTTACGCAGAGATTTATCTCTCTCTTACCTAATTGTCGAAGTAAGTCTTCAGGTTCACAGGAGTAACTCCCTAACACAAGGAAATTCAAGAACCTAAACTGATGCTTCAGCTTTGCCATCTTCAACACTTGACTTTCAGATTTGTCCTAGAAAATAGTGACATCCTAGTCAGCTGGAAAGGGGAAGGACCACAGAGGAGTACAGGTGGAAACTTGCTTCTAGCCCCTCAGAAGTACAGCTCACTAAGTGCACTTACGCTCCATCAGCTAGAACTCATGCTGTGGCCAACGGCACTGAGCCATGCAAACGTATACCAATTCCATAGTCACTGATTTGTAACTATGGAAACTAGGTAAACATATGTAAAATACATATGCATCATAACTTGGAACTTCACAAGGTTTTCGTGAGGGTGCTTGTGCAAAAGTGCCTAAAAATGAGTAAGTACAAATTTATCAAATGACTGTTTGTAAGACTTTTTTGAAAGGTCTGTGATGCAAAGAATGTTAAATCAGTCTGCTAAAGGAATTTTAACATTAAGAAACAGATATAAAACTTGTAAGAATAATAATGGTAAGATTATGAGTGCAGTGGGCAGTACAGGTTATGTAAATAATTTGGGAACACCATGAAGGATGGGCCAGTTTTTAGTTTGTGCTTTCATATAAGATTTTGAATTGGGAGTTCTTGAAAGATATCACCAAAATAGATAATTTATATTTCTTTGCTCGGGAATTTCATTACTGCCTCTAGATAGGCTCCTGGGAAACTTATCTGACGTTGGTGTAGTGGTGAATTTTCTCATCTGCCACCCTCATTAGTTTTAGCTCCCATTACTCTACGAGGATAGGATTCTTGTATATCTTGAACCTAGCATGATGGCCTGTGTCATCGTAAGCCCTTGAGTAGATATTTATTGAATGGGTAGCACTTTGCTTCAATAAGAGAAATTGTTTGAAACAAGAAGAGAAGGGCGTTAAAAATAGTTGGGAGATAAGAGTTTGTGATACAAGAGCATTTGTGAAATTTAAATATCGATTAGTAGATAACTAAAGTGTAATAGTAATATTGTACTAGATATCAGGAAGCATGAATCCCCATGTTAGAAGAGAAATCACTATGAAAGTTCACATAACAACCAAACAAGGATATAAGCAAGAATGGGAAAGATAGGGAAAATGATGTATGTATTAAAGTCATTAAAAATTGAAGGAGTTTTTAGAGACAAGACAAAAATAGAGAGAGGTGGATGAAAGATGGCATCAATCTTAAGGGATAGGAATTTATTGAGAAATTGCGATGGAACAATGGTTTGAAAGTGGCCTTGCCAATATTTGTTGAATGAACAGATGGTGGGTAAATGGATAGATGATGGAATATTTTTATTTTATTTTATTTTATTAATTGGCCCTCAAGGCAAATGGTGTCAGATGAAAATAATTTTCACTTAAGGTGAGCTACTTGAAGGAGTTGGTGATCAAGAGTTAGACACTAGACACATTCGGCCCTGGCCAATTGGATCAGTGGTAGAGCATTAACCCAGTGTGTGTATGTCCTGGGTTTGATTCTCAGTCAGGGCACACAGGAGAAGCAACCATCTACTTCTCCACCCTTTCCCCTCTCCTTTCTGTTTCTTTATCTCTCTCTTCCCCTCCTGCAGCATGGCTCGTTTGGAGCAAATTGGCCTAGGACACTGAGGATGGCTCCATGACCTTGCCTCAGGTGCTAAGTGGCTCAGTTGCTGAGCAATGGAGCAACAGCCCCAGATTGACAGAGCATTGCCTCCTAGTGGGTGGGCTTGCCAGGTGGATCCCAGTTGGGACGCATGCAGGATTCTGTCTCTCTGTCTCCCCACTTCTCACTTAAGGGGAAAAAAAAAGAGTTAGATACATTAGAGGTCTTCATTCTAAAGCATGAATGCCATGGAGCTCAACTGGTCCAGAAGATGGATGGGTACATAGCAATAGAAATGAATGAACCTGCACCAACTTGGATTGAAGAGGTATTATGAGAGGAAATAGTGAGGGATTTTGCATAGAAATGAAATTGTAGATACTATTTAAAGAGACATTAAGTTTAAGGGAATAGAAAAAATCAGTCTATGAAGTGTTTATAGAATTAGCTCCATCCAGAGTTTCAACTGGAATACCGGTATAATGGTACGGACATGTCCGAGTTACCACGTCAGTGCTGACTTACCGTTGATTGACCTTTTAAATTTTTTTTTTTAATTTTTTATTTATTTTTATTTATTCATTTTAGAGAGGAGAGGGAGAGACAGACAGAGAGAGAGAGACAGAGAGAGAGACAGAGAGAGAGAAGGGGGGGAGGAGCTGGAAGCATCAACTCCCATATGTGCCTTGACCAGGCAAGCCCAGGGTTTTGAACCAGCGACCTCAGCATTTCCAGGTCGACGCTTTATCCACTGCGCCACCACAGGTCAGGCCAATTGACCTTTTAAATTTAAGAAGAAAATAGTGTCTCTGTTCCACAGGTCATCTTTAGCTAATGTTTACATAACTACTATTTTTAGTAAAATGTTGCTATTTAAACAGAGACTGAGGCATATAATGTTCTTAGAAGTGTAATAAAAGTGAATTGGGGCCCTGGCCGGTTGGCTCAGCGGCAGAGCATCGGCCTGGCATGCAGGAGTCCTGGGTTCGATTCCTGGCCAGGGCACACAGGAGAGGCATCCATTTGCTTCTCCACCCCTCCCCCTCTCCTTCCTCTCTGTCTCTCTCTTCCCCTCCCGCAGCGAGGCTCCATTGGAGCAAAGATGGCCCGGGCGCTGGGGATGGCTCTGTGGCCTCTGCCTCAGGCGCTGGAATGGCTCTGGACGCAACAGAGCGACGCCCCGGATGGGCAGAACATCACCCCCTAGTGGGCATGCCGGGTGGATCCCGGTCGGGCGCATGCGGGAGTCTGTCTACCTCCCCATTTCCAGCTTCAGAAAAATGGAAAAAAAAAAGTGAATTGGGGGAGTCTTCTTCATAAATTGAAGTATATTTTAATAACCTATGGATATGGAGTGATCAGGCTTGTTTGCGGTATTTTGTCATTGCTAACAAACACAGTAGTCCCCTCCTTACTTATGAGGAACACATTCTAAGACCGCCAGTGGATGTATGAGGTAGTACCAAACACTACATTTACTATTTTTTTAAAATACATACACACCTTTTCACTTTAAGGAAGAACTTTATGGCTTCTCTTTGGCGTATCCAAATTGCCAGCAGCACTAATATTTCACTTTGGGACCATTTTTAAGCAAAATAAGGATTACTTGAAAACAAGCACTATGATTCCAGGTCACTCTGATAATGGAAAGGGTTACTAAGTGACTAATGGGCGGGGAGCGTACACAACATGGAGACACTGGACAAGAGGCTGATTCATATCCCGAACAGATGGAGCAAGACAGCACAGGGTGGGGTTTTATCATGCTATTGAGAGGAGCGTGTAATTTAAAACGTATGAATTTTTTATTTCTGGAATTTTCCATTTAATATTTTAGACCACAGTTGACTGTGGGTAACTGAAACCTTAGAAAACAAAACCTGAGATAAGGGCAGGCTACAATATCAATGATCCAAGTAAAAAACATGGCTTATATTTGAATTGTTAATTTTTTACTCAAGTGTACTTATTCAGCCTACAAATGCTTACTGAGTGTTTACCAGGAGGTTGTTTTACACTTGATGCTTGAGGGACGAGGAGATCTGTGATGGAGCTCATGCCTGTGAGACTTGCATGTTGGGTAGGGAAATAAATGCGTGACAAAGGTATGTGTATCTCAGGATGTGACCACTACGAGAAGAATTAGTAAGATACAGAAGTAGTGCATTCACCTTCTTGAAGCTAGCCAGGGAGCTTTCACAAGGCGGTATCACAGCATGCTTTGAAAGCTGAGTAGAAAGTCAACAGATGAGCTAGAGGCTAAAGGCATTTCAGAATGGGCCGGCGGCATGTGAAAAGCCATGGGTGCGACTTGGCATGTCATGTTCAGGGCATTGCAGGGGATTTGTTATTTCTGAAGGGAAAATGGGAGGATAATAGCAGGAGATGATACTCAATCCATCAGGTAAAACCCAGAAACACCTTTCCCATCATGCCAAGAAGTTTGGGTTCTTTTTTGCCAGTATGTGGAGCCTAGTAAGGAAGGAGGTGTTTATTAGATTAATGAAGAGGGCATAACTAAAGAATGTTAAAAGGGGAAGGTCTACAGTCATATTTGTTTGTATTTTGGTCATTGTGCCTATGATGGAAAGGTAGGTTTGTGGGAACAATAAGGAAAGCGATTGCCATAAACCAGGTACTAGATTTGAAACTAACCCAACAGAGTTAGGAAATGGAGCTATAAGCCCAGAGCTGGGCAGGGAGTAAGCAAGCAGCGTACGTTATGAAGATTTGGGTAATACGAGGACGGACGTGGTGATGATGGAGAAGAGGAGAGAGCTTGAAAAGTTATAAAATATATTCTGCTGACATCAAAAGGTTAGTAACTTTCCCGTAGGAACTGCCCAGAAGTATGCTGTGTACAGTGCCAGACAAAACCCAGAACAGAAACTCCTCTAAATACTGTAGAGGCATCCAGTGACTTCCAAATTTAAAACAGGAGTTTTTAAAAGTTACCCATGATGTCATCATTCGCATTCAGTTTTAATGTCTCCTAAGAGCACATCTTAGCACACTCTGAGAACACTAGCAGCACATTGGATGCTAACAGGACAGCAAACGAAGACATTTCACGTTAGAGTGTCTACAGGGGACGTCCTTCGTGTTGGTTTGAGAGGAGTTAGTATTATGGCATCCTTAAGGAGCCATGAAACTAGGCTAGTACATTCCCCTAGATAATTTTCTTGGACATTAGCCTCAGGGATTCAATACAATCAGTTACATCTGATGAAGCTGATCACTGATTTATTGTTCTTTTGGGGTGTTTAAACTCCCATGTCTCATTGTGACAACTATTGGTACAATATGTCTTTTCTTCAAAATAATGTCTCTATTTCCAGCCCAGGCTTCTCTTCTCACCACTCTGGGGACCAACCCCACTGAGAAAACCTTGTAGCATCTGTCAGCTCCCCTCGTTTGCTTAGTTTTCTGAACTGTGACCCACATTACACCTTGGGGAGGTATTGAGAAAAATGAATATTTTTAATCTCAGGTCCATTGGAACTTTACCTCCTTAATTTATGTAAGTCTATGCTTCAGATTTTGAAAAAGACTATATATATCTATATATATATCTATTCATACAGTGTTTGTATAATTAAAAACTGTGCCATTTTATGTAAGACAGTTTATGTTAAAGGTCACTGTCAGCTTGCAAGTGCAAATCAAATGTAAGAGGTTAATCATGTAATTATTACAGCATCAAGTTCAAAAGTTCAATGGTGATTTGGTAATAGAGTAGGATGTTTTAGGTACTTCAAAGTCTTACTCTGTGTCCCTCATTATATTGGTAGGAGATACTTGTTTTTGTTCCACTGTCACAGAAATTACCTTAAACATAGGAGCCCAGTGGCTATTAGTAAAATGGGTAAATAGAACAATGAATAGTCTAAAAGGATATCCAGAAGTCCAGACTATAACAAAACTCTTCAAGCTGATATGCCTCGGGGTTGAATGAGACGTTTCCTATGGGAATTGAGCCCCAGAAACCTGTCTTCAGAGATCGTCTTGCTGCCGGCTACTTTTCTCTACTGCTTCACTGGCGTGGGAGCCTCTATTTGTTGGTTTGTTTGTATATGGGACATACTCATTGAGGAATAATCATCAGCCCTTGCTTTGGAGAAGCTCATGGTTGAGCCCGGGGACACAGCCAAGCAGAGTGAGGGCGGCAGATCAACAGCTAGATGTATACACAGGGCATTGAGTATTGACAGATGGGAGCACACCTACTCTCAGCTCATTAAGTCATGGTTGATAGTCAGAATTTAGGCTTTTTGAGGAGGGAAAGAAGCAGGCTGAAAGGAAGTAAAATGCATATATGGGGGAAATAACTTACTTTAAAAAAAGTACAAAGGAGCCATAAATTCAATAATGAATTTGAAATGAAGTAAGCAACAGCTGAACAGAGCAAACCGGGCTCTTGTAACTTATGATAAACCAATATATAGCAGCCTTATGTAAAATACATCTATTTTGGGTAGGAAAGCTTAGCCCAAGTCACTTAAACAAGCAGAGCTGCGTACAGATCCTCTCCCATTGGATCTTTAAAAGTTGAGTAAATTTCATTGCTTGCATAATTCTGAGAGTCTTTTCTCCCAAGAATCACTTCCTCCTAAGTTTTACTATCTAAATGTACATTTTCCAAGGCATCATCATGTTCTGAAAAGGTTTTGTTAACGACCAGCACTTATTAGACTTAACAGACAGCCCAAGCAAGCAAATTACCCTGTGCTTACAAGCTGAGGGCTAAAATCAGCATCGGAGTGCAAAGACCAGCAAATAGAAGGCCTGAGTAAAGTTCATAAAGCATCCTTCTTGTTATATTCTGTGTTTGCAAATATGGGAATTTCCTGGAGAGTAATTTTTATTTCATTTATGCGAAAACTTTCTCTTGTTTTCCTCTTATATTACAAAAACAAACAAACAAGAAACTCTTATATTGAAAAAAGGATAAAACTTTCCTGATCAGACAGAGGTGCAGTGGATAGAGCATTGGTCTGGGACACTGAGGACTCAGATTCGAACCACCAAGGTTGTCAGCAGCTTGATCGTGAGCTCATCAGCTTAAATGTCAGTTCAGCAGCTTAAGCATGGGATCGTAGACATGACTCCATGGTCACTGGCTTGAAGCTCAAGGTCACTGGCTTGAGCTCAAGGTCGCTGGCTTGAACAAGGGGTCACTGGCTTGGCTGGAGTCCCCTGGTCATAGCACTTATGAGAAAGCACTCAATAAACAAGTAAGGTGCTGCAACTATGAGTTGATGTCTCTCATCTCTCTCCTTTCCTTCCTGTATGTCCCTGTCGGTCCCTGTCTGTCTGTCTGTCTCTCTCACTAAAAAAAGGAAGAGGGTAAAACTCAATGATAACTTCACAAATGAGAAAAAATTGAGTATAACTCAGGTGCATGTTGTCAAAAACAACCAATAGCTGATGTATTACACAATTGCTATGCATTTAATGCTGCCCTAATTAAGCCTAAAGACAAAGGAAAAGTAAATAAGTTCAAAGTAACTGTGTGTGTGTGTGTGTGTGTGTGTGTGTGTTTGAGAGATAGAGAGGGAGGGAGGAGAAGAGAGAGAGAGATAGAGGACAGCTAATAATTGGTGAAAGAAGAGGTCCAAAATGAAAGAAATAAAAAGAAAAATAGTTTATAACCAAGAACTAAAATGCCTAGTGAATATGGAAGACCGAAGTGTAGAAATCCTAAAAAGGTCTGGATCCAAGTGTGTGTACTAACATCACTGGAATAGTTGATTTAACAAGGTAGAGACTTGGGAGGCTGAACACAAAAGTTGTCGAAGAATATGGAAGTCTAGGCTGAGTGGGTTGTTTTTTTCTAACAGTTGTATAACAAACCTTTCTGGAAGTGGAAAGGAAAATTAGAATTCAGCATTCAGTCAGAAGCCAAGGATAATTGCTTTCAGTCTTGCCTGAATCCACTAAACCCGCTGTCAGATAAAAACAGCATCCAAGGGGCAGCAGAGAAAGGCTGAAAGTGGATAGGCAAGGGCTTTAGATGTCTAAACCCATTATTGATGGATTTAAGTTAGACGTTTCAGTCCATTAAAAATGAAGACAGTTCGTAAGTAAGACACAGTACAGCGTGTCTGGAACCTGGCAGAAGGTGACTTAGGGAGAATTGAAACTCAGCCCCGTTTGGGAAATACATAGCAAGTGTGGAAAGCCAGGGCCACCCCTCATGTAGAACGACTGTGCAAAGTGAGGCCAGAGAAGGGAACACATGGGACTTCCTTTATGCAGATACGAGTTCCTGTAGGGGTGGGACGTTCAGAGGACTCGAGAAGTTCAGGAAGAGAAGGGCTGTTCTCACACAGGTTGGTACCACGATGGCTGAAGGCTGGAAATGAGACAAGGACAGCTGGAGCTGCCCCTGTTCCGAGCACTTGGTGCTTCTGTCTTCCTCTGCTCAGGTTGCCGCCACAGATACCATAAGCTAGGTGGCTTTAAAAAAACAAAACAGAAATTTATTTCTCGCAGTTCTGGAAGCATGCGACTTCAAGATCAAGACACCAACAAGGCGGGTTTCTTCTCTTGAGGCTTCGTCTCTTGGCTTGTCGTAAGATACCATCTTACCGTGTGGTATGATGACCTCTTTGTGCCTGTAGACAGAGAGTGAACTCTCTGGTGTCTCCTTCTATGAGGGCACTAATCCCACCATGGTTTCCTCACCCTCAAGACCTCATGTGATGCATTTTATCTCCCAAAGGCTTCATCTCCAAATACCATCATATTGGGGCGTAGTGCTTCAACATATGAATTTGGAGTAGACATAATAACAACCTCCTTCCTTAGATACTCCGTCTTGTAAAGGAACTTTGGAAAGTACACACCTAGATTAGCATTGTCAGATAAAATCCAGGTTGCTTAGTTAAATGTGAGTATCAGGTCAGTAGCAAATCATGCTTTAGTATAAATATGCCCTGTGCAACCCTGAGAATATCCTGATACCAAAAAAAGTATTTGCTGTTTATCTGAAATGAAAAGTGAACAAGGAAGCCTGTCTTTTTGTTTGCTGCACCTGGTGACCCAAGCCCCTCAGGCGTGGCTAAAGGCTATCGCTGGCCTAGCCCCCCATTCCTCATTTCACACTCAGAGATGGTGGGCATGAACGACCCTGACGGCTGTGCTCACTTCGGCTTTATAAATTACTGTAATGATTTGCTCTGTCACAGAGACAGTAATTTTTCCATTTCAGGTATTGGCTATTGACAATGCCCATTGTTTCCTCTCTCATTGAGTCTTTGGAATGCCCAAGGGTTTTCCTTTCAATATATTTCATAGAAGGGTGTGGCAAAATTCCTAGTCTCTTACATTTCATCTGACTTAAGGAGAGTGGCAGACCAAGCCTTTGTTCAGGACCCCTTCTGTCAAGGTCACTGATATTCATGCTGCAGGCAGGTGGCTCAGCCAGTTTCCTTCATTTCCTGAGACAATGCTCTAAGTTAGGTCATGAGCACATGAGGTTGAGGGATTTAAGTTCCAGGTCCAGGATGTCTTTCTACATTGACTTGGGAGAGCTATTCACTTTGTCAGGCTATAGTTTCCACAACTCCCCAGCTGGGGTAACAACATACTCACCACCTTTGATTTTAGTAATGGAATACTAGTAATAGCAGAATCAAATAGCACCTACTATGTGCCATGCTCAGCAGATTTACTTACTTACTTGACAATCAACACACCTTATGGAGGTTGGTACTATTATTATCCGAATGTTACAGATTGCTTAAAAGCAATTAAGTCGTATTGCAGATTCATAGGATTGTTTAATGTATATTATTACTTTTTCATTATCTTCATCATCATTATCATCATCATTTTAGTGCCTAGCAGAAGAAAACCAATAAAGTCATGATCATTTACTTAAAGCATCAATTTGTCCTGGAAAACACTGTTGATTTGCTGCTTAATAATTTAGAACCTCAAATAATTTTGGTTTAAAAAGTTACATGGAGTCCAGTCATATGTGAGCACAGCTTAATTGCCAAAATCTGTCAGTTACTTGGTTACAAAGTTAGGCAACTTTGGAGCAAGCACAAGGGAAGCTCAATCTGAGTGAATTTAATTATATTCAATTTTTTATGAAGTCATTGGCATGTTAGTCATTTGAAGCCTAAACAGAGAATATTAAGTGGGACAGTGGGAAGAATATGAGGTGAATAAGGAAGTTGACATTCAATTTACAGTGTCAAAGAGTTGTCTACTTTAGTGTTTCTCCTGAATTATTGAAACATATGCTTTCTCTTTTATGTGCAAAAAGAAAAAGCTAGTCATTCTTTCCTAATATTCCAGTGAAAAAAATGAATATCTTTTCTAAAGATTTTGGTACTGACACTTCAAGATTCAAGTTTTAAATCTATTAAAACCTGTAATATTAAAATTTTGGTCATGACAAATGACTTACTTTTAACTGACAATATTTAGAAAAATCCTATAGCAGGTAACAGGTAAATGTCTTAGTTCATTTGATCTGCAATAACAAAAATACTACAGACGGAGTGGTTTAGACAACAAACATTTTTCTTCTCCCAATTATAGAGGCCAGGACGTTTCAAGATCAAAGCATCAGCAGGTTTCGTGTACATTGAGGTCCCACTTTTTGATTCTTAGAGGGCTGTATTCTCACTGTGTCCAGAGGTGGTAGAAGGGGCCAGTGGGCTGTCTGGGTTCTCTTTGCTAAGAGCATCCATCTGTTCATGAGGATTAATCCGCTCTCATGACCTTATTCCCTCCCAAAGGCCCACTTCTTCATACCATCACATTAGGGGTTATATTTCAACATATGAATTTTGGGGGAAATTCAATCTGCAGCAGTAAATAAATTAATGTGAATCATGGAATCATCCAATCCTAAGTGAAGAATGAATGTTAGAGTTCTTCAACTTGACACTCAGTTTTTGGAGTCATAGTAACCTTTTCACCGATGGTATACTGTTAGGGTTAATGATACAATATTTGTTTAGTTTAGGGTCTGTAATGGGAGGAAATAATAGTAGTTATACGTTTGAAGCATCTACTCTGAAAAGGCATTATGAAAAATAACTTATCCCATTTTCATAAAGGTCTCATGAGCCAGGTATTTATATCCTTGTTTTATATGTTAGGAAGCTGGTTTGAGAGTTGAAGTCTCTTGCCCACATTCACTATTGGGAAGTGTTGGCAGTAGGATTTGATGTTCCTGGGATCTGTCTGAGCTGATAACTGGGGCTCCTTATCTGCAAAAGTGTATCATCTTTTTTTGGGGGGAAAAAAAGAAAGAATTGATTGATTGCTGCTTGTAGTGGGGGATCTGTTCTTTCTGCACAGATTCTAGGCTTGTGTACATGCATATGTAGTCATTCCTCCGACCACCTCAGTGGGGTAGAGCAGAGAGGTGTCAAAGTCCACTGTGACTCAATAAATACTCTGGGTGGCTCTGAAATCTGCTCCCACAACAAAGAATTGCTGGTAACTCCTAGGCCCATAGGCTGCAATTGAAAATAATTTTGACAGTAAAGGTAGACAGAATTTAAACTCTTATGTAATGCTAAAGCAAACCAAAAAGCTAAAGTTTGAGAACCATCACATGCTAAAGAACTATGAATGACAGTGAGAGAGGGAGAGAACTGAATTGTGACAGAGAAGCAATTTAAAGTGCCATTTCATTCAAAATTTGTCAAGTACTTGCCATGCGTGATATATTGAGTGAGGCTTTGTAAGATACAAATAGGAAAGAAGTGGGCATTTTTTTCCCCTCAAGATATAATCTCTTTTAACATAATATGTGTCTTCTGTTCAATATTTTTCTGGCAGGTAGAATGATGCCATTTACTGTCTGGCCAATTCAGAGTGGTTGGTCAGACTTGACTTGGTGTGTGATAGAATTCACCCATCAATGAGCCACTCAGCATTTCTGAATAGGTTTCTTAACCTTGAGACCAACACTATATAATTTAAAATGTTTATGATTTTGGTGTTTTCAAATTGTCGGTGGAAAACTATAGCTGACAATGTATCCATAGCTCTAGGATTGCATAGAACATAAAGAATCATTTACTGCTAATATTGTATTTGGTTAAACTCAAACTTCCTTAATTTGATTTAAATTATGGTGTA
Source organism: Saccopteryx bilineata (assembly GCF_036850765.1). Classification (NCBI taxonomy): domain Eukaryota; kingdom Metazoa; phylum Chordata; class Mammalia; order Chiroptera; family Emballonuridae; genus Saccopteryx; species Saccopteryx bilineata. The sequence continues at coordinate 252,223,017 of NC_089494.1, forward strand.
AGACCTATCATTAAATATTGATGCAAAAATATGAATGATTAAATAATTTCATCTATTGCATTTGAAAGCTTTCTCAGGTATTAAGTTTCAAATAAGGACAGCAGAAATATAAAATACAAGTCATATTTAGAAATTGATTTGAATTTTCTAAATAGAACCTGTCCTGATAAGTTAGGTATCACTTAGTGAGTTTCTGGTGGGGACTCTAGTTTTTTTGGCACAAATTATTTTCAAAGTATTTTTAAACTTCATGGCTCCTATTGAAGCTTTGACTGGTATCTTAAAAATTATAAAAATAGACATAGACAATGATGCAGTTTCATAAATAGTCTATTCAGTTTTCCAGTGAAAATCTTATGTTCCTTTATATTCAGGAGTCATGCCCCAGTGATATGAATAAATGTATTAATTTAACAGATATGAGTACATTGTTTGACTTCATAAAAAGCTCTGCTTAATGACTGAAAAGCATAGTTCTCCCCCTCTAAAAGCTTGAAAATCGTGGCTCTGTTCCCCTGTACTCTGGGCCCTCAGAGATTTTTCTAGGAAAAAAAGAACACATATAATTGATAAAGTTGTTTTTTAACTGGGGTGGAGGTACAGGATCGGTGGGCAAAATGTCGAGAAACACTTAGAAGAACTGATCACTGTATAAGTATCGGCCCACTATGGAGGAGGAGCATCTTTGGTAAAGTCATTACAAGATGAGTAGCAAGCTGTTTTTAATCATACAACATTTAGACATCTATGCATAATTAACCTGGAGGTTGCTACCTAGGTGACAGTGATTGACAGAAAGTTATCAATGGTTCCAGGCAAAAGGCACATACATCATCAATAAGAGTAAAGGCAACAGAAAGTCCGCCTGCATGCAGACAAGCGCCAGAGATCAAGACATGAGCCAGCACTGAAAATCAAGGGGCAAGATGCACTGAAAATTAAGGTCTCCAAGACTTTGAGGTGCCCAGTGCCAATGGTAATTCCTAATTAGCATGAGGATCCTTACAGGATTGACTTAGATGTGTGCCTTTTGCTGGTTTTATAGGGTGTTTATGCCCTCATCGGTTATTCTAACTAATATTTATTTTTCAATTACAGTTGACACTCAACATTATTCTGTGTTAGTTTCAGGTATACAGTAGAGTGGTTAGACAGTTACACACTTTACAAAGTGTCCCCCCCCCCGATATTTCCAGTTCCCACCTGGCACCGTACATAATTAATACGATATTATTCTAACTAATTTTTATGCCTGCCTGTTCAATACAAGAATAGTACTGACACGAACCTCCAATAGTCCCTGAGCGTTGAAGTGGCTCTGGGTGTATCAGGAATTTCCTTTGTAAGATGTAACCCTGGTAGGCCAGCCTCAGGCCTTTTTGTCCTAGTGCTTTGGATCTTAAGAAAAATAGCTTAGGTATTATAGTCTATTGTGAAAACGGAGCTTAAGTGTTTTAGTCTGTTCAAAAAAAAAAAGTAGTAAGACTGGCAAAATTATGTCACATTTTCATGTGAAAAGCATCCTTCAGGGTCAGAGGCTGCAGATTCACCTGGAGAGTTCTAGGCAGCCTTACGTATTTACCTGGGGGCCGCAGACCAAGCGTCCAGGCCTCCAGCTTTATATTGCCTGGCTGGGATGAGGTTTGCCTTCCGTATTTACCTGGGGGCCGCAGACCAAGCGTCCAGGCCTCCAGCTATGTATTGCCTGGCTGGGATGAGGTTTGCCTTCCGTATTTACCTGGGGGCCGCAGACCAAGCGTCCAGGCCTCCAGCTTTATATTGCCTGGCTGGGATGAGGTTTGCCTTCCGTATTTACCTGGGGGCCGCAGACCAAGCGTCCAGGCCTCCAGCTTTATATTGCCTGGCTGGGATGAGGTTTGCCTTCAGTATTTACCTGGGGGCCGCAGACCAAGCGTCCAGGCCTCCAGCTTTATATTGCCTGGCTGGGATGAGGTTTGCCTTCCGTATTTACCTGGGGGCTGCAGACCAAGCCTCCAGGCCTCCAGCTATGTATTGCCTGGCTGGGATGAGGTTTGCCTTAAGGTGAATTTTAACACCTTTGGTAGGAAGACGACTGCTGTTTGCCACAATGTGGAAACTCTCTCTGTATTGCTTTTTTCTTGGCCCGCTTCACACCTGCTGTAGGCAGCTGTCAGTGTTCCAGGTTTTATACTGTGAGTCTTGGTAAGATTTTCTGTTCAGAGCCTGGGAGATATGCATGGGTAGGGAAAAGTAGGAAGTTTATTAGTGAATCCACTAGTCTTTTATTTTTTATTTTTAAAAAATTTATTCATTTTAGAGAGGAGAGAGAAAGAGAGAGAGAGAGAGAGAGTGAGCATGGGAAAGGAGCAGGAAGCATCAACTCCCATATGTGCCTTGACCAGGCAAGCCCAGGGTTTCAAACTGGCGACCTCAGCGTTCCAGGTTGATGCTTTATCCACTGCGCCACCACAGGTCAGGTGTCATAGTCTTAAAGAAAGAACAATCTGCAATAGATGAAGAGATGGTGGATCATCACAGAGGTGTGGAGAACCTTGATGGTAGAGGTCAGAAGCCAGCCCTGAAAGCCAAGGACAAGGTCATAAATCCAGACCCACAGAGCTGGGTGGCTGAGCCCAGAACCTTGGCTGAGTGGGTGGCAAAGGTGTAGAAACTAGAGGAAGCAGAGTAGGCTCTTCTCCTATATTCCCTCCTCACATTTAATATGTCCCTAAGATAGGTTGGTTCTAGCTGCAACACCTGGCTAGGGCTAGTGCAAGCAAATCTTTGTAACTACTAGTCATTAGTGCTATTTTTCTGTTTTCTTTTTTCCTCCCATTTTTTTTCTATTGAAATAACAATGTTTGAAGATCCTTTTAGAAAGAAGGGTAAGAGCCCCAAGAACTTTTTCTACAGCCTACCATGGTTTTTGTTTGTCCTTTATTTACTTAATAGTTCTGCCCTTACTATCCTCATTCTATTCTGCACGATCCTTTAAAACACACATTCTAATTCCTACTATCGATTCCATTCCCAGACCCCCAGAACTGGTCATTGATGTGTCCGGCCAGCTGGTCATTGATGTGTCCGGCCGGCAGCCCCGTTGGCCTGGAATACCCGGTGTGCTACCTTCCCTCCCGCACAAAACACTGAGCACCACGCTTTCTACATCACTTCATCCGCTCTACAGTCTCAAGAAGATGGTATGAGTGTACCTGTTTCACAGATGACAAGAATGAATCTCAGAACTGTAATTTTGTAATTATCAAATTATAATTTTATTAAATACATTTTATAATTTATTATTAAAAAAAACACAAGGTGACACACCTCCTCTTTTGTACTCTCATGTTCTGGCCCCAAAGTTGTTACCTTTCTTTTGTGCTTCCTCCTAACCCTGTGCAGTCCCCTCAAGACCAAATTAATCATTCTGATCTCCTAATATAATGATTGTGTGCATTGTAGCAGTTATCATTTTGCCATACCTCTGATTTATTGTGTGCTGCATCCTCCATTAGACTATGAAAAAGTTCAGGACAGTGGCTATGACATCATTCTAGTATCCTCCATACCAGATAAAGTCCTGGTGCATAAATAGGGGCTTGATTAATGAGTAGATGACGAATGAAGGATTTGTTGGTAGTCTAGTGTTTGATTGATGCGATCGGCATAGGGAGCCAGCCTGGCCTTCAACCCAGGCCTTATTCGGTTGATGTCGGGCACACGTCTCCTGAGGTGGCTGCTCTTTCTCTCCTGGGCTCCAAAGGTGAACAAATCCAGACAGAAGTCGTGAGCAACACCGCACTTAGAATTTGGACTGCCTGATGATGTCTTGTGAAGTATGCGGTACAAGTTAACAACCAGGATAGTGTTAAAGCACGTGTAAATAATAAACACTGATTATCACTTTTCCTACTCGCTCTAAGTCAGTCTGTCGTATTTGCTCAATCAAGCTCTAATTTTTTAAAAAGCAATGTCTTCATTAAAATACTTCAGTTGAATAATAATTAGCAAATGTTTTCTTCTTGTCTTTTAAAAATAGAGAGTGAATCACTATTACTCTTAATTTCTGACTTTGGAAATGACTATCCAAACTTTAAACGAAGGATGCATGGTAGAACAGAAATACTTCTGGACGAGGGGGAAGGGAGAGAGGAATGAGGGAGGGAGGCCTGAGGCTTGAGGACTGAGCCCTAGCTCTGCGGTCACTTCGTCATTCAATAAACATCTGTGGAGCCCCTGTGCATGCTGGGTGTCATATCAGTTAGTGGTGACATGAGGGATAAATGAAGTGGAGGTGTACTGGGGTCATCAAGTAGCTCACAGTTGAGTAGAGGAAACAAGTAAACAGATGGAAATAATATGGAAGTGTATAAATACCTATATACAGAGAGAGCGATAAGGAGAGATAGAAACGAGAGAAAGGAAGAACCAAGAAGACAAAATGATTGACCATCCAACCAGAGAGTTTACTCATGAGCTGGGGAATTGGTTTACCTCTTTCTATCATCTGCTCTCCGGCTAAATCAATGTTTCCCAAACGTCAGTAATTTCTGGTACCATCTTCATATCTATGATAGACCAAAGTAGTGCTTTTTTTTTTTAATTTTTTATTTTTTACAGAGACAGAGAGTGAGTCAGAGAGAGGGATAGACAAGGACAGACAGACAGGAACGGAGAGAGATGAGAAGCATCAATCATCAGTTTTTCATTGCGCGTTGCAACACCTTAGTTGTTCATTGATTGCTTTCTCATATGTGCCTTGACCGCGGGCCTTCAGCAGACCGAGTGACCCCTTGCTGGAGCCAGCGACCTTGGGTTCAAGCTGGTGGGATTTTGCTCAAACCAGGTGAGTCCACGCTCAAGCTGGCGACCTTGGGGTCTCGAACCTGGGTCCTCCGCATCCCAGTCCCACGCTCCATTCACTGCGCCACCGCCCGGTCAGGCCAAAGTAGTGCTTTTATAATGTCTGTTTCCTTCCAATGGACATTAAATCAATTAACGTTTTTCTTTTTAATGTAGCATTCCCTTAAACAGTAGTATCTGTGACGTCACTGGCTGAAAGCTGCTTCTAACACATCTATCTTGAATTTGGTGAAATTCGGCACCCAAACTAGGAGCACTGCAGACTGATTACTTGGCTTACCTCAGAAAATGAAATTATTATGACTATAAAACAAAACGCCTTCCAAATAAAATCAATTTTGAAATAGTGTGTTGTTACCTAAAATCATCCTAGGTACTGTGAGTAGCCCCTAATCCATCAATATTTGCAAAATTCTAGCCAGCCAAATTGTCCCTTCTGATGTCCTTTCTGTCATTTGTATTTTAATTTCTGTAAAAGATTTATCATTAAAACAAGTATCTTCCTATGAACTGTCAGGTAATTCAAACTCACAGAAGGAAGGAAGAACCTTTTTTTGGATTCCCCCTACCACTCTGCTGATGTCAAAAAGGTTAAACAGACACACTAAAAGGATGAGGAGTCCAGGTGGGAGCTGTCTCCCTGCCGGGAGGTCCAGGAAGAAGAGCAGCCCAGATCTAGGAAGAGGAGGAGGTCAGTTTCTGAACATCTTTACTCAGACCGTGGCAGGTGGAACAAGGCATTCCCTAATCACATGCCCAACTTCATGGAAGCCTTTCCTTTTACTGAAAACTGGTGCCTGTCATAAATATAAATATTAAATTAAGGAGGAATAGGAGACATTAAAATAAGAAGCAGAAAAATGATTATGAGCTTTGGAGAAGCATACTTATTCTATAATTTGTTTATGATATAAGAATAATGTAATATTTAAAATTCTAAAAAGAAATTATGTTGACATGTGATTTAGAAATAAAGCTATATAGCCCATAAGGGAAATTAAAGGAAAATGTTTTTCAACCAATGAAAAATACAGCAATAATCACCTCACCATATTTATAACAAGATGCCAGTGTTTTTCCTTGTGGATGTACGATTTAAATTCACTTTAGCTGGCATCTTAAAGTTTTCTGATACCAAAGCCCATTTCATGGTGATTTTCATAGCAGAGGGAATACAGGGTGGTGTGTATGCTTTGTAAAGGCTTATTCAGTATAATAACTGAAGTTTATATTTAAAAATTACTATTTCAGTTTTGTAATGTGTCACCATATTAAAAGAAAGAATGATACACAACCTTTTTAGTGTGAATCAAAAAAGGGTATGCAGTAAAACAACAACAAAAACTTATAAACTCAAAAGTAATTAGCAAGGGAGCTACACTTACCTTTTTAAGGGGTCTCGTTCATTCAGATGTAATTAAACCCCAGCTAGGGACCTCCCATGTCATCCTCCTCTGAGGAATGTTTCTAATACCTGTATGATTTTCAAACCTCCATTGATTCATTTAAACAATATTTTGGGGTGGATTTTGTCCTCCCCCCCCCCAAAAAAGATATATTTAAGTCCTAAGTGCAAGTATCTGAGAATGTAATCTTATTCGAAAATAAGGCCATTAATTAATGAGATGTAACTGAATTATTAAGTCTTAAGTTGATATAAGATGATCCTGAAGGTTGGCAGGACCCTTAAATGCAGCATGTCTGGTGTTCTTAGGAGAAGTAAGGAGACACAGCCAGGCACAGAGACACTCGCATGAGACGATGGCGACAGACAGGGAGGGGCTGCAGGCCAAGGAACAGCAAGGGTCTTGGCAAAGCTCCGCAAGCTGGGAGAAGAAGAAGGGCTCTTCTCTGCAGGTCTCACAGGGAGCATGGCTCCAGACACCTTGCTGTTAGACATCCAGCCTTCAAACTATGAGAAAAGATGTGCCTGTGCTTTTAAGCCACCCAGTTTGTGGTCATTTGCACGGCCGCCCTAGGAAACACACATAGGCACCAACAATGTGTCAGGTGGGGATTGCTGTAGATGTCTGGAATAGATCAGTAAACAAGGCGGAGGCCGGAAGCAGCACTAAGTCAGTTGACAGTATGTTAGATGGCAATACGGAGTATTGGTATTGCAGATTGGAGGTGGATGGAAGAGGGGAATGAAGATTACACTTGTAAAATGTGTGGCCAGGCAAAAGTCACATTTGAGGAAAATCTGAAGATGGTGAAGGTGTTAGCCTTGGAAAAGTACTGGGGAAGAACACGTTCTAGGAGTGGGAAGCCCTAAGTCAAAGCCCTAAGACTGGAACATGTCCTGTCCGTTGGGGGAACAGCAGGAGGTCATCATGGCCCCAGTGAGCATGACGAAGCATAAAAAGGAGCTGAGGTCAGAGTGGTACCTGGGAAACTAGGTTTTCCAGAACCCTCAGTGAAATCAGGGAGCCACTGGAGGTCAAAGCGGGGTCTTAACATGGCCTGACCGATTTTTTAAAAGGATCTTACTTGTTTGCATTCAGCCGTATGAATTATGTCTATGCATTGTTGGATTTGATTGGCTAATGTTTTGTTCAGGATTTCTATATCTATATTAATGAGAGATTTTCTTTTCCTATTATACTATTTCCTGCTTTTGGTATTAGTAATGCTGGACTCATAGAATAAGTTAGGGAGTATTCCCTCTGCTTCTTAGATGTCTATCTTTAATGTTCTTAATTTTGCTTTCTTTTCCTCTGATCAATGCTGTTTTCTCCCTTTTCTTTTAATTTTGTTTACCTTTCCTATAACTTTAATTTCCACATATTTTTCTTTTCTCCCTCCCTCCCTTTCTTCTTTCATTTTTTTTCTACCTATATTACTCTTTAACTTCCTAAATTTGAACTAATCTGCTCACAAAAATTAGGGAATATTTTATCACTTCATACTCATTTGGAAATATCCCCTAATTTTTGTGAGCAGTATAATTTTTAAGCAAGGAAGTCCCTCTCAGGAAGGTGGCCACCCTCAGAAAGAGGCGGCTTATTCCTCTCTTTCCAGGAACCATACAAGGAGGCTTTATTGTACAGCAGATGAACCATTGTGAGAAACGTGGGTAACTTCTGAGGAGGCCATGTGTGCGGTAAGACCAATAGTTGTGTTTATTTACGACCAACGGGCACCATGGAGTTACATTCCCAATGATTGACTTGTTTCTTAGAAAATACCTGTAATGTATTCTAAGTGACTCTTGACTTGTTATATCTTCTGATGGATTTTAATAGTGTACATCTGTAAGGCATTTTTATGTCACATGTTCCAGTACTATTTTATTTTGTTCTGCACTCCCTTGATCCATTTAGCTGCGAGGAGAAAATAGTCACTGATGAAGTTAGGTGTGCATTCATTTTCTGTCAGCTATAGAAGAGACGCTGTTCATCTCTTGAGCTTGCTTGGCCAGATTATGCTTTCCTGACACCGTTGCATAACCCGGCAGGTTGTGGATCTTGAGCCCTAACTGCATCCCGTATGTCAAGGAGAGTGTTGTCTGCATGAACACAAAGTCACACTCTGATAATTCTTTTTAATTTGTGTTTATTCTATTCAGCTCAAGGCTGAATTAATTTTCTCTGAACAGCAGGAGAAAAGAAAGTGTTGAGAGGGCCCTACTTTGATCCATTGAAAAATGAATGAATTGCTTCCCCGTAGAACGTTCTTCCAGAAACAAATGTAAATCTGTGCAGGGAAAATTCCTCACCATGTGCATTTGTAAATATACCCATATCATATTTAACGGTAGCACTCAGGCAACATTGAGGGGTTTCAAGAGTATTTCAGAGGTAGGATGTACCAGCCCATTAGTTATCTATTACCCCATAATAAATGACCTCAAATAGAGTGGCTCAAAAAAAAAAATCAAGGTATTTTTTTTATCTCATAACACCCATGGGTTAGGAGTCCAGGAGCTTAGCTGAGTTCTTCTGGACTAGGGTCTCAGGGCTTGACAGGGTCAGATGCATCTTCTCTCAAGAGTAAACTAAGAAAAAAAGCAAAGCAGAAGCCGCAGTGTCCTGTATTACCTAGCTTTCCATGCCACACATGCATTTCTATGACATCATGCTAGCATACATAAGTTCAGTTCAGTGTGACAGAGGCCTATCCAAAGGCATGGACATAGCCTGACCAGGCAGTGGCACAGTGGGCAGAGCATCAGCCTGGGATACAGAGGACCCAGGTTTGAAACCCCAAGGTCGCCAGCTTGAGCGTGGGCTCATCTGGCTTGAGCTTGGGCTTACCAGCTTGAGCGCGGGGTCTGGCTTGAGTGTCGGACCATAGACGTGACCCCATGGTTGTTGGCTTGAGCCCAAGGTCACTGGCTTGAGCCCAAGATTGCTGGCTTGAGCAAGGGGTCAGTCTCTCTGCTGTAGCCCCCTCCCCCCGGTCAAGGCACATATGAGAAAGCAATCAAAGAACACCTAAGGAGCCACAAGAAAGAATTGATGCTTCTCATCTCTCTCCCTGCCAGTCTCAATCTGTTTCTCTCTCTGTCTCTCTGTCTAAAACAGACAAACAGACAAACACCAAAGGCATGGGCATAGGGGGGCTACCTCCCGGGGTGCTGTGACTGCTGGGCTCTCACAGGAGACACAGGATATACTGGATCGAGGAAGAAATATTAATTAGGTCCTTTGCAACCTGATGGAGTTGTCCCTGAGATGGCAGGACCTCACAATCAGATTGAGAACACTGGCTTGGGAATACTAAACTGGACCTTTTTCCCCACTGAAGGGCTGTAAACAATTTACTTGTCTTTGCTTGCCCTGGGCTGACCTGAGAACGGGGTTCCTTCTACCGGGAGAAAGACCTCTCTGCTATCACCCAGGAAGACAGCCCTCCTCTGGTTTTCAGAATCCTCTCTGTACACTGTGCCTTGTGATTTGCACGTACCATCTGGTATGATTTGTACTGAGGATACTTTTCACTCTATCTAGCTGCTTAGCTTAAAGCCATTAGCTTTCATTGAAGATTTTGCTGAGTTAATCAGCTTTGATGTTGCCCATCACTTTCTGCCCATCTATATGGGGAATAATTGATTTGTCAACCACAATACTAAACTTTTTATTAAGTGACCACAGTGTACTTGATGCCAGTCTGAAATATGCCAATACAGGCTAATTGTTTCCATTAAATACATTTCATCTCTAAAGCCCACCATGGACAACCCAAAAATTCAGCCTCCAGCTTTGAAATTCCGTTTCAGTAACTCTAGATTTCAGCCCAAATCATTCTGTGATTGTCACCACACTAGTTTTATGTTCAAAAAAAACGTGTTGTTCTTGCTTTTCCTTTTCAGGCAGACTACGGAATGCAACCCAATTCCTTTTGTTCAGTGCACATCATATTTTCATCAAGCTCCACCTTGACAACCAATTTCAGCCGAAGAAAAAACAAAACAGAAAAAAAAAACACGCTATATACAAAATATAATCTTTGTTCTCTTATAAAATAAATGGAATGAAAGTGGAATGTTCACTTCTGACTCTGATCTGACAGGTGTGAAGAATTGTTATGAAAGCGGCGTCAATGCTCGCAGTCTCATGCCTGATTGGCTGTTCGACAGGCTAGGTAATGACCAAAGAAAAGCAGAAGCATTGACAACAAGCAAAACATGCAGTTCCTCTAAGTTTATTTTCCTAAGGAAACAAATAGCAATCCTGATCTTTATCTTAAGTGTGAAGTTTGGAGGCATTATGTTCCCCTGTTGTTGATATCCCCTCTTCGTAACTATACCTCTGGGCATAAATGGGCCCAGAGAAAGCTATGTAACATTGAAGAATATTATTTTCTATGGAAAATATATGGTACATTTATATAGCTGTTCTTGGGGCTACAGAATGAATAGAGTACTGCTGGATATGGAAGAGAAAAAAACAGCTTAGGCCAAGAGAAGAAATAGAGAGTTGATATTAGTGGCTATCTATTTGTCTTTATCACTACTGTGAATAGGACATAACAGGTCTCTGTTAATGCCTTGATTGTTCATTTACATAAGGGACTTCATATTCCTATTAGTATTTTTATATATTTTACATATACATTTGATTTCATACAGATAAAACCCCTAGTGAGATTTTTTTTTTATTTATGCCATAGGTTGAATTGTGTCCCTCTCCAAAATTTCTGTGTTGAAGTCCTAACCCTCAATACTAAAGATTGTGACTCTGTTTGGAGCTAGGATCTTCCCAGACTTCATATAAATCAAAATTAGGTTCTTAGGGTGGGCCCTCATCCAATACCACTGATGTCCGTAAAAGAGGCGGAACTTCAGACTCAGATGTGTACAAAGGGAAGACTATGTGAGGACATGGGGGGACGATGACCTTCTCCAAGCCGAGGAGTGCTAGGCCTCGAACAAATAGTTCCCTCGCGGCCCTCAGAGGAGCTAACCCTCCTGACACCTCGGTCTTGAATTCCTAGCCTCCAAAACTGTGACAAAATACTTTTCTGTTGGTTAAGTCACTCCATTCGTAGTACTTTGTTACAATAGCTCAGCAAACAAATGAAGAAACTGTGCTTTATCTCTCTGTATGCTCTCAGACAAGACTTCTAGTGGGTTTAAATCTCTACAGGTTTATCTCCCTCTTCATGCCAGCATCCTTGACCCATGTTGGTCTCCCATAGTTTTACCCTCCTTATATCTAGTGTTGAGACAGAAACTCCATTCCCCCCAACACTTGAAAATTGCCCTATAAGTATGGGCCATTGTAACTTGCAACTAAACTGTAGTTTGTAGTCAAAATGATGTATAATCTAAAGCAGACCCAGAGCACAGTGGTGTGGTAGTGGAAGAGAAGGTAACTACGTTTGTCTATACACAAAAACAAAGTTGTTGCTTTCTTTCTTTCTTTTTTTTTTTGGTGAGGACGTGGGCATTATCTGGATTTTCAGATGAAAACTCCTTTGTGTGGATTTTAAAGTGAATAGAATAAGGATTTTAGAAGGCAGTATTAAAAATAGAATGTTTGGGGGCCAAACACTGATTAACACCCTGGAAACTTTCAGCCTTGGCCCATGGCAGGGGGCACTAGCCTGAATCGAGTAGACATCCTCAGTCTGGACTCAGTTCTAAAATTCAGTTCCCTCATTTACTGCATTGTCCTCATGTATTCTGGGAAAAGGCCGGGAGCCTCCAAGGAAAGGTTATTCTCACCTCAGACATACTGCTAGCCTCTCCCAATATGCCTCTTTAAACAGCCCAGACCAAGGGAGCAAAGAAGGGCCTCGGGAATCTGCTATTTCTGACAAATGTGTCTACAGTGAGCCAGATGGTGTTGTTCCCAGAGGGGCTGGTGTTGGTGTTTATGATATGCCTAGTCTCCTGGTCTCTCAGCTCCTGAGTCCTAGGCGGGGGGTCCTTCCTCATTTCAGACGGGTCTACATTTCCCTTCCAGGTATCGGCACCCCCACAAGCCCACCGCAGAGGGTTTAAGATTCTGCCCAGCAACATGCTCGTGTCTTTGAAATTTCAGAGAATGCTAAAGGCACAACACTTAGACTAAGCTAACTGGATTATAGAGTCCATTTTTGCTGGAAATATTCTAATACAATTGGAGATCTGAAGTGAAGTAATTTGACCACTTTGAGGCTTTTGAAATAATTGATCAAAGTGAAAGCTGTTTCCACTCAGCTCCTGTACTTTTCTGAATCTGTCTTTCAATCTCTTTGTCCCCCAGTGACTTTCAAAGGAATTGCTAGAATTTGTCTAAATTTAGTGTGTTAAAAGGGATCGCAAAACCCGGCTTAATTTCTTGAGACAAAATAGCATCCAGTTTTTCTTTCTCCAAAGTCTCCCATGTGACAGTTGGGTTTTGTTTAAATATGGACAGCATACAAAACCCATATTGAAATAAAAATAGTTAATAAGAGCCATAAATCTTCACAAATATTTCACTTGCTAAAGTTTCAGTTATACATGATATTTGAAGAGAAATAGTTTTGTGTTAAACAGTATAGAGACCCTGGCCGGTTGGCTCAGCGGTAGAGTGTCGGCCCGGCGTGCAGGAGTCCTGGGTTCGATTCCCAGCCAGGGCACACAGGAGAGGCGCCCATCTGCTTCTCCACCCCTCCCCCTCTCCTTCCTCTCTGTCTCTCTCTTCCCCTCCCGCAGCTGAGGCTCCATTGGAGCAAAGATGGCCCGGGTGCTGGGGATGGCTCTGCGGCCTCTGCCTCAGGTGCTAGAGTGGCTCAGGTCGTGACAGAGCGACGCCCCGGATGGGCAAAGCATCGCCCCCTGGTGGGCATGCCGGGTGGATCCCGGTCGGGTGCATCCCAGTCGGGTGCATGCGGGAGTCTGTCTGACTGCCTCCCTGTTTCCAGCTTTGGGGGGAAAAAAAAGTATAGAAATGGTATTACTTTCTATCACTAGACTATAATAGTTGAGCATTTTACTCGAAAATCATACACCTGAGTGAAAATTCTGGTTCCCAAAGTGATGTGTAAACTTGAGCAGGTTAATTATATTTCTTTTTCTAGAGTTTCTTCTTCAAAAATGGAGAAAGAGCAACTTCTTCATCAAATGATATATATCACTTAGCATAGAGCAAGGGCAATAACTAACAGCTATCATCGATGTAGTCATACCTAAGTATAAAATAACAAAGAGTTCTTATTTACTTGGTACTCTTAAGTTTCTGGACAAGTTATTAGGCAAAAAAGGACTTCACTTCTTTCTTTCTTTTTTTTTTTTTTTTTTGGTATTTTTCTGAAGTGAGAAGGCGGCTGGGGGTGGCAGACAGACTCCCGCATACACCCGACCAGGATCCACCCGGCATGTCCACTTGGGGTCAATGCTTGGCCCCTCTGGGGTGTTGCTCTGCTGCAATCAGAGCCATTCTAGTGCCATGGAACCATCCTCAGGTCCCGGGCCAACTTTGTTCCAGTGGAGCCTTGGCTGCGGGAGGGGAAGAGAGAGATAGAAAGGAGAGGGGGAAGGGTGGAGAAGCAGATGGGCGCTTGTCCTGTGTGCCTTGGCCAGGAATCGAACCTGGGACTACCACACACTAGGCCGACGCTCTACCGCTGAGCCAACCAGTCAGGGTCATAGGACTCCACATTTTAGTGCAGCAGTAAAAGCTATTATTTCATTAGACCCAAGTATGTACAATAATAGGATACATAAAATTTAAAAAGTAATTTATTTTACTACATTTTTAGGTAATTGACTAAACCAAAGTTTCCTATGCACTAAATAATGACTATAAAACCAAAAACTTGTATTTTTATATTCAATGAACAACAACAAAAAATGCTCTTACATTTCCTATTATTACATGTAGGTCTACTAAAATTTCAACCTAAAATCATAAATCTATGTCAATTACTTAACTCACATTTTAAATTATAGTAAAAGACTCTTACTCTAATAGACCAAGTTCTTTTCAGCATTTCAGAAACATAAATTGCCAAAATGTACAAATTCTTGGACATGAGAAATCACTTCTATAATTGAAAAAAAAATTTTTTAAACAAACAAACAAAAAAGATTTTGTTCAATCTTTTTATTTTTGACTTTATATCTTCTTTGGGCTTGAAAGATACATTCCTAGTCAGGGAGACCATTGCCATTCCTATTATTCCATTATTTTCAATCATTGCTACTTTTAATTGTTTTAGGAGTGGACAATGAGTGGCTTCTCGGGCAGTTCCATTCCTAATTAACTTCGGTCTGACCCAGTGATTTTAGCTCAGCTGGTGGGAGCTGCGGATATCATGGATTTCAAAATGTTAATAAAAGGGGGCTGGCTTCTTAGTTCACAAGATGTCATTTCCTTCTGCTCTCAGCTCCCAACCAGTAAATTACTTGATTTAATTTTGCATTTTCTTCTTTCTATGCATTTGATTTCTTGCATTTTTCACCTTTCTCTCCCTCCCTTCCTCCCTCCTCTCCTCCCTCCCTCCCTTCTTTTCTTCCTATTTTCCTTCCTTCCTTTTTTTCTACCACACATTCTTACAGATACTCAAAAATGTCTGACTGAATAAATTTCATTTATCTCGTATGGCTTTACCTAACTTGTGAGTAACTCCACTCCAAGGTCATTTTGCTGACACAGCAGAGTGATTAAAATATAGAATTTAGGAAACTAGAGAAACTGTGAAAGTCAGTCAATAAATGTGTGAACTGGCATCCCCATCCATGTAATGAAGAAGGGATAAAAGATGTTTAAAGCTTTTTAGCAGTACCAGTGGAGAAGAGACACCATCATGAGTCTCTTAAGGATTATTAAAGTTGTTTTTTTCCTGAAAATAAATACACTGAATGCATTGCCAAAAAGAAAAGATATTGGTACAAGCACAGATATGCAGCTGCAAGCGTACACTTAGCATTTATAGAGATGCGTGTAAACGTGGGCATTGCTTCTGCGCCGTTAATTGGACTCATAAAATTTAAAATGTTAAGACTTCAAACCGATGATTAGTTTCCTACAGAATCTCTTCATTTATTTATTCAACGAGGAAGCATTTTAAAGCACCTCCTCTGGACTAAGTATTATAATTAATTGATTCTTACTCTTCCTTGTTCATCCTAAACCTATCAATTTAGAAAAAATATATGCGTTTCTAAATTAATAAGACGAGTATCTATAGCAACGGTCAATTGAAAAATCAGCAGGAAATGGTCAAATATATTTAAGATATGAATTCTAAATAATATAAGAATCAATTATACATGATCTCTGACTGATTTGTACTTGAGAAGTATCCAGGCTTTATGTCTGTGTATCTTTATATATATTGAAAGTAGACAGACACACACATCTAGAGGAGACTTATGTTCAGTCTCAGGACTATATATTCCCCTCATCACCACTGTCATACAGTCTGATCTACACTATGGAATAGAGTCTATTCAATAGACAATGGCAGCAAATTAATTACGCTTTGCCGAAAAGATACTGAGTTGAGTAAGATAGTCTCTACTCCAGGGAGTTCTAGTTAGGGGGAAGGACATACAAACATATAATTATTTTTAATAAACGTGATGCAGTAACAGAGGCAAAGTTGACTGTGATCAACCCTGTTTGGAGTAAAGAGAGAACTTCCTAGCAGAAGAGTCATTTGATCAGGGATTAAGGCATAACCAAGAGCTTAACACATGGTCAGTGTCCAAGTTGGAGAACCCTATTCCAAGCGCAAGGAATAACACAGATAAAGCCATTGACATTCAACGAATGCTTTTTGCTTTATGTGTTACGTGTATAATTGAGTGGGGGGAGGGACAAAATTATATCAGTTAAATAAGAGTTATTTTGCATGTGTGAAGCTATAAATAAAATAAAATAAAAGAGTAATGTAGCACATAGGTACAACTAGCATGTGCTTACATGATCAAAAAGTGACATTCGAGACCTGACTAATTGGAGATCAGCCTAGCATATATGCATGGAGGGAAAGCTACAGGAAGGCTCCAAGTGCAATGTCCTTGAAGCAGAAATGAGCTTGGCTCATTTAAGGATCAGAAAGGAGGTCATTTGTGTTGAAGTGATTTGAGGAAATGGGAGAATGGAAAGACGAGGGCACAGAGTAGGCAGGAGTCCCTTCCTTTAGGGCCTGTCATCCCTGGGATGGAGTATGGGTTTTAATCCAGGCACCACATAAAACCAAGCAGAAGGCTGGAACGATCTAACTGTGTGTTCGACACTGATTTGGGGAGTGAGGTGGAGCATATGTTTAGGAAATGAGAAGGAAGAAAATAGGAAGAAGGAGGAAAACAAAAGGGTTTTGAACAAGACCAGAAAAACAGGATGACAGTTTGAGTTGGAGTGGGAAGGGACATTATGGCCACAGTGCATACTTGCTTGGGCTGGATTTTTGTATATTAAAAAAAAAAAAAAAAAAATATATATATATATATATATATATATATATATATATATAAAGAGAAGTGAATGGAGATCAGTTTGAATAAGTTGGCAGGGTCTAGATTATAAATGATTTCTTATAGGGATAATGATTTCTTATAGGGTTAATTTATTCTTTTGGCAATATGAAAACATTAAAGTGTTGTAAGGAGGGAAATAGAGTCGAGCATGCTCTTATTTGGGTTTTATAACATTATTTAGGCTGCACTGTGGAAAGGAATTGAGAGGAAGGAGATTGAATCCAGGGAGACCAGATAGGACCCTATAGCACAGGTGCCTATGAAGAATGTAGAGCATGTAAAGGGCATTTGGTAAGCGTAAAGTGGAAAGGATAATTTTAAAATAATATATGATCCATGTAGATTGGTGGTTGATTGGATGTCAAGAATAATATAGAATATAGAAAAACAATATGGAAAAATTAAAATTCAAAATAATACCAAGTTTTTGTTGTTATTTAACATTAATACTTATATGAATGTTGACACATTAAATGAAATAAACTCAGAAAGGGGGTTATATCTGAGGTGATAATATGCTGAGTTTGGGATCTCTAGAATTTCTAAGAGGAGAAGTCCACTAATCAGTGGAGGAACAAAGAGACAGAAAGCAAGGATGGGGATACAGGCCATTTAGAGATGTAGGAAGGAGCTTGGAAACGAGTACTCACAGTGGAAATAGAATGGGGCATGTGGTAATCTGGAGGAAGTCTATCCAGGTGCCCAAAATTGAGGCATAGCTCCCAACCATGTAAAAATAGGTATTATAAGGACATGCATGGCATAAGTGTCGTTCTAGTACTTGGTCAAGAATCTAAGCCAGCCTTGAAAAAAAGACAAACCTTAAAAGTCAATAATTCAGAAAGTTGGGACAACATTGGTCAATACTTAGATTGTTCTGGATCAAGGATCTAGGAACAAAACTCAAAAGGTCATTATGAGTTGATAGTGAGTTAACCCCTTGGCTCTGCCTGAGAGCTTTTGTATTGTTTACTTGCTTTTGGAGGAACAAACACCGGAGCAAGGCCAACCCCTCCCAGCAGACTGATTGGGAAGGAGAACCTGGTTAGCAGAGAGAGTCAGGGAGTGAAGAAGAGAGGCGGCTTCAGGCATTTCTTATGTAGATCAACATTTTTTCAATGTGATCTCAGTACTACCTAATGCAGAATCACTGGGGGATTTTGTTTTAAAAAATATGTATTCCTGAATCCAACCCAAATCACCTCAACCAAAGTCCCTGAGAATGGGGATATATCTCCTTTGCATATGTTTAGTACTCTTTAGAACCTCCTTTGAGTTTGCCCCCAATTTTTATAGGTTAACTCAAAATCCTGATTTCTTCAAGTCCAGTCTCTTGGCACCTGGAACAATTCACCTTTAATAGGTAAATAAGGTAATTTAGCACAGAAGTCAGCTTGATCAAAGCAAGTCTGCGCAAAATAATTACTGAATTCACACAGAAAAAAACAGAAATGCCCTTGTGAAAGGCAAACTCATTTTTTCGAAGGAGCAACTGAGGAAGGCTGTGAGGAAAACTATTCTGTGCCTGCTCACTGCTCTGCACCTGAGCTGTTTACGGTGGGTGTATTGTACTCAAAAGTTTTTCTTTTTGTTTGCATATTTATAAAAATCAATATTTTTATGGTTTCAAATATTATATGTGGCCTGTATTAAGTCCTTATTATAGGGAAGCTACTTTCATTTCTTCTTTTCTCTAATTTTTATTATTTGCATTATTTCTCAGGAGAGGTTGTGTAATTAGAAAATTATTTCTTTAAGAAATTTCTGAAATTAAAATATTGTACAAATAATAAATCGTAGTTATAGTAGACATCTTTTCAAATAATTCTCTTGGTTATTTATTCTCTTTCAAAGGAAGTATAGATAGAAGATTGTACAGAACTAAACCATAATTTTTTTAAAAGTTTATTAATTTCATAATGTATTATTTGTTTGAAAACATGAACTGGGAATATGTTTTGAAAGCAGACCCTATGAGGTAGTGAAACATCCCCTAGGGCAAGGGTCCCCAAACTACAGCCCGCGGGCCACATGCAGCCCCCTGAGGCCATTTATCTGGCCCCCACCACACTTCCGGAAAGGGCACTTCTTTCATTGGTGGTCAGTGAGAGGAGCATAGTTCCCATTGAAATACTGGTCAGTTTGTTGATTTAAATTTACTTGTTCTTTATTTTAAATATTGTATTCGTTTTCATTTTGTTTTTTTACTTTAAAATAAGATATATGCAGTGTGCATAGTGATTTGTTCATAGTTTTTTTTTTAGTCTGGCCATCCAATGGTCTGAGGGACAGTGAACTGGCCCCCTGTGTAAAAAGTTTGGGGACCCCTGCCCTAGGGGGTCCCTGAGTGAAAAGACGGGCCATTAATATCCAAGAATGCCAAAATCGAGATTGGAAAGATGTTGGCCGAGCCTTGGTGATCCAGGCACCGGGCTGCAGGGATGATGCAATTAATCAAGTGCGTCAACTTCCTAAATTCTGATGCGTTCTCTAAAATTGCTGTCCCCCGAAGAGAAATTTAATAAGCCCACCCTAATGTGCCTTCCAGGAGCCATAATGCGACTCTGCTTAATAGAAAAATCAGCTAGGAGAATGTTTGCTCTTGGATTTGAAAACTGTGGGAAGAAACGAAGACCAAGTTAAAAGGCATAAATTGGATGAGTTACAGGGTCCCACTGACGCATGAATGAAAAAGAACCTGGATGCAAACGGGTAGATCATGCAAGTATTTAATTTGCTCAGTTAAAACATTAAAAAAAATCAGATCTGTCTTTTGAGGTGGGGGACAGGTAATGTCTAATAAGAAGAGATAAATGAAAACCAGCACCTTTAGAATTAGAGAGGTTCTGGGATGCATTAGTGAGGTGACATTCTCAAGATTCCATTCCTACCATCTGGAATGATGCCTGCTTTAGTAAATACAGTTTCATTGGCACAACACCACACTCATTGTGGTGTTCCCTGTTTATTACCAGTGACTGCTTTTATAACACAATGGCAAAGTTGAGTAGTTGGGATGGAGACAGTGTGACTAGCCTGGCGTAAAGTAAGAGTTTAGGAACTGTTTAATGGACTTGAAATGCATGCTAGCCATATAATGTGGGCAAACTGATTAATCTCCCTAGACCCAGTGCTTCTCCGTGCTAACATGCGCAAATGGCTGCAATTTGACAACATCTTCACATGATCTCGCATAGTGCTTGGAATACGGTTTATGGATAGAACGCAGTATACCATTTTCCTCCTTTTCTTCCTTCAGTAAACAATAGCAGTTTCTGATTTAATCCAGAATGGTCAGTGGCATGCTAACGGGTGGTTTTACAGCTTTCTAAATTTTCACATGTACAGAAATAACTGACTTGTCCAACTGAATCAGTGGCTTATATTTATTTATGACTGTGTTGAATCAAGATGCATTTTTTCTTTTCTCATTACTTATCTTCTTTTTTCTCTCCTTTTTAAAGAATTGTTTATTTTCCCATAAATCCAATAAGTCCTCTTTTTATTTTTATGTTAATCACAGGGAGTCTAATTCATTGTATTTCTTCTGGGTACCTTGCGGTTGAAGCACAGAGTAACACAAGAGAATATTTTTTAAAGAAAATTCCCTCAATCTTTCATTTTTAGTCACCCCTAATCTTCTGGGAGAAAGGCCACTCTAATTGGATGAAGACAGTAGGCCCAGACAGAGCCCTCAGTAAGGTGTGAATCATGAAGGGACCAATCAAAAGAAAAGTCTTTTTTATACTTTGATAAAGTTTCTGGATGAAAGGGAAGTATCCTTTGATCAAGGGGTTTGTTGACATGGCCCTTACCTCAGCTTTCTGAAAGGACCCTCACTTTTTGTTGTCTGGATATACTATATAGACATTTTCTTGAATTTAAAATGTGATGCTATTTCAGTTGCTCAATTTTTGAGCTAGTCTTTGTGATAATTCCCAGAAAAAGATAACTAACGAATGTATCACTGGTAGAATACTAGACAAGAGCAAGCATTCTTGTTAATACCATAGTTCTGGAGACTATGAGAAAAAAAAAATGTCCCTAGTTTAAAACCTTTATTAACATGAACTCTTGAAGAAGACATTTTGTCTGGGCAGTTTGCTCTAGGATATTCTCTTGGCTAAGAGGTAACCAGCCTGGCTGGGCAGGAGGGAGACAGACAGTTCTCATTTCATTAGGTATTAAGTGCTGGTTATTGTGTTAGCAGCCAACTCATTACAGAACATGGCCTATCAAATCATCCCGAGTCAGTGAGGTTCCAGTGACAGGACACCCCAGGGAGAAATTGTGAGTAGGGAGAGAACTTTTAGATCACAGCATTTATTCTTACTTTAGGGAGAAGAAAGCCAAGGAGCAGCTTTTCATCTTCCCCAAAACTCAACCTGTACCCCATCTGAGTTCCCCAAAGATTCCATATTTTGTTGCCAAATTAGTTGAAGGAAAAATAAGAGATCTAAAGAGGAAAAAAGTATTTCAAGTATATAGAATACCCAGCAGAGAATAAAGTATTGACACTATGATCATTGTATATAAAAGGATTTTCCTGGTATGACCATTTGGATCCAGAATTTCCATAGTTTCCAAGGACATAGATCCACCATTTCCACTGTGATTTTCTTTCAGTCAAAGAGAATCTCACGGCTTTTGCCACATAATTCATGTCAAAGGCCCTTGGTGAGTGGTGATTAAGTTGGAGTATTAAGGATAGATGGCATTTACCTTGTTAAACTAGCCTCTTTACTTTCATATATCAGGATAGTGACTCTCTTTTTCTTTTTTCAAATTTTATTTAGAAAATTAAATTTAACAAGGTGACATTGATCCATAAGAGTACATAGGTTTCAGGTAAACATTTCTATAACATCTGAACTGTTGATTATGTTGCGTATCCATCACCCAAAGTCAAATCATTTTCTGTCACCATATATGTACCCCTCTTTATGCCCTTAGCCCCCCAAACCCCCAGATCCTCCTCTCCCACATCCCCCTCCTTGGAAACCACATCTCTCTTATCTGTGTCCATGAGTCTCAGTTTTATCTCCCACCTATGTGTGAAATCATACAGTTCTTAACTCTTTCTGATTTACTTACTTCACGCAGTATAATTTTCACAAGGTCCATCCATGTTGTTGCAAATGGCACTACGTTATCATTTATGTCCTGGTCATGAACACATTCTAATGGGTGGCTCTGATTGAGAATCACTGTGATGACAATTTGTTCATGACCAGTACACGGGTGTTATTTTAAATGTTCCCTAGGAAAATCTAGTAGCATCCAACATTGAGTGCCATTAATCTACCTGTATGCTTCTCCAGATCTTTACACATCACTGTTAGTTTTACCAATCGAATTTTAGGCAATCATTAAATATTAAATGATGGGTGACTTGTTATAATTATGATTTATGCTGCAGTTCAAGATGAAGATGATGCCTCCTCCCTCACTCACCGGCCAGGCTCGAGGAAGCACCTCAGTCACTCGGCAGGTCCGGGATCATGCACAGCCCGTCCTGAAACCGTCGTTGTAGTATACACACTGGGAGGGGGGCACCATGGGAGCTTACAGCTCACGGCCTGCAGAAGGCAAAGTATCAATGGGATTGGTGACCAAATTCTCTTTTTTTATTTTGTATTTTTCCCAAAGTGAGAAGCAGGGAGGCAGTCAGATTCCCGCATGCTCCCAACTGGGATCCACCCGGCATGCCCACCAGGGGGCGATGCTCTGCCCCTCCGGGGCGTCGCTCTGTTGCGACCAGAGCCACTCTAGCGCCTGAGGCAGAGGCCATGGAGCCATCCTCGGTGCCCGGCCAACCTTGCTCCAATGGATCCTTGGCTGCAGGAGGGATAGAGAGAGCCAGAAAGGAAGGAGAGGGGGAAGGATGGAGAAGCAGATGGGCACTTCTCCTGTGTGCCCTGGCCGGGAATCAAACCTGAGATTTGCATACACAGGGCTGAAGCTCTACCGCTGAGCCACCTGGCCAGGGCCCCAAATTCTCTTAATTAAACAGATACATTGATATACATATATATATATATTCTTAAAATAGTAGACTTGTCCAAATATGAGTACTTGCTTTATAATTCAAAACTAGGAAAGCAAAAATAAAATTAGACATAGGAAAGTAACAAAGACTTAAGTATGGATCTAATTTTGATAGGGAACAAGGAAACTACCCTTTACCATCAATGAGGAACTGTCACGTAGACCAAAGTATCATATAAGCTGAGAAACTTAGTTTAAAAAGTATAAAGTGAAAAAAAAAAAAGGATAAAGTGTAGTATAGGCAAAACTGCATTGAAACATGTTTAAAGTGTATTAAGGAAGACACCCCACTTGTTATAGATATTGATTTGCCCTGGAGACATGTGGAATTGTGTGTTTGTGGTCTGATGCACTACAACCTCTAAGCAGGATGGGAAGAGACGAAGTGTAAACACAGGCCTGTGGCCTTCAGGCATTTTCAAGCTCCAATCTTCATAAAATGGAGGGCTGTCTTCATAACATTTGAAAAGTGGCTATCAACTTCCAAACAAAAAAGTGGCAAAAGAACTCCAAGTAACAGAGCTATGACCTCATAAAGCCCTGTCAGGCAGGACAAACAAGGAATTGAGTGACATATATAAGAATCAGGGACCTACAGGAAACCTATGAGGAACCTACCCGGTTCTTTGTGTATTACTGGATGTGCTAATGTGATGTGTGTCACTCCAGGAAGCCACCCGCATTGGTCCTTCCCTTTCCGGTGTACCTTCTTCTTTAGCAACATCCAGTCATAATTAATGCCCTCTAATATTTGCATTCATTTATGATGTTCTGGAGTTATAAATTATTTTTCATGAATGTGGTTCTAATTTCCAAACAAATGCTAAGGAGCATGACAGAAGAAATGGTCCCCTCTCTAGTCCTAATTTCTCTTTCTTCTACTTCTGCAAATAATGGTACCTGATAATTGCACTTGACTGGTCTTTTAATTCTGTTTATGGTTTGCTGTTATGTCCAGACATTTTATATTTTTGTGCAGACACTTCTATTGATTTTTTAAATCTCTTGTGATGTCCTGTATTATTTTTAAGTTTAGACAGCATTTATTTTTGTTCGTAAGATCAATTAAATATTCATCCATTTTTCATTGTGTTCTGATTTTATTTATTTGTTTAATGTATTGCATTGTAGTCTTTCTTCCGCTTTCTCTCCCGTTATTCTCCTGCCCTCATGTTATCAATTCTAATGCTGGTTTGCATTTGCTAAATAAAGCCTTACGCCTTTCGCCTTATGCCTTACTCTGTGGCAAGTATTGCCCTAAGCATACTGTAGGTGTATTGTCAACCCACCAACCCTAAAGGTTGATACGATGATCGTTCTCATAAAGGCTAAGCCTCACTCAAGCTCATGAAGTAATTAACAATACATGATCCAACCCAAAGACTTTGCTCATCACTCGTATGCTATCCTTCTTTGTTCGTTATTTGTTGCTTTTATCATGGGTTGAATTATCTTGCAGCCTTGTTTAAGAGCTCATTTTAAAAATGTTAAATTGTTTATTTTCACACCCCTAAAATAGTGTCACAATGTTCTGACACATAACTCAGCCATGGGCATTCCATAAGGCTGTATATCCTTAAAGTGCAGAACACAGCTCTGTTCGCAGAACAAATATAACTGCCTTCCTTCACACTGTTCCTGGTGAGTGAGTTTGGACTGTGAGAAGGGTGGTATCAGTTGGTATCATGTCTTTCCAGTGACTTGGGTGGTTTCCCTTTCAGCTGATCCACAAGCCTCACTTCCTTTTTTTAAACCTCATTTTCTAACCTCAAAAAGAGCACACGCATCTCGAAAAGAGCCCCATGCAAATGGTTGGGTAGCAGGTTTTCATAAGCTACTTTGATTTCAAGTGCTTCCTTTTTTACCTTGGGGCCACTAGACACGAAGGCTCTTTAGCTAGAACACTGTCAGGAGTGGCTCCCTCAGGGACAGTTCCTTGCAGTCTTTCTTGTTGTTGACATGGCTGAAAATTAGTGCTTTTATGGAACAAGATTTTTCAAAATGTCTAGGACAAGGAGAATTGGACAAATTGCCTTGATTCAGGTATTGGCAGAGCTTCACCAGAGGGCATGCCCCTGTCTTGACGTGTCAAGAAAATGTCCTGCTCGTAAGGTTTGGACACCTGCACCATCTGGTTCGCGTGCGTTGTGGGGCAGCGGGGAGAATGGGAAATGCGACCTGGCGTGGCGAGCGGTACAAATGCTGCCCTGCTCACAGATAGCAGCAGGGGGTGCGACAAATCATTTTATGGGGACGGTGTAAGCCATGTTTGTGCCAGCTCTGGAGACCGCAGTGTGAAGTGTGGTCTAGACAGCGACCTCTGAGTTCAGAATCCTAATGAAGGTGAGGGAGGAGTGGGCTGCCCACAGGCTGTCAGTGCGCAAGCGCAGTGCCCAACCCTGAAGCCGCCGGAGGCTCCCACTCCGGTTTACTCCTTGAAGAGGTAATAAATGCATCGTGTTTTTAATTCCTGCACTTTTAGGAGAAAGTGGGCATTCAGCCCAGTCCTTGCAGTATAGGTTAAAAATTTATGATTTTACCATTCGTCTGTGTTCACTCACCATATTCCTTGCCTTCCTGCCTCTGGTGTAGCATGGTCTCCTGACTTTCCAAAAATAGCAAAAGTTATTTAAACAGCGTGATGAATATATGCAAAACAGCATCTGAGGGGGTCCGAAGGAGTTGGCAAGTGATTGGGCATTACTGCTGAGGATTCTGGGAAAACTATAACATGATTTCAGTAAACTCATGCGTTCCCCTTCCTTTTGCTCTCATTCAGGGGGCCTCCACACACAACCGGGAGCCCGTCCCCGTGCAGAGCGACTGTGAGGCTCCGTAACCACAGACTGTTGTTTCTGCCCTCCTATCCAGAACACCAACCTTTTTCTCTTTTGTGTTAGCCTGCTCTTGCAGTAATTTCTTTCTTGCTGAGTCCTTAAGCAGAAATGAAGATTATTAATTGGGCCTGAATGTTTGCTTTGTTAGAAAAATTATAATTCTACCTTCTTCAATTGACGATTGCAGATGCAGCTTTTTTATAAGCATATGCTCTAGAGCAGGGGTAGTCAACTTTTTTATACCTACCACCCACTTTTGTATCTCTGTTAGTAGTAAAATTTTCTAACCACCCACCAGTTCCACAGTAATGGTGATTTATAAAGTAGGGAAGTAACTTTACTTTATAAAATTTATAAAGCAGAGTTACAGCAAGTTAAAGCATATAATAATAATTACTTACCAAATATTTTATGTCAGATTTTCACTAAGTTTGGCAGAATAAACCTTTATAAAACGACTTACTATAGTTAAATCTATCTTTTTATTTATACTTTGGTTGCTCCGCTACCGCCCACCATGAAAGCTGGAGAGCCCACTAGTGGGTGGTAGGGATCAAGTTGACTACCAATGCTCTAGGATGAATTTGGGGATGGGGTTAGTTTTATAAATTCCTAGAATACAGACAACCAGGAACTAAATTATTGAGCTTCATTCCAAAGAAACCAAAAATACCCAAGCTCTTCTTTTTGCCTGATAGTGATAATCAACCCTAATAGAGCTATCCAGCCTGACAGTGGATAGAGTGTTGGACTGGGATACAGAGGACCAAGATTCAAAACCCCGTGGTTGCTGGCTCGAGCTCATGCTCATCTGGCTTGAGCATGGACTCACCAGCTTAAGCACAGGGTCACTGGCTTGAATGTGGGATCATAGACATGACCTATGGTCACTGGTCTTGAGCCCAAGGTCACTGGCTTGAGCGTGAGCTCATCTAGCTTGAGGGCAGGCTGACCAGCTGGAGTGCAGGGTCACTGGCTTGAGAGTGAGATCATAGACATGACTCCATGGTTGCTGGCTTGAGCCCAAGGTCGCTGGCTTGAACAATGGGTCACTTGCTCTGCTGTAGCCCTCAGGTCAAGGCACACATGAGAAAGCAATCAATGAACAACTAAGGAGACTAAGGAGCCACAACGAAAAATTGATGCTTCTCATCTTTCTCCCTTCCTGCCTGTCTGTCCCTCTCTCAGTCTCTATCACAAAAACAAACAAACAAAAAAATAATAAAGCTATCCATGCCTTTTAAAATGTCAATCAATTATTTATCAATTAATCAATCATCTTTGTTTTATCTGAGAAAACTAGTGAGAAATTAAATGAGAAATTAAAGACAAGTCAATGAGTTTTACAATAGAATATTTCTAATCTTTTAAAAATTGAATTTATTAGGGTGACATTGGTTAATAAAATTATGAGTTTCAAAGTGTACAGGTCTAGGATGCACAATCTGTATATATCATTGTGTGTTTACCACCCAAACTAAAATCACTTTCTATCACCTGATATTGGACCCCCTATACCACATACTTCCTCCTTACCTTCCCTTCCTTAAGGTAACTGCCATACTGTTGTCTGTATTTATGAGGGTTTTTTTTAATTGTTTTTCTTCTTTGTTTATTTGTTGCCTTCAGTTTTATATCCAGGTAAATGGCTACAGTGGTTCTGAGCTGGGCAATATTCAGTAGGAAGTGGGATACTTCTTTTCCTTTATTAGATACTGTTTGTCTTTATGTAGCTTAAAATGCCAGAAACTGAGTTTTAGGTGAGGATGGAGGCCAGTTACCTCTAAGGAAGTAGTTAACAAGTTGTGTAGTCCCCTTCTTTACAGAATAACAAACTAGTGTGCCTTGAAGACAGTGATAACCTCTTAGAATTATATATTAGTGGAATGGGAACGGTGTGACCGAGCGTACAATTCAAGGTTATTTTGAATTGATGTGTATCTTTATCACATGATTTGAGTATATGGTCAAATAAAATCCCTCAATCTTCTCTCCCTTTCTTCTTTCCTTTTTTCCTTAATATGGAATTTGCCAGCAAGGCCATTCATTGGGGGGGGGCAGCCTGTTCCCACACTTAGAAAGGCACCACACATATTTTAATGCTTTGCTGTCACTGTCTGCAAATGATTTATATTATTTAAAAAAAAATTATTTTGCAATGGGACCAGAAAATTATGTAGCTGTTTTGCTCAACGAACCACATCTGTGCCATGCGGTTTATAAACAGTTGGTTCCTTGGGAGACTTTCCTTTCCTCCCTCCCCTCCCCTCACTGGAAACACCATAGAATTGGGTTTCCTCCATTTTCAGCTCCGTGAAGTGAGTCCCCAGCTTCCGGATCTTCTACGGGACTCCAGTCTCTGCACCTTTAATTCCTTTGGCACAGGAAGCTGACCAAACCCTTCACATAACTTTTTTTTTTTAAACCATATCACTTTCACACTAAAATGTACTCAACAATATCCTGTCTAAAGTTAGCCTCATCTGCAAACAGTAACCGGTTCCCAGCCTTTGATTAATTCTTAATTCCTGCTGTTCCCCCAAGTTTTATTTTAATCTAAATGATCTGATCACTTCACCAAACCAGGAGTATGTTAAAATCTTCCAACTATGGAAGGAATAGGGTCTGAGCATGCCCACTTTGACAGGCACTATGCTGGTAACAGCAACGTGGTGGTGGAGAACAAGATGGACTTGGCCCCTCCCCTCATCAATTCACGGGGCAGAAGGGGGTAGAGATATGTAATATGCAATTACTTACTTGTTTAGAGTATCCTGAAAGCAGATCATTGGAATTATAAGAGGTAATTAAGGAGAACATAATTTGCCTTCTGTCCTCTGACTAGTCAGACCTCCTGCAGAGAACAAAACCCAGATGACAAACTGCTGCTTACTGGTAGCATCCTGTCCCTATCTCCTCTGTTCACAGTCGTTGTAGCCTGCCTATCCAAATCAGCCCTTTTTCATTAATATTTTATTTCTTGCTTCCTTAATTAAATTGTGGTCTAGACTGTTCCTCGTGTGCTTGTCCTGTCCTTCGGAGCTCAGCTCAGCTATTCGGTTCTCTGGAATCCTTGCCCCACTGCCCTTTCCTCCCCACGCTGACTGAGCTGAGATAGAGGTAGATGGATAGAGAAAGAGACAGAGATAAAGATAGAGAGGAGGAGAGAGAGACAAGGCCAGGCCATAACCACTTGTGTGCTTCAGTTCTATCGCAGACACTCTTTTATCTCCATTTTTAGTGCTTAGCATTTTATTTACCGGATTCCTGGTTTATTACAAAAGGGAGACTCTAGGAGAAGCAATAAAGGAAATGTTCTATGCTGATGGATTCTGGAACTCCTGCTTCACCTCCCTTATTCATTTAGTTAATCAATACCTGTTTTCTGAGCACCTAGCATGAGCCAGACACTGTTTATATAAAGAAAATTCGCCATCCGTCTGCTCATGAAACGTATCATCTAAAAATAAACAAAACTTTAATAAATAATTATACAAATAATACTAACAAAGGGGAAAGTGCTGCAAAGGAAAACTACAGGAAGCGGCAGGAATTAAGTCAAGTTCTTCGTTTTCTTATGTTGATCCTATTGTTTTTACAATGGAGACATTGATACCTGACTGCTGATACAACTAAATGTCACAATGGGAGTGAATGCTCAGTACTGTGTCACAGATGTACATCATCTTTAATCAATGCTATTATTATTCATCAATTGAAAATCAGTTTATCTTCTTCACCAAAATGCTGGAGACTCTCCTTTAAGGTAAATGTTAATTTTATCAATGAATATTCATTGGCGATCTTTCCATTTGTTCGTATCATAATTATGGTCCACTGTAGTCTTTCAATATGATACTCGTTACCTATATTTCTTTCTTCTGTGTTTCTATTCCATTATCTCAAAGTTTTGCTTTCCCTTTCACACCTTCATTTCATAATAATAACAGTCAATAAATTAAGCTTCTTGGAATTTCCTTTTATGCTTTCTGGAATAATGGACGTTATGCAGAAATGCTTTTATTATCTATTCAAGCACAATTGCCTTTATGGGAAAGGCTTCCTGTAACAGGTGCGTGCTGATGAGTTTTTAAGCCTACTTGGTACTTTTCCCGACAACCTCTCAGCATAATGATTGAAGAGCGATGAGGAACCTTGGACCCGCCGGTATTCACGGCTCTCATTCTTGTGATACGGTCAGGTCCTTTGCTTTGCTTCCACTTCATCTCAGTTGCATAGGTGGTATTTGTTTTATTCAATAAAAGCATTTTATGTCTTGATAATGCATTTTGAAAGAAAAAAATTATAAGTACATTTGACACTTGGACAACACAGGCATTCAGGGCACTGATGCCCTGCACAGTTAAAAATCTGGGTGAAACTTCTGACCCCGAAAACATTTAACTACTAATCACCTACTGTTGGTCAGAAGAAGCCTTACTGGTAACTTTTAGCAATCAATGCATACAGCCTTTATATGCTATGTGTATTATTATACTGAAGGAAGCTAAGGAAAAGAAAATGTCTTTAAGAAGATCATAAGGAACAGAAAATAGGTGTACATACTGCACTGCATTTATCAATACTGTAAGATCACATTGTCTGTAATCTTGTATAATACATTATCTGTAAATGTAATCTGTCCATACCTACATCAGCATTGTCTTACATAATTCAAAGCACTGTATCGTGTATTATTAACATGACATCCAAATGAAAAGATAATATGAAAAATAGCTTTATTTTTATTTACCAGTGTAACAATTCATGCATTATTAAAATGAAGAGAACTATTATTGCTTTATAGTATCCAAATGTAATGAAGGCAATTGCTTTTCCTCTACACTAGTGAATGAATCATTATAGAATTTTAAGGCATGCAGTATTACAGTCATATTCATAATAGTCTATTAAGACACTGTTACATTAAAAAATACCTGTGATGATAGACTGATAAGCAGTTTCTGCGATTAGAAGAGCCTGAGAGGTATACTGTGATGTAATTCTTTGAAAGCAAAGTTATAAAACAGTAAGAAAACTAACAGATTATTAATTTTATGTTACACATCGCTCACCGTATACCTGTGTAAGGACAGGCCACCTACTTTTATACATGTCTTGCTCATGATATTCCACATGATCAATACTTAGGCGATCATGATGACGATGGGGAAGCCACAAAAATATCTCAGGCAGTTCTCGCCTTACAGTTACGCTATTTTCACGTGAAGACGAACACATACTCAACACGTAAGTGTACCTGTGGTACGATGATTATTTACTGCGCGGTGTCAGTGGGTTATCATAAAGGTCTGCGTCCTCACTGTCTTCCCACCGAGGAGGCTGAGGAGGATGAGGAAGAGGAGGGTTGGTCTTGCTGTCTCGGGGGTGGCAGAGTTGGAGGAGGTGGAGCGCGTGGGAGGGGCGGCAGGAGAGGCAGGTATGCTCCGTCTAACTTAACTGAATATGTTCTCGTTTCTGTCTGGCTTTTTTTTTTTTTCTTTTCCATTGTTCTAAAAATGGTTCTATACCAATTCTTCGTTCATCATTTGCTTTCGTTCCTGTGCCATTATTGCAGAAGGCTCTATGTCCTAAAAAATACTTCCAAAGCAGTCTGGAATAACTGGAACCCCTCTGCCGGGATGGCTGACGGTGATTTGTTTTGGGCTTGGCTTCTTCCACGTCTCCTTGCTCTTCGTCTGGCCCTTGTTTGGAAACACTCCTCTTCGTCAAGTCCTCTTCTGTTATTTCTTTTGCTGTGGGTCGGTTAGCTCTTCAGCGATCCTGTGAAGTCCGGCACAACATCTGGACACAGTTTTCTCCAGCGGATTGTTTTGGGTTTGATGGCTTTCATGGCATTTTCTAAAGCAATGATGGCACCTTCGGTGGTGTAATCCTTCCAGACCTTTATGATATTCTCTGTGGGGGGTCCCCCCCCCAAGTGTTCACAATTCCCTCTATAGAGTACACTGGGTAATGAGCCTTCAAGGTCCATATGACCCCCTATTCTAGAGACTGAATTAGAGACATTAATTGGGGGGGGGGCAAGTAGACCATTTGCTCTGGTATCATTGACCATCATCCAATATCAAAAGACTTTTAAAGGGCAGTCCCTTATCGCAAGGTACTTCCTGCTAGCAGGGACAAAGCCATGGTGGAACCAATTCAGGAAAGGGTTCTTGCTGTCCAGGCCTGTTGTTGTACAGTTAAAAGGCTGGCAGCCGGCGTGTATCTTTTCCTTTCAAAGCTGGGGTTTAGTGGCTTTATTGAGAAGGGCGGTCCTGCTCATAAACCCACCTGCCTCTGCATGAAAGAGTGGAGGTCCCAGATCCCTTCCCGCCTTGAAACCTGGTGCTCACTTCTCTTCCTCGTTAATTAATGTCCTTTGTGACATTTTTCTCTGGAGTAGGGCACTTTGATCTGCATTCGAAACCCTGTGGAGACAGATACTCTTTCTCCTCAGCGATTGTCTTTGTGGCGTCTGCACATGTGTCTGCTGCCTCTTGGTTGGCAGAAGCTGCTTCTCCTGTTCTCATGACATTTTTTTAAACCGGAACTCTCTAAAATGATCAAACCATCCTTTTCTGGCATTAAATTCTCCAGCTTTAGATTCTTCACCTTCCTTTGTCTTTAAGTTGTCATAAAATGACTTAGCTTTTTATTCAGTCATGTTATAGTCTGTAGGTATGCCTTTCTTATAGCAATCCTGCACCCACGTAACAGGTTCATTATCAATATGAGATTAAAAGTGATTGCACAAATAGGGCAAGGTTTCTGCACCTGTTGGTGGAGCTGCAGCGCTGGCTTCATGAACTCACTTCCCCTTGTTTTTCCGTGGCCTTACGCTGGATTTGTGTATTTTGATTAGTTGGGTCACCAGAGCCGCAGACCTCTGTCGACTGTGCATATCTAGGAATTCAGCATTCTTTTGCAATGTCATGATTTTCCTCTGCTTCCTGAAAGCACCACCAGCATTACCACTGGCACTTTATACGGTCCCGTGGTGTTATTCTCAGTTTCTGGTATTGCACTGAACACAATGAAAACATGCTGGAAGCAGGAGAGATTACTTTTGACTGCGCTGTATCATTTATTGGAGAGACAAACTGCTCACAGGGAGATTGTTAGCATCACACAACATTTGAGGTCGATACCTGCAACACTTAAGTTCACTAGAATAGCAACAGGAGGTCGCTGCAATCTTATTTCAGTAGTTCAGGATGTACTACAGGTAACTTATGCAGTTATGACTTAGTGTTGCATCTTTACATTTGTTTACATTTCTCTGGGCTACAAAAGTCAATATATATGGTCTGTAAGTGTTTTAATAATTTTAACTTTGCATAATAGATTTGTATATATTTTATGCTAGTAAATAATAAAACTGACTGGTATCTACATATATTTTGTGCACCATGACTTTTTTAACTTTTCCTTAATTTCTTTTAATATGTTTAGGCTACAGAGTTCATGTCTGAGTTGTTTCAAATTGATGAAAATCTCCAAAAATTTTCCGATGTATTTATTGGAGGAAAAAAATGTTTGTTGTTTTTTTTGTTTTTTTTTAAAATGGATCTGTTGAAGTTCAAACTCATGTTGTTCAAGGGTCAACTGTGTTTTCAATTCATGGTTAGGAATCCTTGTATGCAGAGGGCAGACTTAAGTTATTCATGGATTATCACGGTGAGGTTGGCACCCCTGCCCCCCCAAAGTCAGCGGTAATTAGAATAAGCTGCATCAACCCCATTTCCCCCATTTCTTCAGTGAAGCATAGTGGATCGGATCTGGGGATCTGAAGCCAGAATTCCTGGGGCAGGCCGGGTTTCTTACTGATGGGATGTGACCATAAAGCATACACTCTCTGAGGTTCAATCTCCTTGTCTCTCAGGGAGAAGGAAGATGAGAATAGTACCTACCTCGCAGAATTCTCATGAGAAATATGTCAGTTAACAACATGCAGTATTTAGCCAGTGCCTGGGACACATAGTAAGCATTCAGTGTCTATTGACTGCTACTGTTGTTTATTCCAGGAATATTTATGAAGCACCTGCATTTGCCATGTCTTGCACCAAGTGTAGAAGTTCACTGTGTTAAGCTTTCATTCAATGGCTATTTCTGCACTTGCTCCATTTACCTTCTCCAGCCTGGTTTGTTTTCTTTTTAAAATGAAAGACGTAGCATGAAACTCAGTCAGTCATAGGAAATGACCCAGCTTACTTGGAAAAGGTGATATATTTTGGTCTACAAAAGTTCAAACCCCTTTAATTCACTACTTTATCATTTTTCACCCCCCCCAGTTCCTACCTTTCTCTCTTTACTATCATTCTTTCTTTCCTTCCTTCCAACTTGATATTTCAGAAGTGTAGTAGAACTAAATCTAGCTTTGAAGGCTGAACAATGTAGGATTGAATCTAAGATTTGCCTTTCTAGTGGACCAAAAGTAAGGCAGTTTCCGAGCATGTGCCTGCTCCCTCTAAATTGTGGGGGAAATGGCCTGACCTGTGGTGGTGCAGTTGATAAAGCGTCAACCTGGAATGCTGAGGTTGCCGGTTCAAAACCCTGGGCTTGCCTGTCAAGGCACGTATGGGAGTTAATGCTTCCTGCTCCTCCCCCTGTTCTCTCTATCTCTTTCCTCTCTCTCTCTCTCTCTCTCTCTCGCCAATAAAAATGAATAAATAAAATCTTAAAAAAAATAAAATACCTTCTATTATAAAAATAAATAAATAAATAAATTTGGGGGAAATCTTACAGATTGGTTATTTTGAGGATCAGTAAGAATGGTAGGTGCCTAATAAAGAGTATTCATTATTAACTCAGGCAATTTGCTAGCTAAATTATCCAATTTGTCATTTTACCAATATCTCTTATTTTATGTATATTGATTTGGGTTTTACATTTTTCGAAGGCAGATTCTATTACAGCATGTAAATCCTTCATGACTAGAATAATTTTTGTAAATGCATGATATAATTCATCTTGACATGAGTTGCCCTCTATGAATTAAACAAAATTTAAAACGTGATTACATCTTTCAAAATTGATTTTATTTTTTTAAAAGGGAGAAAACCTTTTAGGTCTAAAATTTAAACAACCTAGGAGAAGAAAAATATACATATACTCTTGACTCTATTCTTCCCAAAGTATAAGTGGTAATTACAAAAAATAAAATAAAAATGAGAGGAATCATTTACCCATCCGCTGCCCACTAACCATGAGGTGGGCAGATTGCTAAGCAGTAAACCCTTGTGTAATTGTTTGTATAAACCCTGTGTCAATATGATTTACTATATGTCCACTGAGTGCCAGCTTCTGCCAGGCGTCACGGGGGCCCTGCTGATACAGGGATGAGTGCAACAGAGTTTGTGTTTGTCAAGAGACGTATGCAGAAAAAGAATAGAAATTTAACCCTGTAAAAATAATCACCCAATTAAACATTCATATGGAGTTCTTAATAAACCAGTTATTTTTCTCTATGTGTAAGGAACTCCTCAATGTCATAATAGCATAACCTCTGCTTTCCTCAGTTTCATCCAGTCAAATCACCTAACCGTTCTATTTCTTCCTCATTGTCCCCCCCACCCCCTCCCCCGCTTGGACCTCAGAAGAAATAGGTCCACTGAAAGCACTTTTATAACGGGCTTTGTTCAGTGTTGCCATGCATGTTTATCTTTCACCCCTGAACTCATGCTAGAATTGCATTAAAATAATACATCATAACTTGAAGCATTCATGTTTAACTGGTTTCCTTCATGTAATTTATTTCATAGAAGGCCGAGTCTGTAATCCTGCCATTTCCCCAACTTGCTAGTTTCCAGAACATGTTGGTGACTATTCTCATCCCTAATAGCTGCCAGTTATGGAGGACTTATTACATGTCAGATTGCAGCATAAGCCTTTTACAGAGCTCACCTTATTTTAAGCATTACTTCTACCCTATAAAGTAGATATTGTTTTCCTAATTTTACCCATGAGGATACCGAAGCACCTGAAGCCTAAGGAATTTCCCAAAGCCACAAAGCTAGAAAATAGTTGAGTTGGCATTCGAACTCAGACTTTTATCTTCAGCTGTATCAAATTCTAAAGTCCTTGGCTCTTCGCTTTGCCAGACAGTCTTATGGTGAATATGCTTATAAATCGTCCACAATGCTTGGTTTGTAAACTCCAGCTTAAAGATGATGGATTTGCATTCAAGTTCACTTTCTGTTGTTTTAAGAGCAGTTTTTCTTCAAAGGGGGATTCTCTTTAAAGGGGAGAAGAAAATACCGCCATCATGTACATGAGTCTTGATTTTGCTCTTATTAATTAGAATTAAGGCAGTTACAGATTTTCGGATAAAGGCCTGATTTAAGACAATTTTTAGCGTGAGTAATCCTCCAAGTTAACCTGATTTGTCTGAAATTATGGCTGAGGGCAGACAGTGAGGATCTCTGAAACTGAGAACACTGTGATCAGGGCAGGGACGCACCCATCATATGAGCATATTTGATCCTCTTTCTTCTCCTCATTTCCCAAAGGCGGCTCTCATCGTGCCTGAGTGGCTGTCGAAGAGTAAAATGGAGATTCCGTTATCTCAGGGGGGATTATATTTTTATACCAGAAGCCCTGTTTTCATTCTTTGTATCACGTGTTCATGGTTTCTTTACAGAGTTGAATTTATTTACAAGGTTTATTAATGCATGAATCTGGGTTGGAAAGGTTTTCCTTGGAAAATGCATCTCTGTAGAGAAATACATTTTCTCTGCAGATACATTCTCATCGAAAAAATTGGAAAATCATTATTCTAATATTTACATGAAAATTCCAGGCAATGGAAAATTTTAAACTCCTAGTTTTGTGCGCATAATATATTCAGCAATGATTAAATGATTATTTTTATTTTATTTATTTGTTTGTTTGTTTTTTGGTGGTAATGGGCACAGGAAGGGCCATCATATTGTACTCTGACCATTTGAACTCTTAATTATTTAAATTTCTGTTAATGAATCAGTACATTTAGATAATGCAATCACTGAGTTATACAGTCCGCATCTTACTACACCCCGTTCCCGTCTTACTCAATCACTTATTCCACCTCAGAAGGAAAAGGGAGGCCAATGCATGCATGGTATTTGCTTCCCTTCCACTGGGTCACCAACATAGACTGACCAAGGCTAGTGGCCATGTGGGTAGTCGAGTTCCGAGGTTAGGTGTCATCCTGCCCAGTACTCCTCAGACATCTTTGATTATCACCAGGTAAGAAAATGTCTCTTCCCTTCCAATCCCCCCCACACACACACAGTAACTATAATAAGAAGTTTCCAAAATAACCTTTACCCTTACTATGTGTGATGTGCTCTGCTACTGTCTGACCTGCTCCACTTTATCCCACTTTAATTCTAGTTTGATTCCATTCCAATCTATTCGCCTTTCCTTTCTGGGTCTCATCCTGACTCATTACTAAGTTGATTTCATGACCCATTTGTGGATCATGGCCTAGAATATGACAGTCTGAGAAATGCTGTGTGTGAATGGAGGGTGATTGTATGAAGTAAACAAAGCGGAGAATTAAACAGGCACAGAAGTTTCCCTGAGTGTTGAGGACAGACAGATTGAAAGAAGCAGTTTCCCAAGAGAGCGAAGGAGGGTCTGAACTAATGGCACAACTCACCAGAGTCAATATTTATTGAAAAGTTTCTTTTTGAATGGCCAGTGGAAAACCTAACTTTGAGTCTACTATAATTATGTAAGCACTTTAACAACTGAATGCATGTGATAAGCATTATTTATTATACTTGATAGACAAATATAATGCTGGGGCTTTGAAAATATTTTCCCCATGTTTATACAGCTTGTAATCAGCAAAGGCAGAAGTTGAACCTGGATTTATATGACAGTAGCCCAAGCTCTCATTCATTCCATTCCTATCTCTTTCCCTTCTCAAAAATATTGATGTCTTTTATTGTGCAAAAGCCAGTACATTTTGTTACAGATCAATAACAGGCATGTAAAGAAATGTCTGCAGTCTCTTCCAGATTTGTCAGGAGAAAGGGCCATGGAAATTTCTAACACAAAAGAGCCTTTAAATTTAGAATTGTGGATTACTCAAGTTGTCAATTCCCTTGAAAATCACAAAATATACCTCCTGAAGCTCCATTATTATGCCGTTTTCCTACCGAGGTGGTTAGTTTTTCATTTGTTTAGAAATATAATGGTGTTTCACTTAAACATTTCAGAAAAGATATGATTTTCTCTGCAGGTCTGTATTCCATGTCATCAGACAGGATGACGGAGGGAAATGCAGAAGACACAATACTTTGAATATACGCTACAGCTTATACACGTAGCTCAGGCCGAGTGTCAGTTCTCACAGACTCTCCGCTCACGCACTGAATTTGGTCATTTGCTCTCTGAATGGGCTGACACATGACCAACTTACCTTTCTCTCTCATTCTTTCCTGTGATACTCAGAAAAGGAGATCCAATTTCTCTACCACCTGTGTAATGGCTCCCCCTGACAGTGTTCAGAGTACTGGTTGACACAATAGCCAACTTGATTTTCTAGAAGAAAGTTGGACGTTCACCATCCTTAATGTACTCATATATTTAAATGTGTACTCGGCACTGGTAAGGAGATGAATTGGGGAGAAGGCTGAGAATAATTACTTTGAAGCATTTGTTTACTTTGCATGAAACATTCTACATAGGCACTTAGAGGAGAGTGTCTACTTCATGCCCTCTTTATTAGTTTATCTTTAAAAAATAATTTCCAAATAATATTAAACAAGCTCATCAAGTCGTAACTCTTTATTTCATAAGAAACTTTTTTTAATCTTGATCAAAACTTTTTTCTTTAAAGAAGGCTGAATTTAGAGCAAGACATATCAAGAGTTAAATGTAGTTTCTGTCACCTGCTCATGGTGTCACCTTGAATGAGGTGTTTAAACATTCTGTGCCAGAGTGTCTTTATGTGCAACATAGGGAAGCAATCCTTAAAGGCAGTGAGTGTTATGTGAGATACTAATGCCTAAAAAGTTCCTGGCTCAAGGTCAGGACTCTTAAAATGATTCATTTCTTTTTTCTTTCTAGACATTGTAAACTCATATATTAAGAATTTCTGTACTTTTGAAGTCATCTCAAAATTCAGTGGTAAATAGATATTGTCACTTTCTTGCACACATAAAGATATTTTATTACAGCATAGATTTAGGCATTGTTATTATAATTGGAAGTAAAACAGCTAGTTGTAGTTGGAGTGGTTGATAATTCTTACCTTAAAACATAATGGATCTAAACTTATGTAAGAAGTCCTGTATCAAAAGCTCTGAGCTCTATGGATGGTGTCCAACTTAGCTAGAGAAGTTATTTTTCAAAAGTAATTTTCTTTGTGTTATGTATTCTTGCTCCGCTACATGAGTCAGGATAGATGGAAAATTTTAGTTAAATTAAGGTTTTTATCTCTATGCTGAAAGGCAGTTTATGGAGAATAATAACTAGAATGTCTTTGTATTCAGAATGTATTAAATTTTCCATTGACTTTGAGAATATAGAGAGATCAATAGTAATATAGTTCAAAGGTTTCCAGCAATGAAAAGCAGGGTGGCTAAGGGGAGGTGATCCGAGTAGGTAACTATATCCAGAATTCTGAATGTGGAGTTACAATAAAAAAAATCCACGGGAGGATAAATGAACCCATAAATGAATATTAATCTACTTAAATGAATTCAATTAAAACAAATTAATAGGCTGCATAGAAAGCATTTACAAACAAGATTCAAATAAACGAGAGTAAATCAATATTTAACATGGCACAAAGGAATCTGAATCAGAGTACAACATGGAAAGAATGCAAATGAGATTTTTAACATATTCTTCTTGCAGGAAAGAAATTTAATGTGTCAACTTTGCTCCAAAGCAGTTTTCCTTCTTTTGGGCACATTTGCAAGGCTCATCTTTTGCTGGGGTTATATGCAGACAGCACTGTGGCTTAAAGTCTGTTTTTCTTATTCTCAAAAAATAGAAGACACTGTGTTCCGGCTTAGTGCTAATGGGACTTTGGCTTATGATATTCCTCGGGAAGCCATCATAAGCAGCAAAACAAACCTCTGGACTTTTGTGCTTCCTGGGTTACCGCCTCCCGAAAGATACTTTATATGCAACAATCTTAACTCTATAGATCCCTTAGAATCTCTGAAGCAGAACTGTTCAAGTTGCAGCAGGAAGAAACACTGAAAACTGTAGACCTGTCTGAGCAGAAACAAATGATGAGTAGTAGCACTTATTTATTAACTCGTTCGGTTATTCTACAGATGTTTCTTGAGCCCCTGAAATATGCAGAATAGTAGGAGTCTCGAGTCCGTGTGCAAGGTAAAACCATACTTTAAGAAAGTGTGCCATTACAGACAGAGGGACTTCCTCTAGTTATTTTAGCTAGAGAGAGATCACCTCCCTGCAAGATAAAGATCACCATTTCTCTGTTTGAGTACACGATGATGTCATCAGTTTGTCCCCTGGTGCTGAGAGGTAGAAAAAATATATACCTACATGATTAAAAACTAGAACTATACTCGGGACCAGGAGATGCTTACATTCTGGGATGTCCCAGAAGGTGAGATGACTTAGGCAGACAGCAGTCTCCCCCTCTCATGCTCACTCACTCTTTGTTATTCACCTGTTGAGTAGAATGGTGGGTTGGAGAACCTGCCATATCTAAACCTTTTCTTATCAATCTCTTACTTTCTGCCTACCCCTCTTTCTTTTTCTCTTTCTCCTTCCTTGACTCCTCTCGGTCAAATGTTTGGCTTTTGCTTGTTGTTTATCTGAGTCTATAAGTCTTCTGGGTTTTAGAAGCAGACAGGTCTTGGGTAGAAGCCAGGGCAACTCCTGTTTACTTCGCATAACTTTAAGAGGCTATATGTTAGCTAGGGTGAATAAATAGGTTAACTTATCTTGCCTCTAAAATGTGATGACAGACTGACCTGTGGTGGCGCAATGGATAAAGCATCGACCTGGAAATGCTGAGGTCGCCGGTTCGAAACCCTGGGCTTGCCTGGTCAAGGCACATATGGGAGTTGATGCTTCCAGCTCCTCCCCACCTTCTCTCTCTGTCTCTCTCTCTCTCCCTTTCTCTCTCTCCTCTCTAAAGAATGAATAAATAAAATTTTAAAAAAATAAAATAAAATGTGATGACAATGTTAGACGTCTGGGTTTTCTGGAAGAAGTCTCAACAATGTGCACAAATCTCTAGGTTAGTGTTGGCATTGAGTGGGTACAAGTCAATAGTGATACACAGTAAGCAGCAGGTCATGAGAGCAGCAGAAACTGGCAAAAGAAATAATCCCAGGAAAAGAGTGATAGATTCTTTCATGGAAGCTATCTTGTGAACAGTTTTGCAAGACGGCAAGGAATTCAACAGGTTGTCAAAGTAACTAGTGGCAGGTGCAGCAGAGGAATAAATGTGTGCAGAGGCAGAGAGACGCCGGAGAATGGAGGACACGGGTGGAATTGCAATGCTAAAGTAGTAGCAAGCACGTCATCTTCCCATTCAGCAAGACGACATAGAGAAAGGTCTAAAAATCTGCACACTCTTCCGATTCACAGTTGTGAGAGATTACTATTACTCTCCTTGTTCGAGTCAAACATTTTCCAAACGTGGCAAATTGCTTATTAGACCGAAGTCCCAGAGTAGCATCCAGGAAAACACAGTGAAGGCACAACAAGGAAACTCCTTTCAGCTGAAGAGGTTTGTTAGTGTGCCATGCAGGTTATGACTAGAAAGATAAGCCAGCGCTAAGTTATAGGTTAGGATTTATTAAATTAAAGATAAAATGGGCAAAACCACAGTAGGTGTTCAGCTGACTGATTTTTTTTTAGTGAAGTTAACCATAAAACTAATATTTTAGAAGAAAAAGTATGCTTGATAAATATAATTCATTTTATTGCTGTTATCAAAATCATTAAAGCAATTTTAAAGTAAAAATAAAATACAATGCTATTTTAACTGACCTAATTAAGTCTACACAGTGAAACTCTTAAGTGTTTCCATTGAGTGTAATCTCTGAAGAAATTAGCATATTCATGTAAGATAATTATCATCATAGCACTTCCAATGTTATGAATTCAAAGGTGAGATAAATGTATTGTAAAGAAAGTAATAATTTGATAAAATGAATAATCAAAATTAAATAACTTTGAAGTCTCCTAAAAATTTTTAGATTTTGATAAATTACTACTCAAAGACTTATAATATGCTTCTGAGGTATATTTTCAGAAACCCTTTTAGGCAGCATTTTGAATAATTCTGAGTGCATTAGCAATTTTTGGACTTGGGCGTTTAGTCAGTGCAAGCCAGGTCTAATGTTTCTACTTTTGTATCCAAAATGTTGAAGGATTCTGGGTTATTTTCGGGTAGAGAACATTCAGAACCTAACACAATAGGCCAGTTTCTGGGAGGGACAAACCGTAATATTTCAGTGGTGTAACTAAAGACAAATTTGTTTTCTTGTTTGTCTCTAGGACAAAAGTAAAACCAATTAAATAGCTCTGCTCCATGTGATAGCTCAGGGACCCAAGCTTCTTCTATGATGTGGTTGCATCTTCTGTGAGTGCCCATCAAGGCCATTCTGGAGGACATCTGCGTTAGAAGGTTGCACGCAGACAGTGTTTATGAGCCCATCCCAAAGCACACAGGTCACATCCATGCACGCTGTCTCGGCCAGCGTTCAGTCATGTGGGCACTCCCAGAAGTCGGGTAGATGCACTCTAGCTCTGTGCGCGGAAGGAGAAAACGGCAGGGCTGGTGAAGAGCTTCCCATCACCAG
The DNA here is from genome assembly GCF_036850765.1 of Saccopteryx bilineata. Classification (NCBI taxonomy): domain Eukaryota; kingdom Metazoa; phylum Chordata; class Mammalia; order Chiroptera; family Emballonuridae; genus Saccopteryx; species Saccopteryx bilineata. The sequence continues at coordinate 252,265,442 of NC_089494.1, forward strand.
CTACTCCTTCTGGGGAAGGAGAGGGACTTGGGTAATTGAATCTGCAGGTGCCAGGTGGGGCTGATAAGCTGTTTTGATCACATGACTTTAATTTCCACTGCAAACTTACAACATAGGCAACAGCCCAAGAACCTGTTTTGCGAATGGTGCTTGAGGTTTAGTATCCACGTGGGCGTGGCAGGCAGCATTCCTGATTTGCAACCCCAGCTCTGCTCTTCACTAGTTGAGTGACACTGCATGTATTAAATGACTGATGTACACTTTAATATTTTTATTGGTGAACTTAGACTATTCATATTCACTTTCCATTTTTCCTGGCACAGACTCAGTGTTCAATAACTGACAGCTGGAACACAGAATTCTCTTTACAATTGTATAATTTGTGGTGTTTTTTTCATACGAGGAATCCCACATGTACCTATTTCACAATTAACTAATGAGGTAGATGTGTCTTGTTATAAATTATGACATAGAAGTTGCAATATAAAATGTGCATCCAGTAGTCCACAATGAGTATCAGCCGAAGCCAGTAACTTGAGATTCTCTGAATGCAGCCCCTTGTGGGGATGATGATTAAATTGTGTAGCTAAGAGTAACTGCTAAGTAAGCTACGGGGATGGGGGAGGGGGAGTAAGCCAGGCATTAAACATTATTCTCTTTTAAAAGCCAGATTGTTCCTGAGGTGTCAGAATCTACAGGAAACATATTTTTTCTTTTTGTTCTTGAAAATGTGACCCTGAGGGTAGAAAGCAGTCAATTTGTTTGTTTTGTATAAAACTGCATCTTCTTTAATTTGCATACTTTAATGTTGGAACAAAATGAACAACCCCCCCCCTCCCCAACAACAATACACAACATCCAAACCCGCTGTCAGATGTGAGAAGGGAGCGAGGGCCCAGCCGAAGAACCCAGTGCTGCTGTCCCCCTGGAGCCCACCCTCCTCCTCACCCCCCGCCCCCCGCCCCCCACCCCGCCTCTTGAGGTGATGAGGGTGCCTCTCACATGGAGTATTCATTTTCATTCCAAACAGAAGAAGTGATTTTTGTCCTAACCTTTTCTATCTGAAAACTTTCAAATCGTCCTGGAATTCTAATTCAGCAAGGGTTCTATCCTTAACTTCTCATATACATATTTCTACCTATTTCAGGTGACTCCTAATTCAAGCCCCATGGCTGCCAACCTGCCACCCCCATGACTCATGTCCCGTAGTGAGCTGCAGGGCAATGAGTAATACCAACTCTACTGCAGGTGCCAGACTAAGCCTAAAGTGTTTACTGATCATGCAGTGTTTATCCAAATGTTGACCACAAAAGATACTTCAGGTTATTCTAAAAGACACATAGACAAACTTTTCTAAATAGCCACATTTAATAGCATACAAACATTGTACTGTTCCATTAGTTTATGGATGTTGTTCCATAAAGGAATGCTATGTAAAGAGTAAATAGATATAAAATATATTTAAAGAAAGTTGTTGGGTTAAAAATAGTAAAGATAATACTCAGGTTTTCAGAAATAGCAAGTCTTCAAGAGAAATGTTGAAATAAGGCGAAGAGAAGAAGAGGTGCACGGATAGACTGGACGAGGTTGTGTTCTGTTTTAGAGACACTGCTTTTTTTTTTTTTTTTTTTTTTTTTAGCAAGATAGAGACAGAGAAGGACTGATAGGTACAGATAGACAGGAAGGGAGAGTGATGAGAGGCATCAGTTCTTCATTGTGACATCTTAGGTCCACTGATTGCTTTCTCATATGTGCCTTGACTGAGGATCACCAGTCAAGCCAGTGACCCTTTGTTAAAGCCAGTGACCTTTGGGCTCAAGCTAGAAACCATGAGGTCATGTCTATGGTCCCATGCTCAAGCCAGCAACTCCATACTAAAGCCGGATGAGCCCGCGCTCAAGCAGGCAACCTTCAGGTTTTAAACCTGGGTCCTCTGTGTCCCAGGCCAATGATCTATCCACTGCACCACTGCCCGGTCAGGCTAGGGACACTTCTTTCTGATTTCATCCTCAAATATCTTCTTATCTTCTTTAATCTCTATTTACTTTATTCAGTCCCTCAAGTACATATTCTGCCTTAGACTCCTGGTTTGAATGTTCACCTTCAGCAATAAAAGATGATCAGTGTTCTTCAAGTCCTGTTTCTTCTTTAATTTTTCAACGCCCTAGTAGGATTACAGAATTTTATTTTATTTATAGTCCCATTTAAATTAAAGGATACCAAGAGTCTCCTAAGTGTATAAAGATTCTGGTCCCTCAGAGAGAGAAATCATTTTCTTTTCAAATGTTTATGAGACATGATGAGACTAGCCATTTTGAGACCCGCAGAACAACCTAACTAGGGTATAGAGAATGTATACAGTATTTTTTTATCTTTATACAATAAAAGTGGACATTAAAAGCAGAACTGAAAAGTAAAAAGCCATGTATAACCTGGATATTTCAAAATCCTTTCCTAAAGATGCCTAGATTAAAATAGAAATGAAAACAAAATTGTTAATTTTTAGCAAATCCTAATTTTAAAGGTACAAAATGTACCTTTTCATCAAGTCTAAGAAAATACCAGTTGTGAGATGCGTGGTTAGTTCATGTTCATGAAGAAGAATGTTTCTGCAATAAACTATGACTCAGCTCTTTTCTTCATTGCTTAGAATTTTCATCCACCTCGCCACCAACTGCATTAGGATGTAGCATTTATATGAGCAAGGGGTCTCATTATTATCTCCAGAATTTTCATCTAAGCCATTGACACTAATGTTGAAAGTTTTCATGGAAATAAATGCTTTCTTGATCTTTTCAAAAAAGTCTGCAGAGGGTCCTGGCTGGTTATACCAGTGGATAGAGCACCGGCCCGGCATGTGGAAGTCCCGGGTTTGATTCCCAGCCAGGGCACACAGAGGAAGCGACCATCTGTTTCTCTTCCTCCTTTTCTCCCTTTCTCTACCTCTCCACCTCCCACAGCCCATGCAGCCTATGGCTCAATTGGTTCAAGCCTCCACTCGGACACTGAGGATATAGCTCCATTGATTTGAGCATCAGCCCCAGATGGGGGTTGCCGGGTAGATCACAGTTGGGGCGCATGCAGGAGTCTGTCTCTCTATCTGCCCTCCTCTCACTTAAACAGTAAGTCTACATAGAAGATTTTGGATTGACAAAATAGAAGTTTTTAAAGTGGCAACTAAACCAGCTCTTGTAGCATCGATCATGTGTGTACTCCGCCTAGGAATGGCAGCGGGTCCGTCGTGGCTAAGGCTGTGCAGGCTCCCATGGTGGCAGCGTGTCATCACCGCATCCTGCCTGGTCACCACTGAGGTCCGATCCTAAGGACCTGAGCCCGCTAACACGCATATGCCCTCCCTTTGCTGAAGGCATCTTTCGGTTCTAAGATGGGTTGCAATTTGCAGGGACCTGAGTAATTGTGCCCCAGAATGGATGACATATGTATTTAGAGTGAGTGTATGAGACCTGAACAGAGCGTTGCTTGCAGGAAAATTCATACTGCAGTTACTAAAATGTGAAAAATTCAATGACTTAAGCATCTAGGTTCAAACTATTAAAAGAAAAGAAACAAAATAAACCCACGGAAATAAGAAGGATGGACTTTAATAGAAATAAATAAAAATCAATGAGTTAGAAATCAGAAAAACAATATAACTAACAAGTACAGAAATAATTCTTTGGAGAAATGTGTGTGTGTGTGTGTGTGTATACACACTACTTAAGGGAGAAAAAGGGAGCAGCATGAAGATAGACACTAAGAAATGATAGGGAGTCTCTGGCTGGTTAGCTCAGCCAGTTTGAGTGTCATCTCGAAACACAAAGGTTGCGGGTTGGATCCCCAGTCAAGGCACATATTGGAAGCTATCAATGAATGCATGACTAAGTGGAACAATAAATGAATGCTTTCTTGCCCCTCTCCCCATTTCTCTCTCTTTCTCTCTCTCTCTCCCTCCTTCTCCCTCCCTCTTCATCTCTCTGCCTCTCTAAAATCAATCAATAAAAAAAAGAGAAAGAAATGACACTTTCCTTCAGTTGTAAAATGGAGTTCATTAATTCATGCTAAGCCATGAGACTTTTGTGAATCAGCGTTAAGGTGCATATTTAAAGTTCTGTGCCTGGCACACAGTACCCATTCAGGTCATGGTAATTGCAGTCGCAGGTGATAATGTAAGTTCAGGTATTAGTATCACCAGTACTGCAACTATTGCTGCTGTTCCCGGTACTAATACCACTAACACTAGTACTACCGAGGACCGTCCCTGCTCTTATTGCTGCAACTAAACAGTGGAGATGATAACGTGCTCAGGATGCTCCCGGAACATCTGCGATGGTTGCCTGATTTAGCTGGAGAAGTCAGGGAAGGTTTTTCAAGACATAAGGACTTAAACTGAAGTTTGGAATGCAACTACAAAATGGGGAAAGGCAAAGGGAGAACAATGTACAAAGACTCAGAAGAAGAGAGATATAACTGGACCCATGCATCTTTCAGCAGTGTTTTTATAAAATACGCAGAGGGGACATTAGAAGGAAGATGGTAAGAAATGAAGTGAACGCGTAAACCGGGATGCACATAAGGCATTAAGACCTATTTTTAACAAGATTGTTTTATTGTGTTTTTTTTTATTGACTTGCCTACATGTTATCTTACATGACATTTAAAAATAACAAGCCCTGGGTGTGTGCTTTAAATTTCTTCTGCCTGAGAAGCTGAATACATTGCAGGATAAATCAAAGAGGCCATGGTTAAATTTACTTTAAACTCTTCAGGCAGAACAAACCAAGGTTTGCTGGTGTATCTAACGGAAGGAAAAAAAACAAAAACAGCAAATTTTGTTAAAAGAAGAGAGTCATACTAGTCATAAGATATCACACTGCCAAAATACATATTTCCCAGAGATTCTGACAAGTAGCAGGCTCCTTTATAAATAGATGGAGACTCTTTGGAGCATAAGTACGTGCTTGTAAGTCATCTGGGTGTTTCAGAGGGAAGCCCCTCCAGCCAGCAAGATGTAAGCTATGGCCATTTGTTTGAGTAATTACTCACGTAGGCAGTTCTAGATTTAAATTTTCTCTCTAAATCTTATTTTCTATATCCTTAATGTATGTATGTATGTTTGCCTATCTCAAAAATGTCTGTACTTCAGGCAAGTTCCTTCACCTAAGATTCAGTTTCTACATTAATAAAATAGTAGACAATGCATATCCTGCTAGGGGGTGTGACAGGTAGGTCTCAATGTAAGCAAAACACTCAGCACGGTGCTGGGTAGATGTTATCAGTTGGGTTATAATTGCTTTCTTTTGTCCAGATCACTTTGCATTTGCGGGGACCCTTTCCATTAAATCTTAAACAATCCCAGAGTTTACAAGCTCTGGATTTTATTTCAGTGCATTAAAACCCTTGTGCCCCTCGGTACTTTCCTATGCAGGGCAGTAAGAGGCCCTTCAGGAAGGCAGGTGAGTTTCAACTTAACCCGCCTGCTGAACTCTCCCTTCCTCCTCCCACATTCTGCAGGGAAATACGGGGATGTGGGCTCCAGCGGATCAGCCCAGCTTAACACCGGCATTAATATCCTGGCCAGAAACTTCCAGCGCACCTGCTGTTTATTTATGTGGAGGTTTTGTCTACTGCATTTATATGTGTAAGATAAAGAGCCAAGTTCCTAAGGCTCAGGATATGGAGCAACGGTAGCCCGTACGTCTGCAGTCCTGAGCTGTTAGACTGTCTTCTCTTCTGAACGACTGCGGTCAGGTCCGCGTGGATGTGCAGGCCCTGCGGTCATTTGCACATATGCAGAAACATCTGGCACCGCGGGCTCCCAGAGGTGTCCTCTGCGAAGCTCTGCCTGTCCACTCCTGGCAGCCTCCCCTGTCTGTGAACTTGATATCACCACGTTCTCATCACCATCCTTCAGCCTGTCATCTCAGAGGATGGTGACAAACCTTAAAAAAGTGAGCAGCAGAGGAAGTAATACTCAGAGGGGATTATAATAAATGAGCTGAGTGGAGAACTTGGAGAGATGCCTCAATTTGCCAGGTGGTACTTGAGTCTTGAAATGACCTTGCTGTCGAGAATATTTTGAAAGAATGTGTGAGTCTGGTTGACTTTCCTGGGAGGTAATAGAGTGCGATGTTTAAGAGAAAAGGATGTGGGTTAGACTGGGGTTTGAATTCAAGTTCAGCGTCTTATAAACAACATAACCTTGACCAAATATTTTATCCTCTCTGATCTTTAGTTTCTTCCCATATCAAATAGGGGCCGTAACACCTACTCCATAGTTTTGTCTGGAGGGTTGGATTGATGTAAGGAAAGCACTCAGCTTCTGCCACATGATAGTGCTGGACAAACAATGTATAGTGGCGATGATGATGATGATGTTAATAATAATGAACTGGTATGTCTGATTTTTAAGAAAAGTAAATGTGTTCTATGATGTTCTCTAAATTAATACTGTGAATCTCCTGACAGGTAATGCTGACCCATTTTTCAAGAACCACTCAGGACTACCCCTGGGTTACGGGGTTCTGTGTAGTTCCGTCTTAGTGGTGACTCAAGCTATCTAGAATGTAGTTCTGGGCTTCTGGCCTCTCCTGTTAGTGTCATTTTGGGCTGTTCTATAGTACATACTTGACGCTTGAATTAAATTAAACACTCCACAAATAAGTATTACCTGTTTGGCTTACTTTACTATCTCCAGCACCCAGACCCATTCCTCGTACATATCAGGGAATCAAAATCATTGACTGCCTTCCCAGACATTCTAGACTCAGCCTGTGCTCAGGCACTTCCGATACCCCCTTCTGCCCTATTTACTTCCAGAGAAATCTTTACATCTCTAAACTTTGGCCTCTTGACTCTACCTCCAAGCCACCTCCTTATCCACTCTTTTCTGAGAAGCTGGGATTAAGACTCCACAAATTATATTTCCTCAATTCCATCACCAGGCACTTTGTGGGTCTTTTTTTTTTCCCATGGTAATTCCCGACAGGGACTGGGAAGGGGACAAGTGAGGAGAAGGACTCTCTTCTGGCTTCTAGGTTGAGCCTTACTTTCCATCAGAGATAAACCACTATGGCTCTAGGTTCCAACTTCCATGAAAACTTCTAGACCTAACTTCCCCCCAGCTGTGGTAGGAGCAGCAGTCAGCTACATCGCAATTCATCCAACACCCGGCCCTCTGGGTGCTTTGAGAAAACAGCCACGGCTCCTCAGGGGTTCAGGACATACATGGCCATGGTGGCCCTCCTCTGAGTGATCTGGCCCCTACTGCAGGGAGCCCCTCATTCTAAACTCTCTTTTTATGTTCAGCCTGGGGCATGGTAGCTGTTGACTCCTGGGTTAGTCACACCACCAGGGAGTAGCAGCCCTCACGGTTTCTTTTTTTTTTTTTTTTTTTTTTTTACTTTTCTGAAGCTAGAAACGGGGAGGCAGTCAGACAGACTCCCGCATGCGCCCGACCGGGATCCACCTGGCACACCCACCAGGGGGCGATGCTCTGCCCATCTGGGGCATTGCTCTGCTGCAACCAGAGCCACTCTAGCGCCTGGGACAGAGGCCAAGGAGCCATCCCCAACGCCTGGGCCATCTTTTTGCTCCATTAGAGCGTGGGCTGCAGGAGGGGAAGAGAGAGAGAGAGGAAGGGGGGATGGAGAAGCAGATGGGCGCCTCTCCTGTGTGCCCTGGCCGGGACTCCTGCTCGCCAGGCCGACGCTCTACCACTGAGCCAACCGGCCAGGGCCCCTCATGGTTTCTTTAGCCTCTCAGCGGCTGGGCGAACGACGCCCAGTGAGAAATCCCTCTGGCTGGACCACTTGTTCTGGGCTCTGTCTCCCTGGCTGGACCCCAGTGCATGGAGCATCTTTAGTTCTTCTCACATACCGCCTCCTCCCCTGAGCCCACGCTGGGCTCTCTCATACAGACCTCGTAGTGCCTGCACATCTCTTCATGGACTTGATCTCTGCTTTGTGCAGAAGCCCCTTCTCAGTCCTGTAAAATGTGTCTTCAGGACTTGATGAATTCTCAAATGCACAATACTATGCTACCATCTTTTTAAAAAAATCTTTTATACTTTCTATTCAGTTTCTTCACTAGCGCTCATTGTAGGCAGTTTTTTGAAGAGGGCTCTTCTCTTCTTTAAAAAGTGAAGCTTTTCTCCCAGTTTTCCTGTAGCATCATTATGTTGGAACAGCCAACAATAGTTGAGCTTGTTCATCAGCCAAGTGGTGGAGGCCATCAGTTCCGTACTGTGTGTGACTCAGAAATGGGTCTTAAGAAACTTAATACCGGCCCTGGCCGGTTGGCTCAGTGGTAGAGCGTCGGCCTGGCGTACAGAAGTCCCGGGTTCGATTCCCGGCCAGGGCACACAGGAGAAGCGCCCATCTGCTTCTCCACCCCTTCCCCTCTCCTTCCTCTCTGTCTCTCTCTTCCCCTCCCACAGCCAAGGCTCCATTGGAGCGAAGATGACCCAGGCGCTAGAGTGGCTCTGGTCGCGACAGAGCGATGCCCCGAGGGGCAGAGCATCGCCCCCTGGTGGGCAGAGCATCGCCCCCTGGTGGGCGTGCTGGGTGGATCCTGGTTGGGCGCATGCGGGAGTCTGTCTGACTGTCTCTCCCTGTTTCCAGCTTCAGAAAAATACAAAAAAAAAAAAAAAGAAACTTAATAGATGCCACTAAAATTTGTCTGGTTGGCTAAGGCTAACATAACAAAGCATGATAAAATGGGTGGTTTAAACAACAGAAATTACCGCCTCATAGTTTGGGATGCCCAAAGTCTGATATCTTGTCAGCGATCTGTTTCTCCTGGAGGTAGTGGGAAGGATCTGTTCCAGGCCTCTTTCTTAGGTTCTGGGGTTTTGTTGCAGTCTTTAATATTTCTTGGAATGTAGACATGTCACCCAGACCTGTGTGTGTGTGTGTGTGTGTGTGTGTGTGTGTGTGTGTGTGTGGTGGGGGAGGAGGAGTGTGTCTAAATGTTTCTTTTGTATAAGGACACCAGTTGTGTTGGTTTAGGGGCTCAGTCTACCCCCATGTAATTTCATCATAATTAATTATACCTGCAAAAATTCTACTTCCAAACACAATCCCATCCTGAAGTTCTGGGGGTTAGGGTTCCAACATATGAACTGGGAGCAGGCACTATGCCACCCATAGCAGAGTCACTTCTAAAACATTGAAACCATGACTATTAAGTTTACCCAACCCTGTCTTTGGAAGACACCACTTGAATTCTGTCTCTCCTCCTCCTAGGAACCCAGGCTTCAGGGTATTGCCATACAGTTCCTCACGTCTCTCCCCTCAGGGCACCTCATCAGGGGAGAGCGTCTGTTGATTTGAAAGCTGCATAGCAGCCCCTCTCATGGCTGTAATACATGTCATTTACTAACAAGTACCAGTGTGTCTTCCCTTCTAGTTTATAAACTGTTTAGGGGTAAGGATCATGTCCTCCTTCCCCACCAGTGCCTCAGAAATGACGGGCCTTTAAGACAGCCCATGAATAACCACCCCAGTTTATGTAATAGAGGGCTCATTACCCATGGTACTAGACATGGTCATGACTGCAAATGTAACCTCTTTCCTCACTCACTTTTCGTTTACATGAGACTGTTGGGGGTGAGTGTGAAAGTATTATTTCTAGGGTTGTGTCTTCTATCCTGTGGTCTTCCATACCCTATGCTATTTACATCTTTGCTTTCCCTAGCTCTAAGGAAAATGGCATTCTCCTGCATATCAGGCAGTCTTGGTAATCCAAATAGCATTAGCTTATATAAATTAGTGTTCTGTTCATATCATGTGTACCAGGATCAGCAACAGGCTGAATCAAGCTGATATGGAGGACTGGGGCTCCTTCAGGAAGCAGGAGAGAGGAAGGGAGGGAGGGCAGAGAGGCTTCCTTTCTATATAGGTCAGAGCCTCTCTGCACAGTTTCCCAGATGTCCCACCCAATGACTTCCATTTATATTAGGTTGGTCACTCCTAGTTTAATTAGAGAACAGGAAAAGATTGGGCACCTTGATCATCTTAATAAAATCAGGGTTCTGCTCTTAAAGTGGAACAAGAATAGATATTGGATAAGTAACTAGCTACTTCTGTCATAGTGACTATAAGAGATAATTTAAAATGTTTGATGTCCATAATAGAATTTTTAAAATTTGATTTCTAAAATTTACAATAAAGAGTGCCAGTTTTCTATACTGAGAGTCCTAGTGGCATTGAAGTAGTTGGTGGTGACCCTGAGCAGTTTCTTATTCTTTGCACAAGTCTATTATTATACCACATGGAGATATTTTGATGCATTATCTTTTACAATTTTTATCCATTTTATATATGTCTGTGAGCCTGCATTTGTGGATTCCTTGATGTCTCAGTCATAAAATCTGACTCTAGCCCAGCAACCAATGTTGACCTGTTTTCCAAGCAGACCTAAATTTCTTAATCCACCTAGAAAGGGAGGATCTAAATTTGTTTATTCAGATCACTGGTTTATCTGTAGAATCAGCAAGAACAATAATTTAAGATCTTTACTGCACAAGTTATGTTATACATATCTTGATAAACCTGATTTAATATCAGTATAATTTGATAGCTATTTAAATCTAGATTTGAGTAGTAAGAGCCATGATACATTTAATTGTGGAATATTAATTAAATCCTAAGACAACTTAGAAATCTACCAGTTTGAGTTAGACAAGCATATTTTACATTCAAGAAACTTATAACAAAATGTCAGTTTCTATTTTTGTTTATTTAATGGTTTTAATATTGTGCACTGGATGAGGGGCCAGAAGAGATGGGGAGAAGGCTCATCTATTCCCAACAGTGACATAATTACAGCTCCTCTTTATATTTCTTTGGTTCTGTCCAATATTTCATTGTATGTTTCCTTTCTAAGACTAGAAATCTTAACAGTTGTTTCTTTTCTTGCCTCATATCCAGTCACCAACCTGTATTGATTCTATCCCCAGATATCTCTCAGTGTTGCCTTTTGCCTTCCCACCACTGTCTTGGATTAATCCATTCGCCATCTTTTGTCTAGAGTCTACGGCACTGGTGTCCTCACTGGTTACCTTGCCACCAGTCTAACCCCAGACAGATCCATCCTTCACACTATTGCCAAAATTAAGTTAAAGATACTTCCAAGTTTCCTCTAGTTTTTATATTGTGGAACAGGAGGCCTCTAACAGCCCAGAGAACAATGATGTCTGTCATCTCCTTTCTTTACCCTCCCTCTGTGTGTCTGCTGCTGCAGTGGTTCCTAATGCCTTTTCGTTTCCTTACAATCCTTTACTTGCTCCATCCTTACTTATCAGGGACTCTTTTCCACCTAGAGCATCCCCACCCCTTTGTGCTTTGTGCTAGCTGGTAGAGGAATCCGGCTTGGGATATCCAGATTCACCTGGAATGTCACTCCTCTTTGAAGCTTCTGTTAATTGGCTCCGACGAGATCAGTCCCAAGTTCTCCTCGTGTTCCTTATCCCAGTTTGTAGTCCACTCATCTCCTTTGAGTGCTGTCCACTCCCATCTGTCCTGGGAGCTTCTCAGGGGTAGGGAATTTACCTTCCTTATCTTTTTATATCTTTTCTTCTCCTAAGTGTCCAATACAGTACCCTGACACATAGGTACTTATTAAGTGATTCCTGAACAGCTATAATACCATAATGAATGTTATTGCTATACATAATCAATGTATTTCTCATTGTCTTTTACATTTATTATTCCAGTTGGTTCTTATAGTAGCTGTGGGGAGATCTGTAACATGAGTAAAGCAGTCTCAATTTGGATGCAGTGAGGTACAGAGGTTAAGCCATATGCCACAATATGCAGAGCAAGGTAGCTACAGACCTTAAATAAAAATGAGATTTCCCAGATTCTCGATCCAATTCACATTTCATTATTCTTTCTTTTTTTCTTTTTCTTCATTTTCATTTTGAAATGAAATTTAATGGGGTGACATTGATCAATAGGAGTGCATAGGTTTCAGGTGGACATCTCTTTGGCATTTGAGCTGTTGCTTGCATTGCATGTTTATCACCCAAAGTTAGATGATTTTTCATCACCGTATATTTGCTCTTCTTTACTCCCCTCCCTCACCCCCTCCCCTGAGGACTATTTCACTTTTACATATGTCCATGAGTCTTAGTTTTATGTTCCACCTATTCTGTCTGCAATCATTGGAGAAATACTTCAAACACATAAAAAGTACAAAGTTGATGGAAATCATCTTTAGTTTGGATCAAAGTTTAATATATTGATTTCTCTACCAATATATATAAATATACTTGTGAGAAAATACATCTATCTTTAAAAATATTTAAGAACATTAACATTAAAAAATCATGGCTCTACAGAAACTGATCCTTTGAGGTGAAAAACTGGTTATGTATCTCTGTTCATTGGATCAAACAGTTAAAATACCAGGCTGACAACAAAGAAGTAAAGTTTGTAAAATCCAGTAAAATCTGGCTGACATTAATGAGAAATTACAATTTCAAATGCATTACCCTTGTAAGAGAATTCAAAGGTAACAGTAATTAAGATAATTGCAAAAGATATTTTGGGTTCTGTGTATTTGCGCATGTTGAGAGGTGAATAAAAATGTGAAAGTATTTTTGTTCATTTTGGAATCTTGAGCTTGAATAATTTATAGACCAAAACATTTTTTTCAGACTGAGTTAAAACCTTGAATTGGTTGATGTAGTCTTATCAGTATGTGCATATATTCTTAAATTTTAAAACAAAATACTGATCAAATAGGGATTTGATAATGTTGGGTAAAGTTCACATTATGACTTCTTTACTTTTCCTTTGTGTAAGTTAGGAAAAGTTTTTCTTATTGCTATTGTATACATAATAAACATGTGATGTATTATTTGGTTCTTCTATTAAAAGTCATAGTCATTATAAATTTCCAAATACTCCATGTCATTTGATTGAAGGAATTTAAATGTGAATGTTTACTGGAGCTAAACTAAACTAAAGTTAACACTTTTAGTTAAAAGAAATGTCTACAAACTAATCTAAACAGAGGTAGAGGAGCCATCTAGATAAGATATGCATATGCATTCATTCTTGGTAATGGTATTTTTAATATCAGTAGTAAATGACTTCCCCACCTCTGTAAATTAAATGTTAAGGATAGCCACTTAAATTCTAATCATTCTTTCTGAGCCTTCTAAAATTGCTTATGTGCTTCAATAATATTTTGACAGTTTTGTAACTCTGGGATCAGTGACTGTTCAAAATAAGTACATAAAGCCTCAGTTTCTCTTCTTTGCATACAAAAGTGACCTCTCCATGGTTGTTTTCATAACAAATGAGCTAGCTACTAGTATATTATTATGGAAGGCAGAAAAGAGCACACAGAGAGATAGGAAGGGAAAGACTTTTTTTAGTCTGGTATATCCATATCAGAGGAATTTTCACCAAATTGGTGATTTTCAAGAAAATCCCAGAATCCTGTCCTATTGACCAGGCTGTGATTTCATGTTCACTCCTAAAGTAATCATTATCATTAGAGTTCTCATTACCCAGCCTTGGGCCATACGATCAATCCCTCCTCTAGCCAAGGGATGGGGTCTTCCTCATACATGAACAGTATGGAGGGTAGTGTGATATGTCAAAAAGCAAGGACGAGTTCTGTAATAAAAAATAAAAAAAAAAAGAAAGTGATTTGAGGCAGGCCAATATTAAGGATTAATGATGTAACATATGTGAAATACTTCATACTACTCCAGGTACATAGTAAATGCTCAGTTAATGACATCGATTATAAACCTTTTCTTAATAATGATTGTAAATAATATAATCGCCTCAGTGTTTGCTTCTTTAACATTTTTGGTCTGGTGTTTCTGGTGGCAGGCATATGGTGCATCAGACTGGCTCAGCCCCCCAAATGAGCAAACCCTGTGGACCCATTGCTGTTCACTGGAGTTTAAATGATCAAAATTAACAACACGTCCTGTGGGTTGTTTCTGAGATAAGTTTTGAGGGTGAGAAGAAGGTGAAACAAAAACCTGAATTTTAATTTAGTCTTTGGTCTTAGGATTGAACGGACTTTTCTGTCTCAGTGGTGTCTAAGAAAATGTGATCCTATTTTCTTTATTTTTCATTATATTAACTCCTTCTTTCCTTCCTACCTGTCAGGGAAGGATGCTGAGACCGAAACCATATTTTTCTGGTGCTTACTGTCCACTTTGGATAATGGATGGCAAACAGACACTTCACTCTTCTTTCTGTACGCCCTACTTCCCAAGGTCCCAAGGACACTGAAGCTTCCCTAATGGGAAAGATTACTTTATTACTAATCTGTATTTCCTCAACTTGCTTCAGTGCACATACCTGATAAGTGTGCAATTCAGTCTCCAGATGTGGCAAACTAGAACACTCCATGTAATGAGTTCTATTATTTTTCCCCATGGGATTTAATAGACCAGTAACTTTAATACCAAAAAAAAAAAAAAAAGTTTCCAACACAAATCAACAAATCAAAATGTAGCCCTAATATTATCCTTTGTTTTCTTTTAGCAGCCTTTGATTTTGCCCTCTTAATTTTGCAGAACAGTCTATTTAGTGTCGGTGGGAACACGCCCTGATTGTTCATGGTGGAGGCATCAATCTCAGCATTCCACAGCAGCACCTAGCGTTGTGCTTGTTGGCTGAACCTTCTAAGACGGTTACAGAAATTAAAGCTTGCTGTCCTCTGTGAACAATCGTAAAAAGAAATATGCCCAAATTTATTAACCTCTTCAACGGATCTGAAACAAGTCAGTCGGTGAAGTGAGCCCCAGAAGGTTTCCTCGCTAATGCATTGAATATTATAATATTACATGATCCCTTACTGTTGTTTACACATTAACGTAACTGCAGTATTCCATGAACGAAAGCTGTATGTGTTGAGTTCCCCAATAAAATAAAATGTCTTCTCAGGATCCAAAAGAAGTCCCTTAACATTAACAGAAATAACTGGTTATTTGGAACTAAGTGGTAAGATTATTTGGCTTTTGAATCTGTGGCTTTGTAAAATGAGCTGTATTTGTGAATATTTAGTTTTCAAAACTTTGATCTATAATAGGCAGTTACGTATTTTTGGACACACTTTAAATTTTAATAAGGCTTGATTGCAAAAACTGCTATGGTCCATTTGCTAGCAGGGCCTTTAATCAAAGATATGGTAAACCTGAAGAGCCAATAATCTGATTATCAGATACAGAGTTCATATTGCAATTATAATAGCCCAACGGGACAGAGCTTTAAGGTCAGAACATTGTGCATCAGGAAACTCCAAGTGAAACAAATTTCAATTTAGACCTCAGTAAAGTATCACTGGGAGCCTGTTTGCATTTACATTATTTGCTTATGTTTAGAATATGCATAAATTAGCTTGAGGAGGAGGGTAGACAAATTTCTATGTACAAAGGGAATGAAATATGCTCCAAGGGGTGCCACCTGATTAAGAAGGGAAAAGTCAGAGTCAGATGAAATAGAGCAAGTAAAGGCATAAATCAAGCTAGAGAAAATATTCCATGAAAAATCAAAACAAAACAAAAACAAACAAAAAACTTATTAGATGTCCCCAGTGGAACTAAACTCCTGAGATTGTTTCTGTCTGCAAACATACATATTACTTGTTTGGAATGCTGGGGGACAGAGTAGAACTTCAAGAAAGGAAGTATTCATAAACATGGCTCAGAGGATTTCCAACTCTGCCCCTAATTTGCTAGAGGACTAGGAACAATTGATGTCGTTCTTCAAGTTCTTGGTCTTCTTTCTCTTTTCTTTCTTCTTCTTTCTTTTTTTTTTTTTTTTTTTTTTTTAGGTGCTGACAGAACTATTTTTTAAGCATTTTTTTTCAATTACAGTTTATTCATTTTTATTTTTTATAATTAATATCTTTTCTTAGTTTTTAGAGGGAGAGGAGAGAGATGAGAAGCACCAGCTTGGAGTTGCTTTTTATTTTAGTTTTTTATTAATTGCTCCTCATACATGGCTTGACTGGAGGACTTAAGCTAGCAATCTTAGCCTTCAAGCCATTGACCTCTGGGCTCAGACCAGTGACCTTGGGATCATATCAATGATCCCCATGTCCAAGCTGGTGATTCCGCACTCAAACTGGTCACCCTGTGCTCAAGCCGATGACCCCGCACACAAGTTGGCAAGCCCACGCTCTAACTGGCAACCTTGAGGTTTCATATAAGGAACCTCATTGTACCGATGGCCCTCGATCCACTGTGCCACTACCGGTCAGGCCAGTTACTGTTTAAATACAATTTTATAATAGTTTCAGGTGTACAACATTGTGTACAACAACATTTATATAACTTAGGAATCTAGTACCAGTTGACACCATACATAGCTATTAGATATTATTGATCGCATTTAAAATGCTGTGCTTTATATTCCCATGACTGTTCTGTAACTTCCAATTTGTACTTCTTTATTTCTTTCCCCTTTTTACCCATTTCCCCTGCCCCCTACCTTGCTTCCATCTGACAACCATCAAAATGTTCCTTGTATCTATGAATTTGTCTCTTTTGTGTTGGTTGATTTTGGTTTTTAGAATCTACATAAGAGTGAAATCATGAGGCACTGGTCTTTCTCTGTCTGACTTTCTCATTCAGCACAGTACCCTCTTGGTGTTCTTATTGATAAAATGAGGTTGATGTCCTCTTGCTCGCCTACAAGGATGTGGTCCACATGCTCCTCCTCTTCCTTCAGGACCCAGTAAGTCGCCTCCCTTTTCTGTGAAGCGAATTTCACGGCAGAGTCCCTGTTTCTTCTGTTCTTTCATCAACCGTGTTAAGACCTCCATCACATCACAGGACACGTCCTGTGTGTCGTCATCCCCCCCCACACACACACACCCTGAAGTCAGGGGACAGCTGCCACCGGCTCTTTCTTGAATATATCTGGATTTGAGTGTAAATACTTTGAATCACAAAGCTTGACAAATGATGGGTCTGCAAAACACTGTTGAATAAATTTTTAAAAGTGCCTTAAAACTGTTTAGAACCGTGCAGTTCAATGCCCTTGCTCAAAGTGTGAAAGATTTACATTGGGTGAATTTGGAGCTCTCTTCTATCACCCTTAAAATAAGTAACTATTATTATTATTTTCCACCATTTATTTGCTGACAGTTATGTACTCCATACTCTTCTATATCTTTATATTTCTTGCACATAGCCATAAATAGACCTATTTAGGTGGCTTTTATTATCCCACTTTTAATGGATGAGAAAACAGAGGCTTAGAAAACGTGATTGTCTTGCTCGAAGCAGATGGCAAAGCTTATATGTAAATTAAGGTCCTTTTCATACCAAAGCCCATGTTCTCACCCACTAGTTCAAAAAGGATAGAGAAAGACCCTTATGCACTGGGTTCCAAGTAATTTCATTGGCTCAAATGAAGTACATTGCACAGAATGACAGAGGTTTAGGAAGTCACACCTTCAAAGAATAAACGGCCAAGTGAGAACTGCTTTTACTACTCACAAACGGCTGCTTTTTGTTGACTGCAGTCTTAACAGTACAACATCCAGCAGGACATATCCTACGTAATGTTTGCCTCACGTTCCAATTAATTTATTATAGCAGCATGGCTCTCATCTGCCGAGAGATCACTGTTTTCACTTTTGGCTGTGGGTTCTAAATAGATGGTGTTGATATACTTAGTCTTTGCGCCTAGATATTTCTTTTTAATGTCACATAATGAGGGAGCCCTTCCTAATGAGGCTGGCAATGGATGGTTTGTATTACTTTGGTAAATTTAAATCCCAGATAATGCAGACTGCATCTCACTTAAGGTAACAGGCACACTGCCTGTGAATGTCCAGAGTAAAGCTCACTTGTAGCACCGCCCTGGATACAGTCCCCTCTGGTTAACGGGAGGTTTCTGGCCACAGACTCTGCTGGCCAGTATGCACCTCTCTAGTGACCTTGGAAAATGAGAAATCAGAAAGCGTCAGCGACACCTCCCTCTACGGTAGCTTCTGTTCAGACTCTCTCAGCTCTACCTCCCCTTCCCCCTCCTTCCTAAGTCCCACGTGCTCTGCTCTGTTGCTGGTCCAGCCCCTGACCACCTCTGGCAAAAGAATCTTCACTCCGTCCTTGGTACTTTATTTTTTCTCCCCTACCCTCCAGTTTTATAGAGACATATAACACTGTATTACTTTAAGAGGTACAACATGATGATTTGATATATGTACACAATGCAAACTAATCACCACAAGTTCAGTTAACATCCCTCCCTCCCATAGTCACACAGTTCTTTTGTTCTTGGGATAAGAACGTTCAAGACGAGACTGTCTTAGCAACAGTCAAACACACAACAGCAGTGTTAACTAACACCGTGCAGCGCATGACACCCCCAGGAGAAGGAAACCGAGCTCACCATGGCCTGAGCGTATCAGTGGAAGTCGCTTGGGAGACATTTGACTTTGGGTTCAACATTGGAAAATGGAAGGAAGATGCCTAGGATGTGCCACCATCTCGAGGATGTCCTCACCACACCACCAGGGGGAACGGTGGGCCAGAGGGGCCTGCGAACGGGGTCTGAGCTCGCTCCGAGCCCCTTTTCTTCTCTTCGTTCCCTGACTACAGGACACATTGTTCCCTCCAGCTTTCTGATTTTAAGATGCGAAACACTGATTGTCAGGGAGCTCAAAAAAGAACAACTTTTCATAAAATCACCGCTGAAAAATTACTGGAGTCCTATAGTCTATCTTTATACAGGATATGTTTTCTATAACTAAGTATCTATAGGGTGGCAACTTTCATTATTATTTCTATTTTTCCCAATGCTGTGTTGTACTTCTCTGAGCTTTCTTGGCACCTTAAGGAGAGGGAACTGCTGTGATCGTGGTAATATCCGTGGTAAAACTAGCCAAGACAATTGCCATGGTATTGTCACAATATAATTTACTGTCCATACATTTCCTGTAGTGTGTATTTAATCTAGGAAGGCTTATTATTTTAGAGCACTAGAATTCCCATTGACAAAACATTTCTAAATATTGAGGTGAAAAAGACTAAAAACAGTCCCATGATCAACATATTTAGGAATGTGTCCTCTGCCCATTACCGGTAGAAAATGTATGCACACGTTTGTATTTAAGGTGATGGTAAGTGCTGCAGTAAAGAAATATGTTTGACGAAGCTTACCCCAGCATTTTCCCTGATTACTTTTTTGCATTGTTTTAAGTAATGTCTACCGATGCAGTTTGCAATGCCCTTTAGAATTCTTTCAAGGTAGCTGGCAGTTTGAAAAGCAGTTATGGCAATATTTCTAAAATAGCCTTGGGGAAAGAAAACACACCCTCCCATCCTTGGGGAGGCTAACCGGTCTCAGCAGGTTTGACTTTCTATTCCCTTGTGAACCAGGAGATGACCGGAGCTTTGAGAATTGGGGTGAGACATTTAACTCTTCCAGACTAATCCCTACGTGGGATATATTGTAGTAATGGTTTAACCATGCCCCTAACATATTTAGTGATAAAACACTTCAAGTCATGAAAAAAACTATGGGGAAAAAATTGCCATCCTATCAACATCCTTGTAATGATTTTTCTTCTGTGTGTGTGACAGAGACAGAGAGAGAGAGACAGACAGACAGACAGACAGGGACAGAAAGACAGGAAGGGAGAGAGATGAGAAGCATCAATTCTTCATTGCAGCAACTTATTCATTGATTGCTTTCTCACATGTATCTTGACGGGGGGAGGGGCGGAGGTTACAGCAGAACGAGTGACCCCTTGCTCAAGCCAGCGACCTTGGGTTCAAGCCAGTGGCCCCATGCTCAAGCTGGTGAGCCTACACTCAAGCCAGATGAACCCACACTCAAGCCAGAAACCTCAGAGTCTCGAACCTGGGTCTCTGTGTCCCAGTCCAACGCTCTATCCACTGTGCCACTGCCTGGTCAGGCCATCCTTGTAATCGTTTTTTAAAAGGCTCTGCAATTTTAGAGCCAATAATCTATAACATTTCCCAGTGTTCTCAAATCCCAATGATACCTCACCCCTTTCAAAAATCAGTTGGCTTCACAAATTGGCCAGGCAACCTTCATTTCCCTCAGTAGTACATCAAGACACAGCAAACCCAAAGAGACTCTGTCCTCTCAGTATTTGGAAAATGAAATCGTTCCAGGATGAACTGAGCATGCATTTCTTACAGCGTACAGCTGAGTCCATGGACACACCTGGCCCTGCAGGCCTCCAGCCTCTGACAGACCAGCCAGCTGGCTGGACCTGGATCTGGACATGGGATATGAACTCTGACAACCGTGGGAACCACAGGGAACACTGGTCACAGTGATCCTGTTTTTGTCTAGGTGTGTCCCAGGGGCCTCCCTGTTTAGAAGCTTGAGCTTACTGGATATATTCAGTGTTTCTTTAGAGAAAGGTATTTCTCAGAAGTGACAGAGAAGTCCGCGCCACCCGTATTTGGGAACATATGTTGTCTGACGTGGTTCAGGTATCTTTTTGTTCTTTTGAGGGGGTGCACACATGTTGATGTTGCGTTCTTATTCCCACACACGACTGCGGTGCTTTAACATGCGCATGCTCAGCTTTGGGTTTTCCATTAGAGAAAGTCCAGTGAGGAGAATTTGATACGTCAAAAAGTTGAATGTTTCCAAAAACCCCATTGTCCTGGAAGTGTCACTGAAGGCCACAGCTGCCGGGTCCATTCGTGCTGCTGTAATTAAAGGGAGGAGTCTCTTTGATGCATGCATGCATGTGTGCGCGCGCGCCCGGGTGTGAACGGTATGGTTCATGGATTTCATTGATTTTTCATAACTCAGGTGCAGGACAAGTGCAGCACGGCTCAGTGAGCACAGTGCACGGCAGGGGCGAAAGAAAGCAGTGACCTGAATCACAGATCTGGCTGTTTTGCTGCAGCAATTTCGTGGGTGGCCCCGGACAGGTTAACACAGCTCATGTTGCCTCTGTTTACTCAAACTGATTGTAGGGCAAACAGCTGTCACTCATCTGCCCCTTGAAGTATTCACAAGTGTAGGGCCAGGAGTGACCACCATCATGGCCGTGCACATGCAGGTTCTCACTGATTCCGGACAGACAGTAAAGGAACAGTGGAGCCAAAAACTGGTGGCCACTCCTTTATTCAAGTCTCGCACCGGCCGACAAGCAAACAGGCAGGGAAAACACTTCCCTTTCACGCAGAGATCACAAAGCTCTGACACATTCTCTGGTTCCACAGCCGGGAGAATCTTCTCCAGTTCCTCCTAGAATCAAAGGCCCCACCAGTCTCAGTAGGGCTCCCAAAGCCCCTCAGCTCTGGTTCCCCATCTGCACACCTTCTCTCTCCCTGCCAACATGGCTTCTTCCTCAGCACCTGCATTCTCTCTGCTCTCTCTGCCAACATGGCTTCTTCCTCAGCACCTGCATTCCCTCTGCTCTCACTCTGCCAACATGGCTTCTTCCTCAGCACCTGCATTCTCTCTGCTCTCACTCTGCCAACACGGCTTCTTCCTCAGCACCTGCATTCTCTCTGCTCTCACTCTGCAAACATGGCTTCTCTCTCTCTCCTTCTTCTCTGCTCTTTTCAAAACTTCCTGGTGAGAAGACCTCTCCTCCAGCAAACATTAGCAAAACAGTGGCCCTTCCTGAGCAGGAAGGTAATCTGCAATTTGCAATCAACTGCCCTGTTCTGAGGGCAAGCACACACATGGCTGCCGGGTGACATTTTCTAACAATAAAAGTGAGCAAACTCAAAAAACACAAATTTTACAAACTCATTTGCCCAACAGCAAGCCAAGGGCAATGGCCAGTACCCGAGAGTGACTCTAATAAACTGTCCGACAGCGTTTAGCGTCCGACCTGGTACTTACCTTCTACAAATTCACTGAATCCCTGAAGGGAGTCTGTGTGTCACTGCGTGGTGGGATGGAATAAGTCAACCCAGGCCAGCAAGCTGCCAAGACCCACTCGCACAGTGAAACATTTATTCAACCCCTATTGTGTGCTGCCCTAGTGACTGGGTTGCAAAGATGAGTAAGATGTAAATGTGGCCCTACAGGACTGCACAGTCCAGTGGGGGAGACAGGATGGTAAATGCACAGAGACAGCGCAGGGAAGCAAGGGCTCAGGGCACTGGGTGTGCGGGGGCACCGGGGAAGGGTGAGCGGCCTTTCCTGGGGCAGCGAGACCCACAGGACTGACCCCCGCGGAGGAAGCAGGCGCCCAGGCAGAAGGAAATCGTTTATGCAAATGCAGGACATGTTCAGTGGAACACGAGATGATGAACGGAAATGGGAGGAAAAACTGAATTTAGCTCTCAGATTGACAACAGCAAGAACAGCCAAAAAAAAAAAAAAAAAAAAAAAAAGGTCTCGGAGCTTTGTCACATCATGAGATCTAATTATCTGAGAAAAGGATACTTAAGTCGGTAGGCTTGCGGTTAAGGTTTGGCTTACAATAGACTGTCTGCCTTAGAGGTGAAGACCTCTGTGCTGCCCTCAGCCTCGGCCCCGCTCCTCATCAGACGGAGGTTGCATTTCATCCTTTGGGGGTTAGGATCTCGAGGTAGGAATTTTGAGGGGATGCAAACATTCCACCCTCACAAGCTCCTCCCCCCTTTTCCCGCGTCCGCCCTGCCCCCTCACTGTGACTCGGCCACACACCTTTCTTGATTTTCCTGGTCCAGGTCTTTCCATTTGCTGCTCCGTCTGCGGAGAAGGGCCATCCCTCACTTCCTTGCCTGTCTTGCGTTCTCCTGAGGTCCTTCTGCTGTGGCTCAGAAGTCACCTTCAGGAGTCTGTTACTGACTGCTCTCTGCAGAAAGTGTCCCTGTTCACCCTTACCCCCTTATTATTTAGAGTGTCATATACTTGGCATTGCATCATGCATCAGTTTATCTTCTTAACATCAGACCCCAACAGATTATGTCCTTCTGTTTTGAATTGTAATCCCCCAAAAGATATGTCCTTTTCTAACCCTGGGGGACCAGTGAATGTGACCTTATTTGGAAAAGGGGGTCTTTGCGGATGTAATTAAGTTAGGATTTTGGAATAAACTCATCTCAGATTTAGGGTGGGCCCTAAATTGAATAATGAGTGTCTTTATAGGAAAAGGTTCTTGACTCAATTACCTTATAATAGTGACAATAAAGATGATAACAGGGGTGGGGGAGGGGAGGGCTAACATTAA